>NW_008236622.1:527498-546392 GCF_000691975.1 Corvus brachyrhynchos
CCCCCGGCCCGAGCCGGGCACGGCCCAACTGCAGGGCGGGGACGCGGCCGGGCCGCCCCGGGACAACGACAGACTACAGAAACTACAGTCAAGTTTTAGATACAAAGTCTACAGCCGTACATAACGCGAAGGAGGGCGGGGTATACAATCCGTACAGTTACAGCTTAGAGGGGGAAGGGTTCTTTACATTTTACTGCTGGAATGCTTAAAAAACACCGAGTACAGAGGAACGCGCAGAGAGAAAAACAAAAGTTCATTATTTCGGAGAGTGTAATGTCTCTGCTTGAGGAAACAATGATTTCTTGGCGATTTCTGTCAAAACATGGAAAACTCAGGATCCTAACAGAAAAGTGAGTGGAATTTTCCTCCTCTATCATCTCCTTCCATGGGAAGAGAAACAAGAAAATACTGTACACAGAAAGATAAAGCAAGCATATGAAAGGGGATATACCAAAGTGGTACACTCATCCTTTTCCCCAGTAGTGCCTTTCCAGAGTTGTCCCTGTTTTAAAACTGTGCCTTTGTGTAAGCACAGCAGCAAGGCATGTTGGCTGTCAGGCTGCACAAGCCATAAACTCTTAACTTGGGAAAAAGTGTCTATAACAAATGGGCAGAGATTGTAGCCTGAAAAACTAATTCTCATAATACTTTGTGTAATAAAGAATCAGAATAATCAGCTCAGTCCTTTTGACACTGTGAAAATATCACGTCCTTTGTACTTACATATTATTATTTGCAGTTTCATCAAAGGGTCGTTTCATAGTCACTGCGTTATTTGAGATTCTCAAGATGAAGCAACAGAAGTAACATCCACAATTTAAAACAGATGGCTGCAGAGAAGCACCGAAGTCCTGGAAACATGGCATCAACCCCCTGCTTGTTCTAGTTCTCACCTTTTTAGTTTAGTGCTACAAAGTTTTTTCTCTGTCCAGGAGAGCTAGTCATTTGAACAACACACGTGTACTGATGTCATAATGCAAACCAAGAGAAACTTCCTCTTGTATAGGGGATTTGCTGACAGCAGTTGGAAGGTCTGGTTGCATTTTCTAAAACTATTTCAGCTCAGTATAAAAACAGGTAAAATATAAAACCCCACAGAGTGAAAAATGCAGTATTGATACAGGATCCTTTAGCACTCTAACATTAAAAGCCATGAATGGTACAATCCAAAATCTCCAAAATCAGTGGAAAGACTGCTACTGGTATCAGTGACTTCCTGGATTAGGTTCTAGTGGGCAGAGAGTCTGAAGTCCACAATGTACTAATGAGCACCTGGAACATGCATCCATCAGATTGCAATGTGAGCTGTTTGTGAAAGCAAAAAAATACCTCTACCATCTACTGCTTTCACCCAAATTCACGTGAACAAATTCCAGCTAACACAAGTAGTGGCATAACTCAGTATGATAATTCATAAATTTAAGTTTATATGGACTGTACTGACATTAATAGAAAACATGAAACCTTATGACCAGTCAAAACAATTGATACCACTAATGAGCCACCACAGACACTATTTTAATCAACATGCAATGGACGTAAGTTACACCTCTGAAATCAAGATGCATTAGAATGCATGTTGACTTCCTCAACATTTGTTGTTTCAAGAGGCTTGGAACACATGATCTATAAATAGGAAAGATATTATACTATGGTTCAACAGGCTAATGTAGAAAATTACTAAAAATCCAGGTGAAAAATGGTTTTTAAATGTGTTAGGAATATTCTGCTTTGTCCCTCACAAATTAAAACCTACTATATTTCATACCTACAGAGAAACATGAACTGGAATTGAACCTTTCCATTGCCTGGTACAAAGTACAAGATGTTAACCCACAATGGAACCTTACTGCCTACTATTCTGCTTAGATTCACTTTGTAATAGGAATGGAATTTCTTAATATTACTGAGCAGAAGATTAACATGAGTCAAAACTCAATATGGAATCCAGATCTTCAGAGCCATGGTGATAATCACACTACTGGGGGCTGAATCCTGTGAGTCACAGAGGCTCTGGATGGAACATGGAGCCTGCCAGAGCCTGGTGAGACTGAGCCATCAACACATTCCATGTAACTCAATGGTATTTTAATTTCTGCTGATGAGCAACATGTCACCATTGCACCTGACCTGAAAAAGGCTCTAACTGAGTGCAGTTTATACTGGACATCCTACCATACCTGAAAGGACAAGGGAACAAGGCTGCAGAATCACAAGTGACACACCTACTGCCTGAGCCATTAAAACTCCAGCGCTCCTGACAAGTCTCACAACCTGTCAATCAGGTCTGTGATTCATCCCTTAGCATAGACAGACTGATACTGTTTCCCAGAGAGATGAAACTCAGGAATGCAACACACGGATCTGTAGAGCTACAGGGAAGCAACTTCTTAGTCTAGAGAAGTCATCCCACAAAATTTGTCAGAGAGATTTTGTGGCTAGGGAAGAAGTCACCAGTGGAGATTTGAAGTAAATGTCTCAGACCTTTTTTCCAGCAGCCTGGACTGAGACAGCAATTATGCCACTAAGCTTTAGGCAGCTTTACATTCCAGCCAATCACACTATGCACTGCCTGCCAGCCAGGCTGGGAAAGACAAACATTTAGAAAAGCCTATGTCTACGGTGTATATTATGCAGTCATATCTTACATTGTCCCATCTGTACACCAGGAATCTTACTTTCTCTAAGATCTACTAAAACACCCATTTGCTGGTAAATACTGCTGATTAGGAAGTATATTATAATTTCATAGCTATTTAAAAACTAGCTTACTAAAAATTACTGCTTACCGGTGATATCCTTAAGTTTCTTATTATTCAGACTAAATGCACACTTTAAATGGGCAGAATCTGCTTTTCCTACCATAATTAGACCACATACAAAGCAAGAACTGTCTTGTAAGATTCTTCTGCTTGGAAACAAAATCCATTGGACAATTCTACAACACTACTAATTCTGTAGAAATAACAATATGCAGATTTGATACATTATTATACATTTGATGCAAAATTACAAATGTTTGAAATACCTTCTTAAAATTTAACATGCCAGAAAATTTACCATAGTTTACAGATTTCAATTTGGTTTATCCCAGTTTTGCTTATCTTTCCTTGGAAAAAAGCCAATTCGTTTCCTAAATACACTTAAACAGCAGGTTAACATAATGCCACAGCTATTAGGAACACTGACAACTCACATTGATACTATGCCAGCTAAAAACTCTGCTTAAGTCGTCTCCACAGGGCAGACAAATAGAGGATAAAGAATTGCATCTGCTGGTTTGGGGTTTAGGGGGATTATCTAGGTATAAATAACCTGATATAAAAGCATATATCTAGAGAAGCCTTTTATACATGCACATGGGCGGAGTGGGGCTCACCACTGAATAAAGCAAATTGTCATCACTGCAGATTATACAAGGGCTACTGCTTCCTCATATAAAGGATTGATTGGCCTAAATTTAGGGTGGCTGCAAGACATGAGACTTATACTGAGCTTACGGCTAGTAGTGAGAACAGCAAAAAGTAGAAACAGCCTTTTTACAAATATTCTACACAAACTTCGTTGGCTCAATATTTACTTTCATGTCTCAAGTTTCAAGTTTTCATGTCAAAATACTACAAACAAACCCCACATCATGTCCAAAAGGATTAAGTTTATTTTTCATGAAAGGTTCCACATGCTCATTTAGAAGGATACTTGCTGCACTGAAAGTTTAATTTAAGAGGAGAAGAAAAACAAAAAATAAAAGGAAAATGGACTGCTCTTAGGAGTTTGGTCCCCAAGATATATCCCTTTGTGACTGACCTGCAGTCACCAGCATAAAGGCCAGCCTGGTGCTAGAGCTTCCACTGTGAAAGAGCTTGCAAAAGGGCAGGAGTTATCACATCTGCTATGAACAGCCTACCTCTAACCAGAGTCAGCATAGGAACAAGAGAATCTCTTGAGCTGCAGCCCTACAAATGGAAGGACAACTCAGTAAGTCATTACCCAATTTCCCTTCCAAACAGTCCCAGAAAATGCAACCCAGACCTTCTTGTCAGAGGCACATTCTCTATGGCAACAGGGGGACAGATGACAGTGGATGATACTGGGTAGCAAAGCTGCTGTGACCATCCTGCAGTCGGAGCCCGCAGCGCTCCAGCCGTGCTCTGCCACCTCCGAGTGCGAGCTGCAAACGCTGGACATGTAACAGGCTGCTTTACACTGAGCTAGCAGGTACTCAGGGGTTTTAAACATCTTCAGCTGCTGAGGTATATGTACTGTACAACATAAACCAACTCATACATTTCCCCAGCTACCACAATCTAAAGCTACATTGGAGTGGTCATTTTATCCAAACTATCTAACAAAATGCATACAATTCATTCTGTTATAATGAAAAAAGACTTGCACTATAAGCTTCAGGTTCTTTTCCTTCTTGATACTTAAGACTTCTGGGAATCTGACTGCTGGAAGCGGTTTAACTTCTCTGGATTATTTGATGCCATTTGAGAAAAGTCACGAAAAATGTCCTGACAAATTTCATCTCCTAGGTAGAAAAGAAAAAGGAAACAATTTTAAACATTTGTGATAATCAACATCACCCACCATTGCACAAGTGACCTATTGTGCTAACAATTACTGTGTAACACTTATTCATGTATGAAGACTGCTTCTAGATGGAGTGATGCTGATGTGAACTCTGAGGGACTGGTTAATTGCATGCATGTTCTGTAGAAGCAAATTAAACAAAGCCAAACTATACCTGAAATAGTACCTCACAGGCAGCCACACAGAGGAAAGTTCAGAGTTAGAAAGGAAAAGTAAAGCACTTTAAAGCAACTTAAAAAGAAAAAAATATTTATTAGCCAGTAAAGAATAAAATCCTTGTTTTTGCAAGGAACTGTTAACCAAGATTCTCTACAGAAAAATAGAATTATGGCATAAATAAAGATTTACTCGGAAACAGAGATCAGAATTCTTACAGCCAAACAGAACTCTCCAGGAAAGAAATAATCAGCAAGCAATAATATGTATGTATATATAAGCAATCTTAAGAAGATAAACTATTGTTCATAAATTATTTTGGTGTATTCAGCAAATATAAAATTTCTACATTCATTTCATCTACATCTTTCATTACATTTTTCAGTTTGAGCTATAAGAACAATGATACTTCCCTTAAAAATCTTTTTTTTTTTAAATCTTCACCCTTTGTGCTTAAACACAGCTCTACTACTAGAACATATTCCAAAATGTGTTCCCTCCCTCTCCCTGTCTACACGGGAAAACACATTCAGGAGTAATTACTTCTTGAGTCATTGCCAAGTCATTTTTTTGCCACTTTAAAATGGACATTTTTACATTCATTTTCACATTCTTTCATCTGTTGGAGCATTTTGGGCCTTGACTTCAAGTTCTGTTTTAAAACACTAACCATACCCTTTTGTCTTCAAAAGGAATTAAATGCATCAAACATTTGGTTGGGTCAGGAACTATGCAGCCATCCAAATTTTACAGTCTTCCCAACACAGACGGCCACACAGGACACAAGATCCCAGCACTACTGTTTCTTGCTGACAGCTTGATTAATAGCATGACAAAGAAATCAACCCAAAAATCTCATCATGTATGTTGAATATGAAGATTTTTTTTTTTTTTTTTCCTAACATGATTGTGGAAGAAAAGCATGTTTTTGTGCTTAAAAGTTTGCACTACTGGGAAAAGTTACATTGTTTTGTTTTTCCATTTTTTAATGCACATTTCCAATGTCAAAACTATTATTCTTTTGGAGATGAGACTCCAGTCTTTTAAAACACTTTCACAAATAATAACTGACCTTCCAGGAATATTTAACAGTGCAGTGACACAATTCTTCCCAAACTTCAAAAGATTAATACATTCAAAACTGCTCTACTAGGAAAAGTCACTTCTAGAGAAATTCCCTTTTGGTTTTCAGATTTAATTTCAAGTATGGTGTCCCTGCCCATGGCAGGGAGGTTGGAACTAGATGATCTTTAAGGTCCCTTCCAACCTTAAAGGTCAATTCTGTGACTCTGTGTTCTAGAGATGAAGCAGGCACAGGACAGGTTTTATTGAAACAGCTCGTGAGAACTGCTTGCTCTGGGAGACCAGCACAGAACGGAGCTGCAACATTCACCAAAGGAACAGCTATGAAGGGCACAAAGCAGAATTAGGCTTCTGTGACAAAAGCAATTATGCTTTTAACACAGAAGTGGGTTCCACTGGTGAACGGGTACTGCAGTTCAAGTTGCCATACTTGGTTCTTTCAAATGAACTTGAAAGAAAAAAAAGGTATTTTTGCAAGATACATTGTGGCTCTAGTTTTGACTCTATTACATAACAAAAATATTACATACAAAAATACACTAAAATAAAGTGCCCCTTTAGTTTGTATGTTGCATTAAAATACTTAGTACTGTAAACCTTATCATTATTTTAAAATTCTACTCTAAAACTGAATTCTGGAAATTCCCTTTCCAAGCAATGTTTTCCCTAAAGTGCAGATTCTATGTACAAAAATACTGTAACACTGCTTTACCATTTAACACTGGAGTAACTCAAAAGGCACACATCATACATTCAAGAAAAGGTAGGAAGAAAAAGTAGCAATGCTAATATCAAAGAGTTAGCAAGACATACTGTAGCACCAGGAGGTGAGCACTCAAGTATTATACAGAAACAGTACCACGGTACATATGGCTTTACCACCAGAAATTAACATTTAAAGCTGGTTTCAGCTAGTACCCATTCAAGGAATATTTTGGAAGACCAACTGTACCTTGCAAAGCAATATATTCATTCTCTCAGTAGTTCAAACCAGCCAAATATATTTAAATTAGAAATTTTGATGTCATTAGCTACATGAGCAATTATCAGCTGCATTGCTAGAGCTGACAAGTAGGCAGTTGGCTTCATTCTGATGACAGCAAACTCCTAAAATGATATTTTCCCTCACATAGCTCCCAGCGAATACACAATTGCCTTGAAAATCCTTATTTTGATTATTATGATCCTAGAATCATAATTTTGGAACATTGGAGTTCTAAAGTAAGGGCAGTGCAGATAATTTAACATGTATATGCAGTGAAAAAGACCTGCATCCCTTAAAACCACATAAAGGTGTGATACCTCATGACAGCAGACAGGTTTTGTGCTTACACTGACACAACCCTTCTATAGCAGACACAAACATTCAAAACACTAAAATACTGACTTCAGCTTTTAAAAGAGACTTCAATAACTAACAAAGTGAAGGGGGAAGACCTGTGGTATCCAAAGATACAGTAAGTTTGCCTGGCTGCAACTCTGTGTTACAGCTTGTGGCCTTAATTTCACAAGTTATTCTAATGAAAGCCTCCCCATGATTTTGGGCAATCTCTGCCTGTTGTGGCAAATCTGCTCTTCACTGTCAATCTCACCTTACCAGCTGTAAAGTATCTGGATCATATTGTTACCAGCTGCAGTCTCTAAATTCTACTGCAATACAAACTGATAAAAAGGTCACAACATTTTCCATTAAAGACTTCGCCAGCTTTTTATTTCATCAACCCAACTGAAGAATGTGTCTAAATACTATTTTAAATTATGAGGGAAAAGAGTCTCCCCAACTACTTCACATTTTCATGTACGTAGTGCCTGTATTTGTTATGAGTGAAGCATTTCAATTACCATTTTTTAATGTTTAGTAACCAACTGAGGCTTTTTGTACAAACTATAGAAACATTTTCTGGTTTATAATAATTTTGGATTTGTGACAGGTCAATTAAATGATCTAAAATATTCATTTATGATATAGCACAGAGCTTTTGAGCCAAAATACATACCTCTTAAAGGCATTTTACTATTTGAAACTGATAATAATTATTTTTACCTCTTAAAATAAAAATGAGGAAACTCAAAAATACTTCAGTATTTGTTACTGTCAGACTATCAGTGAAGTAGTAGGCACTGTATCCAAAAACAGCTTTACATCGAACTTGGCTACACTGGCAATAGAGGTTTTTTTGTATGTTTTCTGAGCTCACCTGAGCTCATACTCAAGTAAATGGTTTTAAATTAGTTGTAGCTCTGTCAAAGAAAGCATTTGAATGCCTGAGCATCTACAGTACTTTTACTGCTTTAATTTGAATTTTATATTTCAAAAATAAATTTTAAAAACCCCTGTTCATAAGGAGAAACGAAATAAATTTGGTTTATTTAATAGAGTTCATCTAGGATTTCAACATGAGACTCAGTGTTGCCCCTTGGCTATATTCCAGCTCCAGTCTGGTAACACCCACCCTGCCCAATCCTTACGAATCAATGGGAAACACGTAAGGGCTTTATAAGAGTGAACTGAGAGTAGTCAGCACTCAGCCTTAAAAATAAGGTTCCCCTTTCACTTCTGCCAGGGATAGCAGGGTGTTTTTAGCTGTCTAACTTCACAACCAAGTGAGCCTTCATTATTGATATTTGCAGGATATTAAATTACCTTCCTATGGAAGCAAGTATCACATCACAACATTGTGTAAATTTGGACTGAGTGCCTGAGAATAAAGTTGCACATATTCATTAAATATAATTTGTTACTTTCTTGTTGGAGTTGGCTCAAGTATCTGCCAGCTTCTCTTTGTTTTTTTAACCAAATGGAAAGATACTATGCATACAAAAATACATACTTAAGAATGACTGTTCTGTTTCTTATTAGTATCTTAACAAATAAAAATATTTAAAAATAAAATTTAAGGAAATAATACTTTCCTATTTCTGTCTGGAGTTAGTTTGAAATATCTGATGTACATTTTTTACATTGGTGTGCAAGCATTCTTTTCTTAAAAAAGAAAAAGTGGACCATTCTACAGGAAGAAGAATGGTGTCCTGGAATAAGATGAACTCTTCAACTGTCTCTGAGCAAGCTGATTCAGAAAGCTGCTACTAAATAATGTCAGGTAAATCCTAACATTACACAGATATCAATGGAACAGCAATAGGAGAAAACTGTGGACAACTACTAGCAGAATAGGGTGGTCATGGCTGTAGTAACACACTGCTATAATGACACTCTTTAAACAGTCTCCTTTTAGGTTCCCTAAATACTCTGACAAAGTCACACCACTGAATTTCAACGAAGCTTTAGAATGTGTTGGTTTATAAAAAAAATTATTGTATGAAGCAATCTTTAATTTCCCTCAGATACTAAGAATCTAATTGTAAACTGATAAATTCCTGTATACACTTCTTATACTGCATTTCAGTGTGGTTATTAGTAGAGTATTGACCTGGCTGCCCATAGAGTCCTTCTGATTCACGCATTTCTTCATTCATCCTTGCTAAACGCAACCTGCCATTCAGAAAACAAAAAGAGCAATGTCATCTTTAAAGCACAAAAAAGACTACAATGCAAGACCTACAAAGCTCTTCTGAATCTCACATCAAAGAGGTCACCTACAGACAGTGCATTTGATTTTTCTTTTGCTCCCCCTGTTTTTATGTTAAGGTATTTTGACATTTCTTGTATTTTTAACTTGAAACAGAATAGCAAAATCTAAGTTTCTAGTCAGAAAACAGAATGTACAACTTACAGTGTTACAATATCTGCATTTGCAGCTTCCACTGCTATACTCAATGGATCTTTCCCATCTTCATCAGTGGCATGCTGGTTTGCTCCTCGTTTTAGGAATAAACACACTTGTCTGTTTAGAAAAAAACCATTGAAGAATATTTTTGACAATAAAGGAAAAAAGCTAATAAAGTCAAGCTAGATACAATGTATTTAAATTAAATCACCAAAAGTCTCATATATATCAAAATAGTGCAGTTCATCTAGAACATGTTAACAGACTAGTAAGCAAACCCTTTATTTAATCCACATTAGAAAACACGTGTGTTTTTCTAGTGGATGAGACTGCTGAATCAAAACATTATTTGCCCTCTCACATCCAGAGCTTAAGAAATACTATTAAAATGTCAGAATATCTGGGGCAATGAAGAAGCTTCACATGAACAGATACAGTAAAGGATGGCCATATACAAACTGTGGGGCAGTGAGTTACCCAGTATGTCCTAGAACTGTGGCATGGTGCAGGGGCCCTCTTCCTTTCATGTCTCGGATGTTCACATTGGCCCCATTCTGCAGCAAAAATTCACAAGTAACCAATGAACCCTATGGAATCAAAACAAAGAAACAACTCAGCACCAGATTGCTGGAATCAAACCAAACCTCTTCTGCCTTCTCACCACTGAGCCACATGGCAAAGGAAACAAAAAGGGAGTTGCTTTCATATCAACTTTAAACACTACTAGGATATAGAATTCCAAACAAAGCATTAATAGGAAAAAAATAATTCAGAAACAAATTTGAAAGAACACTGTAAACACAACTTCAGCATCACATAATCATATTCATTACAAGCAAGCAGCACAAATGGAACAGTGACACAGAAATATCATTATTTCCCTTGCCCTCCTCCCCCATCACCAGAGCTGCATATCACATACCCCTCGCACTGCCTGAATGAGTGGTGTTGCTTTGTTTTCTTCCACATTGACCCAGTTTACTTCAGCTCCATGGGCCAATGCTTCTGCCATGTGAGGAAGATTTTTCTCAAAGGCAGCTTGATATAGCTGCAATCCTGGACTAGGCTGCTTGGAGTCACAGAACACTGGAGACTCTTGCTTGTCTCCTTCTAAAAAGAAAAAAAAATTGCTTACATAATCTGTGTTTTTACAAGGTACTTCTTGGAATTCTGATCAAAACATCATGTGTCTGGCAATAGGTAGCTCAGCTTTCACAGAATGCTATGTATTGCTGCCCTGTTCTGCCAGGGGAAGTCACAAATGCCTTTAGCTCCAGCATTCAGGCACAGTCTCTTCACAGAACTACTATTGCACAGAAAACATTCTCTCCACATTACTGGCACATGTGTATATCCTTCAATTTATATATTCCATGTAATTTCTAAGAAGTTGTTTAAGGTTTGGAGTGTGTTTTACTCTAAAGTGCAAGATATGAACAAAACTAATTTTCTATGTAGTCATACAAGTGTATCTTTTATCTGCAACAGCTTGCTACACCTGAATACAAGGCTAATGCTGTTATGACCTAACTTTTGTTAATAGATACCACTGCCATTTACCAATTACTTGCTGTGGCTATAATCTTTTGGACTAAAGCATACTCTTCATCTCAATAACAGTTATACAGAGTGAAGTCTGAGAAATAAAGATGTTGTTACATGAAACCTTTTGTGAGTTACAGCATCATAAATATTTCTACAGCACAGACAAAAAAGATCCAAGCCATATGCTTGCAATAACAGCTGTGAACTACTGGATTTAAAATACACCTTAGAAGAGTGCTTTGATGTAGAAGAATAGGTTTGCTTTGTAAATAAATCTTTTGGAAATTTTGAGAAGCCATACTCAATACATCTGTAAGAACAGCATGCTAACATTAG
The DNA here is from genome assembly GCF_000691975.1 of Corvus brachyrhynchos. NCBI lineage: Eukaryota > Metazoa > Chordata > Aves > Passeriformes > Corvidae > Corvus > Corvus brachyrhynchos. Next base: position 538,940 of record NW_008236622.1, read on the forward strand.
CAAATAATTTCATTCATCAACTTATGGAACTTCTGAGTAGAGGGAGTAATGTTTAAAGACTTGGTCAATTCCACATAAATAGAAAAATTAAGCAAGAATGCACAAATAACACATAAAAGCCTATTATCTGTGACTCAACAGGAATTGTATCTCCATGGATTTATGCATTTATAAAAGGATAATGCATTTGTATGGAGACTTGTCTTTCTCAAAATACAGCATTTCTCTATCTGCAAAAAAAAAAAATCAGTGTTTTGGGATCAGTCTCATCTGACTGGAAAAAACCATAGCTCTTTGAACCCATTTAGAAGGATTAAATGTCATTTTTGGTAGCAAGCCCAAAGGAAAGATCACTCAGGCAAATTTTACCCTTGCTAAAAGCATTTCAACCAGAAGAGCAGACATGAATTGTATCACCAAGCACTGATCTTTTTTACAAAAACAAAAAAATTACCAAGTGATTAAACTTTCATCTTAAAGTGCAAAGCCTAACACACCTGGTTCATACAAACTGTTGGCTGATATAGTAGAGGCAAGGTGTTCTCTGCTGTCATCAGCACTCGGCTGGATCCCACTGTCACTGCTTCGGACTGTTTTGGGGAGAAACTGCAATTACTATGCAGAGCTGAAGCTACCTGCTCTTCACAGATACCATGATAATAAAGCAAGCTTTTATACTTGGTCCTGAACACAATTTTAAAAAAATGGCTAGTTATTATTCAGTATTCTTAATGCATCCATAGAAAAATATGAAGTCAAATTTTGTAACCATAACATTTACAATAATAATAATAATAAATGTCAAAGATAACTAGAAATGAAAAAAAAAAAATCAGGATAAGTAAAAAAGCTTAAATTATTTCATGAAAATACTAAGCAATGCAACAGCCTGGAGACAATAGATTGAAGCAGGGAGATGGCCACAACACAATGGATCACTAGTGCAAATACTGAACACGCCACAGCTGTAGTACTTACTACTACGGAGTTTTGAAGAGGTATCAAAGTAGGAGAAGAGTGAATCAAGTTCATCAGGACAGAACAGAGACTCCCGCCTCGCCTCGTCGCTACTTACAGCAACCGCTGGGACATGCAGGTTAGCAAAGCACAAAGCAGGCAGTAAGGAAAGGATAGGGCAGGAAAGAACGTTATTGGAAAAATCAAGAAGGATGAAAATACGGAGGAAAGAAGGTGGTTAATATGTTTCTGAATTATAAGCATCCCCATTCCAAATCCTTCCCCATGTAAAAATGCACATCTCTGGAGAAGTCTTTTCTCCCCTACACTACACTAGGCTACAGCACATTAAAAAACAGATTCCAAATTCTCTGCATGAGGCAGAAGTCAATTAATATAAAAATATGCTACTGTAAAAAGAAGATAGGTAATACAGCTAAGGAGAGAAGTGTGTAAATACCTTTTTGGGATGCTGCACCTCGTTCCCCTGCCAAAAGGGACTTTTCAGGGCCACTGTGCCTTTTCTCTTCCTGACTTGGAGGCAAAACTTTTGTTCCAGACTCAGGCAGAGGTACTGATGCAGCTTGCTTCTCTACAAACTTTCTTTCCACATATTTTGCTCTGATGTATGCCTCCTTCTCCTGCCTGTCATATACAAAATCCCCGGAGTTAGTAAGCTAGTATTTTAGTATTTTCATGTATTAAAAGAATGTCTAGTTTGTACTAAAGTAAGTAACCAAAACTGTAGCTTGGCATTGCACATAAGACACACCTATAGCACATTTTCAGAAAGATGCAAAGCACACTGTCACTTTCTGGATTCTTGATTAAATTTTACACAAGGCTCAAAAGAAAGTAATTTTGTTAAGTTCATATACATGTATTTTCTTTCAGACAGCAACTTTGGAAAGTGGTACGTGGAAGAAATAAGCATTAGTTACTCTGTGTTACCTGTATTAAACCTTTATACGTGTTAATAACCTACTAATAAATATAATTAGTTTCTTATGTAAATATAAATTGCAACATTTGTTACAGGAACATTAAGATTACACAAGAAAACAGTAACTAGCCTTAGGTAGGCACAGCCATCAGTTCCATATCACATACTGAAGTATTTTTTCTTGTAACCTGAGGTTATCATCTTAAGACACAACAGCAGTTGTGCCAAACTGATAAAAGGGGCTGTAATTATTGCATTGAAACTGCTGAAAAGCAGTTACCACTAGAAGGAATATCTAGCAAATCTCCTACCACTTTCTCCAAATTGCCAACACTTCACAAAATGCAGTTTTCTATACTATAAAACTGGGCAGCAAGCAGCACAGAACTGGAAAGGTGGTAAAAAAGCAAGTTTTAAGAGACATCCTATGCAGCGGCATAAAATATGAGGAATCCATCTTCAAACACAGATCAGCATGAGAGAAATAGAAGACAGCAGTACTATGATTTAAAGGCTGCTGTAAAGCAGCAGAGCTCATGTACAATGTAGGTAGGAAGATGAGAACATTCTGAGCATCAGGGAACAAAAGTCAAATGGAAGAACAAAGTCACTGTAAACAAAAGGCACAGCAACAGGCTCCTTCCAGGAGCACTCACACACTGAGTACAGCTGGCTGAGCTGGTACCAAGTAGAGGGGAAACAAAATCCACACGTCCACAATGATGCTCTAGAGCTGTCATCAAAAGGAGGGAGTGAGATCACAAAAAGAAGAAATGAACAGGAGAAGCAGGAAGGGACCAACAGAAGAATACCCAATAAAGAGAGAGAGTGAGAAAAAGGAGAGAGCAAGACATACTGGTGATACAGGGAAACAAGTACACTAAAGGAGTGTAACTCAGTGAAGTGGCAGCATCTTTTACAGCTGGAGGCTGAAGGAAGCAACAATAAAAGGAAGCAACAGGCATTGCTAGTAAAATACTACCTTTGACTTCCAGATTGTGGCTTCTTTACTCCCACTTTTTCCAACTTCGCTTCATATATTCTATTTATAACATCATTTCCCAATTCACACATAAGCTATAAAGCAAAATAAATAAATTCAAATATAGTTGCAAATAGGTAGCTATTCAGTTGTGTTTAGCCTCACTCAGCCTATATCTACAACTTAGGGTTTTCACTAGTTAAAGTACACTTACAGAAATAAGCATGAGTTTATATGATAATAATGAAACAATCAGTGAGAGATAAAATTCTGAGTAAAATAACAAAAAAAATATAGTCACTTTTAAAGTGCCTGAAAAAACAGCCACCAGAATGACACCTGCAGGCCTCATTAACAAAGGTGCTCTTTCCAGCAGCTTTGTCAGGAGCTGTTCTTACCCCATCAGCAAGAGATAATTCAATCAATTACCCATTGGACATCTTTGCTAAATCATAATCTGATACAACTATAGAAAAAGAACAAAGACAAAAACCAGCCTGGAGATAATACTTACAGGAGAATCTGGCCCTATGGATTGCAAACAGATTTCTTGTTTCTAATACCAGGCAGAATTCAGGTATTTACATGAATAGTACAAGAGGAACAGCTTTTTTGGTGGGGGCAGGGGGGGAGGTTGGTTGCTTGCTTTCTCAGTATGAACACATTGATATTAAAATTATTTAACCACAAAAAAAGCACCCTGTCTTTTGATTGTTCAGCATAGAGAAGCAACACCTAAGTGCCAGAACATCACAGCTAGAAACAAATGCTTTGCAGAGCTATCCAGTTGCATGCATGCATCCATGCATGAGTTCCTATTTCAGGATTTCAGTGTCGCATGATTTTTATAACCATGGTTCAAGCTAGAAATTTGGCACACAAATAGCACACAAGAGCAGTTGCATGAGTATTCTCCTATAAGCCAGAAGCATCTAACTGCTCAGAGTTGACATTCAAATTTTTGAGTATGATCATGCTTTAGGCTGATATATTGCTTTCAAAATTTTCAGCCCACTGAAAGACATTATTAGTTTGTAAACAGATTTGCCTTTTTATATGTTGAAAGTATCAGATGAAACTTGCTACTCAGAGTGCACTTGTGAAGCTGAAGGCATTTTAAGTTGTTCTCAATTGCAAATTTGTAGCACAAATGATCATGAATTGTAAGAAAGTGTGAATTAAAATAAACCAACACACAACTATAAACATCTTCTGCTCAAAACTGCAAGACACACACTGGGTACAAATATGTTTCCTGCATTGAACTTTCTGATGCAGAGGCTTTAAAACAACAATCAAAGTACCAAATAGAAACCTGTTTCAAAAATACTATCATACCTTTAGGAGTTCAGGTTCCCATGAATCCAATGTTAAAGATCTTACTTTTGAGAAGTGGACTCCCAAGCTCCTAAACAGCATGGAAAAAAACCACATTAACCTGTAACTACATGTTATATCTTACCTCAGACAGATTTACCATTAATTTATGCAAATAAAGCAGTTACCTTAATTCTTTTTACGAACAAGGGTCTCTAATTTTCTTTCAATATACCTTTGAAGAGGCAAACACCACCCTTCCTAACTAAGTCAATGCACACATCAAATGCAGTTGTGAGGAGTTCCCCAACCTGTGTATCCCAGAGCACTCAATGCACAATGTGATTCCCAGGTTGATACTGGCCCAGCGAGGATCTGCCAAACCACAGTCACAGCAGGCAGCATTGCCAGGAATACACTGAACTCTCTGCAGAGCACTCTCTCCTTTCAACAACTTCTCTTTTGTCTCATTCCCAGATTCTAGGCTCCCAGTAGAAGGGGATGATTTCTTTTCCTGTTTCTAAAAGAGAAAAGAAACAAACAAACCAAAAAAGAGACACATGCTAAATTAAAGAAATTAAAAGTGCCACAGATACTGACTGTGCACTAAAATCCAAGAAAAATCTCTTCTGCCAAGGCAAGCCACAGAACTAAAAAAATGTTTAGGCTTTTAGAAGATATATAAAACTGAATATAAGAATATCCTATGAATTTTAATCACATTACAGAACAATCTCAAAAAAACATATAGGCCATAGTAATTTTAAGATGATGAAGTGAAAGACAGATTAGATATAATCCACAGCCTTCAAAATTTCATTGCATTTCCACTGAAAGACAAACAATGGATTCTTTTTTTCCCTCCCTCTCATTAAAAGAGGTTTTACATATGTAAAATTTTCAGGATCTAAAGGGGGGGGGTTGCTGTTTGGTGGATTTTTAAACTCACCTCAGATTCATCCCCTTTCTCTCTATATGCTGTGGCAATACTGGTCTGAACAGCCTTAATCCACGCCTGCCGCAGCTTTTCCGAGTCAGCCTGAAGCATGCAGCTCCTGTGACAAATCAAAGTACTCAGAGAGAGTGGCCAAGCAGCTGAAATCCAGCAACACATTTCCTTGGGGGTCTGTTTTTATGGAGCAAGTTTCTTGCTATCACCACAAGTATATTGTTTAGTAGGCATCATCTAATAAACCCATTTACTTTAAGATAACAAAGCAGCTGAGCCTTTGTGAGTTGCAAATTCCTTATTTCAAAATTATTTGCAGGTAATGATAATAGATACAAAAATTACTCTTCCAAAACCCCTGAGAATGGCTTAGCTTCCTATTCCTTTCCTTATTCCAAATTTTTTTTTTATATCCTCAAATGCATTTTATCCCCATGACACAAGACACATATATCAGTCCTTGAAAACACACTTTCATTCACTGAGATCAAGAGAGAGTAATTTTAAAGCTCTCTGACAAACAGTACTTTTCTCAACAACAGTAAAAGAAACAGGTCATGAAGTACAAAACTGTTCCAACACTTATGGGTTGAAAAAGCACAGGCAAGGAAGAGCAAAATGCATGTTATAGTGAACCACAACTGGGGATGCAAACATCAGGATGGACAGCAATCTGTTCAGAAGAGAAATGTAAGGAGGAGTGGGGAGTGTAGATAGCATCCAAATCCAAAAGCAGGTTGACCTCATATCAAAAACTTAGATATGGTCACATCTCAAAATCACTAATGAGGAATCTGTGTCCTGCCCTTGTTGTGGCAGGATGCCAAACTTCCCCAAGTACAACAAACACACTGCACTGCTGGAGATGAAAAATAATTTTAATTGGTAGTTTCATTTAGTGCATTCTGAAGTATAATTTAACATCACCGAGACAACAGCATATTCATGTGTTTCTCTCTCACTGCACCAATCAGAAATGTGGAGAAACTGAGACCTATTTTCTACATTACCAAGCAGCTGATAGTATCAGCTACTACTAAGCCACAGCAGAGCTCTGCACCATAAGCCATTTATGCAAAAAGCACAAGAATGCATGTTTATTTTAATGCCAAAAGTAAACTAAATACCAGGGACACTTCTCACAGCATCACTTACTCCCCGCCAAAATTTCAGAGAACAGAATTTTTCAGATACTTTTCCTGTTTTGATCTATCCCAAGAGAAATGTTCATCTTGCATTTTAAAACAACTAAATGTAATGATTTTTATTTTTAAATAAACATACTCCATCACTTCTCCTTACTTTGTTGGAGAAACCACCTCAAAACAGAAACGTCTTTCTATGTCTTCACAGTGTTTAACTGTGCAGAGCCGCAAGTCTTCAACAACTACTGTGGGATTATCCTAAGAGACGAAAGTTAACAAAAAAGTCACAGAGAAAACATAATATAGTTGATACTAAGATGAGAATTCCATCCTGAATTATTAATAATTTAATTCTATTTGCCTGTTTACACTAATATTTTCCTCCCAAAATAAAATTTAAACTAAGTGGATCTGGAGATACTTAGCAGGATATATTTAGATAAATTTTAATGTTTAGTTATATTCAATGAAAATTTAATACAAACTTCGGAGAATTTCTTTTTACCTACAATCCAGTTTACTGAATAATCAACACCTTAAATTTAAACAACAGTATTCAAACTACAAAGATACTCTAAGAGATGCAATTAACTCACATTTAAATCAGAAAAGTTATACCTAAATCAGCAGTATTGTAAGTGTCAAATAAAAAAAAAAAAAAAAACACCAGAAGCTGAAGGCAGTGGGTTTGAAAATTTCATTCAATTCATAAGAATTCCATTCTGAGCTATCAGCATTTTAAAGGTGCAGTTAAAAAAAAAACAAACAATGAGAATTCACAAACATAAAATGCCCAACCAAATGTGCTCGACTGCGCGTTTCCTTTCTAACCACAGAAATGAAGCCCCTTGATCTAACAGATAAGAGATCAGACAACAAGAACAGCCTCTGAATCTGGTCTGTTTGCAGTGAAGAGGAATTAATTGCTATAAGCTCTTTCCTCTTTTTTCCCCCCACCGTCTCCATACAGTCTCTATTTTTTTCCAACCTGAAGAACAGCTACAGCTCCATGGTGCAAAAGCAGATTCTAGAACAGCAAACAAAGGAGCAGGGGCCCAAGAACCGACTGAAAAGGCTTCTATGGCTCAGGGCAGAGCTGGACTTGCTGCTTTAACATACAACTACTGCACTTCCCAGAAGCAACAAGGCAGGTACTGACT
>NW_008236622.1:546628-591104 GCF_000691975.1 Corvus brachyrhynchos
ACTGTGCATTTTCAATAGTAAGTACATGTATATAGCAACCCTGACTGCTTTGTAACAAAAGCTTTCATGCTTTTTTTCCCCAATTGCTGAATTGGGTATGTGAGCCAGTAAGTAACTAGAGGGAGCAAGTCCTGAAAGAGTTAAACACAACTGCTCAGAGAACAGCATGGAATATTTGACTGCCAGCAAGTGAGCACAAGCCTTTTGGGACCAACAACTTTTAAAGCTCTAACTAGGTTACAAAACCCACAGCAAATAAAGTATGTGCTTACAAGTCACTGCACAGGAATCTCAGAATCTGTCAGTGTAGCAATTAGTCTCATTTTACAATGGGAGAAACTAATTTAGAAAAAAGCAGTAGGTTATTGAAGATCACACAGGATGCCATGTCAGCAGTTTCTCCAATCAATCAGGAAAATCATCACCTAAACCCCGAACTATCCCAAGCCAGTTTTTGATTCTTACCTTAAATTTCTTCTGGTACACAAGTTGGTTATTTTGTATTGAGAACCAGCGCCTATTCAAATGAAGAGACATCCAGAGAATACATAACTGATTCTACAGTGCTTATTTGCCTGAGATGTGCTAACATACAGTCTACAGATAGACCGCATTAAAAAATTCACAAAAGTAATGTTGCAGTCAGTTTTGGCAAATATTTTGTGAGACTAATGAAAAAAGGGAAGGCAGAGACAAAACAGAAAAGAAAGCAAGGTTCAAATAATTTGAGTCCTAAACAAACACATTCATGTTATGACAACATTAGTTAAGCTATCACACAAAACATTTTCAATTCAAAGAACATTTCCTTCTGTATTTTAGCAGCAAGCTACAATTTTAAGTAGTTGTTTGATAACACAAACTCAGATAGTATGAATAACAAAAATACTTAAGCCCATGTAAACTAATAGTGAAATATTTTAAGAGTAGAACTAAGAAATAGCTTACTAAGGCACTAAAAATACTTCGGTGTTGCTACCCCAAGCAGGTTTAATATCTATCTATATTGGGCATGTCTTAAAATTTTTGATCCTGAAATAAAAGGACTGAATATAAAAACTAAAAAAAACCCCAACAAAAATGTTTAAAGTAGGATCCTAACTTAAGCCTCAGCCTTGACGGAAAGTATCAAATAAAAGATTTAATGAAGGCATCCTATCCAATCCAAAAGATATAATGTTTAAAAATTCCTCTGAACTGTATCCTTCTTTGTCAAACTCACTGTTCACATAGGACACAACTCAGAGAATGGAAAAAGCACTCACATTTTGGAAAAAATTACCTCAGATCTCTATGTGCCTCAGATCTCTAACAATGATGTTTTATCAGACCACTGAATGAAAAAAAAAAAACTCAGCAGACATAACCACACCTTTCTTGCTCTTTTGGGGATGCACAAAATAAAAGCTAACCAATTAGCATTGTTTCATACTGACAAATGAAGGGAATGTAAAAAAACAATTCAGTGAAATTTACACCTTGTGTTTTGTTTAGGCTTATAAGGCAAACCTGTGTTTACCACAGCATCATTCCTCAATTATTTCCGATACCCCACCTTTACCACACACCACTTTTTCCTGCATTGCCAGTTAGTTTGAATGGTAACAGTACACAAAATATTGTGTTGCAACAGATCTTGTTATTCTCCACCAGTTGCTGAGCTTCAAGCTACAGTTTACTACAATTAGTAACAAGAGGGCCCCATGTATGTATTCAACCACCACAAGCCATTCACAGAAAAAAGCGCACGAAGATGATTAAAAAAATTAATATATACAAAAAATGTTAGATTCAAAACAGAAAATCTAGTATTTGTTAGAAAAGTTAGTGCTTAGTAGACAGATGAGATTCTACCTTTTAACAGTTAATCTTTTCAAATGTTGTGCAGATACATTTAATTTAAAAAGCAACAACAGGATGTCCTGTCATCCTTGACTTTTTCAATTTATTAACAGCAGTCATTTTGGTCACTGCTTTTGAAAAGGTATCATCTTTACCATCTATTTACAGATGCAGTAAGTATGCCTCAAATATAAGGCAGGTTATTGCTAACACTTATATAGGAAACTCAACAAAAAAGCAGACTTGAAAAGGAAATAAACTCAGTCTTTTTTTCATGTGCTTTTTTTGAATGTAACACAAAATAGAACAACATGAAAAGCGGTGCCTAAGTAATAAAGGGAGTGATAAAGGGAAAAAAAAGCAGCCTTGCCCCAAGACAAAGAGCAATGGAGCAAACCTCTAATAACAGTCTTAGGTAGTGCAATTAACTTAATGCAATGCTTTATTTGTTCTACAGCTAAATATTTAATGAATTACTCTAGTAAACCAGCTCTAATCTTATCAATTGGATATAAGTGAACACACAAATTGTAACACAAATTTGTGCCATCTTTAAAACCTAGTCTAGAAGTTTGGAAAGTATTTCAGTCCCTTTTTTTACTAGTAATTAAATCTGTTAAAAAATTTTTTCAGTCCAGCCAAAAAGGGTGCATGTTTTGGCACTTTGCTAAAAGAAACTTTTACCAAACAAGATCAACAATTTAGAATGTAGGATAACTTGTAGATCACACTTTTGAAGTAGATGTCAGAGTTAATACATTTTTTTTTATGCTTAACAAGATGAAAGTGTCAGGCTGCCCTCCAAGGTGTCAGCACCACAGCAGTTTTATTTAGGCCAAAAACTTGGAGTTATTCTACGTTAACCAAATACCATCAATGAAATCTACACTCTGGTGTAGCAAATGGACGGCTGGGGGTCTACACCAGCATCAGCCAGGAACTTCTGAGGTACAATCTCTGTACTGAAGGTGCTGCTATAAGGTAACCCACATCTATCAGGTTCTAAGAATAATTTCATAAATCTTTAGGCATCATGGATGAAGTAAGTACTGATTATTACCAAAGTTTCTTTAAACATGTCATTCTGTCAGAAGCAAGAGAGAAGCATGGTGAAGGAGAAAACATTCTTGGGAATATTAAAGTAATTTACACTGTCTCACTTCGTAGTGCTTAAATACAGTTGTTGCTGTTTAGAAACTGAATGTTTTCCATCATTTATACCTACACAATTCAAAACAGTATTTGTTAAATAGGAAAACACACAAAATCTATAGGAAAAAAATTCCAATTTCTGAGAACTGAGAGTAATACTGAAAAGAAATATACAATTTATTTTGAATTTTACATAAAACGATGAATTGTGCTTTGTGATTCTCAGAAAGAAACAATTTTCTTCTCTAGCAGCACGTAATTAAAACAGAGTGATTAATAACGCACAACATTTAAAAGCACATCTATTCCCAATGCAGCTGATAAGAAAAAAAAAATCTCATCAACTTCAATTGGAAAAAGTTAAGACATTGATCTTGTATGCTCAGAAGTTTGAGTGCAGAAACTTGGCTTTAATTTCTTTTTAGCTAAAAACTAGCTCAATCTCTCTAAGTCTTTTAAAGGAGTTGAGCAGCAGGTATACTGGCATCCCAGGCAGAATCCTTCTGTTATTTTCTTAGACTGAGCCACTTATACATCCATTGCAAGTAATCAAAATTAAATGCAGGGTTAATGAAGAGCTTTTTGCGTGCCAAGGAAACATTGGGAAGGTATAAAAGAAGCTGGTTGGTACCTGATGTGATCTGGCTTTTTCCTGTCATGTGAAAAAATGGGGTAGGATTAAAACATAAGGGAAAGGAGGAAAAGGAATGAAAAATGCAAAATGAGCAAAATAAGAAAAGAATTAGCATGATCATTCCATCAAGTGAAATAGGCAGTGGAAAATGGCAGCAACCCCTTCTGTGCCTACAGCATAGCAAGCAATTACAAATGTATTCAGAAATAAAAATAACAAAAATACTTCTTTATTTTTATTAAAACATAGCAAAAATGGGGGGCTAGATTCAGAAATTAAAAATTGTCTTCATTATGAAGGTCTTAAATGTATATTTTATGTATGATAACAGTAGTTTAATAACAAGTAGTAATGGTTTGTGAATATGTGGAATACAAAATTTAAATGATTGATTCAATTTCAGAACTGTTTATAGATAGTATATCCAATCCTATTTTTTGCCTAAAAGCATCCAACTACTCTATCACAGTGAGATAAATTATCAAGAATCTAATATTAAAAAGGTTAAAGGTTTATTGAATGCTCCTGTGATAAACGGAAGAAAAATCTCTAAGTACATATCAATTATGTAATAAAAGTAGGCAGCTCTGACTCATTAATGAGCCATTTATCTTTGCTCTCTTAAATAAATTATTGCTTGGATATGCTTTTATTATGTATGTTCAAATCTGTAACTTTATCTGAAGGAATGTCATTGTGTACCTTGATTTAATTACAACTTCTCCTTATTTACTTGGCGTCCATTTAAATTACCAAAATACAGAAGTTAGTTTTAATTGAATCCTACTCTCTAACCACTTTAAGATGAGACACATGTACAGTATTACTAGGAATGAAGCCATGTGGAAGAAGACACTCCTGTCCTGCTCCCTCCTGTCACCTTCCTGCAGAGCAAGGCCTTCCTGCTATTCAAAAGAGGAACCCAGAGACAGGGTCAGAGTTTTGCCTTCAGTCAATCCTGCAAACCACCTTGGCAAAAAGGACCCTTTCAGCCCCTTGGGAATCCAATGAAGGACAGTCTCCTGCTCTCTTACTGCAAATTTTTCTCAGTATGTTTACACTAACATTTTACTTCACACCAGGAATGTGCTTTTGATGCACATCTCCCAGTTTTCTCCCTTCGCCATCCTTTGATACTTCACAGATTTGTCTTGGAGAACTCTGAATTCTGCTTGCATGAAACTAACCCAGAAGGTACATTACAATTACAGATGAATAATCAGGCCAAAGAACCAGACCAGAAGCAGTCCAAAGCAAAATCCTTTGTACTAGTTGCCCATTACTTGCTAATATAGATACATTCTTACTGACAGCAGTGGCCCTTGCATCAGTCTACAGATTTAATTGAAGCAATCCCAATTTCTTACATGCTTGTGGTGTGCTGATATGCTCAGGGAAGTATAGAATAATTAAGATTGTAAGGGACCACACACTCAAATGCACATTCTTTGAAACACAGCAAATAGTTTAACAGAAGCACTGCTGAAAAAATAGCAGAGCATGGACAGCAAAGAGAGCTCTATATCTCAACAAATTGCATTTAAAATTCAAGACCTGTATCCAATTGTGCTGTAAGTGCTCCAGCATATACATTTCCTTGAAAAAAGCACACACCCTTCAAAATGCAAAAGAATTCCTACTCAGGAATAAAAACATTTAAGTAGTAGAAAAATATACTGTTAAATATAGTAACATATACTGTTAAATATAGTAAACATAGTTTTCTACTGTAAATAGTAGAAAAATATATTGTTAAAGATACATGACTAACAATATATTTTGAATTCCCAAAAGGGCCATCAAAACTACTAAGGAAAAGTCACTTCACAGGACAGGAATTTTAAAGGATAACAATTACATTGCTTATCTTTCAGGAGAAATAACATGAGTCCTTGACTGTTTTTCTCTGCTTCCAATGGCTATACAACTTCCATTCTACTCTGTCTTCTAACACTTTCCTAGCACATGCTTTCACAAGAGAAAGGTTTGCGAACAACTAGGACAGAAAACAAGGAAAAATGGCTTTGAAGCGTCATCTCTGCGTTAACTAACAGTGACCCCAGTGTTCTGTCAAAACTATGGGGTCAGTGGGTTACAGAGATCATGAATGAGATCAGAATTCAGGTGAAAAAAGCAGTATTTTTATAAGCAGAAAATAGAGGTTCTGAATAATTACCTGTTCCAAGTCTTGAAGGCATTGCTGGCTCGCTTGAATAAATAACCTTCCATAACAATGCCATTGGCTGCATCTACATTGTATTCTAGTTTAGTATCATCGCTGGAGTAATCCTAGTACAAAGGAACAAGACAAGAAAAACACACTGCAGTTAAAATGAAACTTCAAATATGAGCAGTACTATTGTCAAGGAGTAAATATCTAGGAATAATGTTTTGCTTGCAACACTTATAAGCCAAACCATGACTCTCAGCCCCGATGGCTTTTTTTAAAAAAGAAATTTCAGGCAATGAGAATGCTGAAGATTTTTACTTTACCTGCAACAAGGGGAATTTCTTGTTCAGGTATTGGTGACCTCTACAGCCAAGTAGAGGACAAAAATTGTTGACAGAGCATCTGATGCTTCAACTGTCTGCTCAAATGGTCTCCCATATATTCCCAAGAAGGGGGACAGAAAAGCAGAGGAAAAGAAATAATGAAAGTTACGAGTCAAAACTGAAAAACAGTTGCAGCCTGTTGCAGACACCTGTATAAAACCAGTCGTGCTTTAGCACTTTCTTCAGCTCTGTCATGTTGACAGCTGAGCTGCATAGGAACTTAGAAGACAAGTAATCAAATAAAGATGATGCTATCAGTTAACTCTAAAGTAAAGTAATCAGGGTGCTGGCAATGACAACAAGATCTTAGCAGTATTTTTTTCTTTATGATCTTGGATAAGATTACAAAATTACAAGTAGGACAAAGGAATATACATTCCCATCAACCTAATAACAACTAAAACCAGCTAATAACAATTAATAGCAGCTTTCCAAGTTTTAGAAAGGCTGATTGCTTCACATCTTTAGCAAAGGTAGGTTAGATTAAGTAATAATACATGTGGTGATCATTGGCTTTCACATTTCATTGAGAACAGCATGGACTCTTCCCAGGGAGGTAGAGTTCAGATATTCAGTGAGTGGGAGACTAACAACTACTAGGGGTGCATGAAAAAGCACACATGGAATGACATAATTTATCACAACTTTGTCCAGAGAAGAAAATAATATACATGCTGTAATTTCATTTCATTGTTATTAAAATAGATCCTTAAAGTAAACTAGCAACATATGGCTTCTTCCCTTTAACAAGGGTGTAAGAGACATGTTACTGAAAATTAAGTTTCAGAATAAAAAACCCAAACAAGTTAAATACTGAAAAGAGAGAACACTTTGTAATATCACTCTCCTGAATCTTCAGTAGTTACTTTATGTAAATTGCAAACAACAGCTTTGTGTGAAAAGTATACCTAAAAGTCTCTGTTTTGTAGTTTGTTCCTTAGAAATTTGTCTATACATAAAGGAAAAGAGGCAACAAATATTTATTACAAAAAGTAGCTTTAAAACCAACATAGTCATTAGCCCTATGTAACAGTCCAGGATGCACACAACTTTCGTGCTACACATGATGTTTACTCTTATACATGCAGATGGTTTGGTCCAATCCAAGGTTAATTACACATGATAGTGAAATGGTGACAAATATTAAAATAGGCCCTTTAAGCTCCCCAGTCAGCACAGCACAAATTCCTTAAAATTACTCACTGTTTTAAGCTGTTACTAATCTGAATAGATTAACTAATGTTGAAATGTTAAATCTAGATTTTTATTATTTAATTGACAGATGATCAATGTAAGAGTTCTGAAAGAAAATGGAACTATCATATCACTACCATATACCAATCTGAATAAACATACAAGTTACAAATGAAAGTTTCAGCAAAAGAAAATCAAATTTTTGTATTTATTATTCAGCATTTAATAACTTTGATTTTCTGCCTGCTTCCTAGATCAGAACACGCTGAACATAAAAGGCTTCAATTAAGCTCTCAAAATAAAAAGAAGAGAAAACCACTGTGCACAAACTTAGACATGCTGATGTCACATTCCCTACCTTCCCCAAAAATTGATAAATTACTCTAACTTACCAGCTCCCAAACATAATGAAACCTGCTAAAGATTTGCATCTTCCTGCCTCAGTGATGTCTGCAACTCCTTGTCTAGTTAAAGATAACATACATTCCCTCAGTCTTTTCTGTCCAAAATATGTAATCACATTTTCCTCTGGGTTTGGAGAACTGCTGCAGAAAATGCAGCTGTCTTTTTCCAGTGAGTCCAGAACTATGCTTTGAAGATGTATACAAGTATGACAGAAAACCTTTTGGATCATTTATCATGCCACACTCTCAGCCCAAATTGTCTAAAATACTGACCCTTCTCATGAAGTGCATTTAGCATCATTTTTAACTACTTTCCTGATTGAACTCCACTTTTACAGAGCAGAAAAAAACACCAGAGTATAGAGAAAAATGACTACCAGCTTGAGGGGGGAGGGAGTAAGGCTTCCATGTGCTTTACCCATAAAACTTCATTGATAAAGTTGCAGTCAAGAAAAAGATGGCCAAACAATCAGAAAAAAAATATGCTCCATTTCAATTACATAGATAAAAGTAGAAAAAGAAACTAAATAAGCTGTGTTCTGATCTTATAGTCTCTACTGTTTTATAATTAAAAAATAGCAGCAAAGCAGTCACATTATAGTTTATTTTTATCTTAGTGCATGGAAAAGTTCAGTGAATCATGAAAAATAATCAGGGGTGGAGAGAAATCCACCCATATCTTTCCAGTGTCCTGCATAAGAGAATCACATGTTAATAAACTCAGTCACAGTATGTGATTCGGAATTTTGTATTCTGCCAGCAGGCACACAACTGGTAAAGATTTCATTTTAAACATAATTAAACTAATTAGGTGTCAGTTAGGACTAAAGTACATTTCACCTAACCAGAACTAAGAAAATTTAGCCAGTATTATGTAATTTTCACTGAAGCGCTACATCGCACATTTCATTTGGATTTGAAAGAAGAAACATCTATGGCTTCTACTCTGACACTCATTTTTCACGGTTGGCTGCTACTGGAAGAGAAACATGTAGAAATGGGTTATATAAGTGAAGCACACAGCATGCTTTCGTGCCTTTTTTTTCCCCTTTTTCTTTAAATGTCCATGAGGTACAGCAAACCAGCTGGCAATGGAGAAACAACTTTCATCTCCAGAAATAATACTAATCTGGTGTGTCACAGAACACTTAATATTCTTGACAGTGTTTCAGTGAATGCATTTTCATATGAATGTATCAATTCATCACACATACTTGATTTATTTCAGAGCTTGCAAGTTTTTTGTTTCTCTACGTATAATTTTCTTGTTACCAAAACAAAACCCCCCATAATTTTCAGCAGCAGAGCTTTTGAATTACTTTCAAAATTGCTATCAGGCCATGAAAGCTATTCAAACCATTTTACCAGTAAATCTTAGGAACTGTATTTTAACAGTGAATGTGTAACCCAAATGATTTTTTACTTCAGAGAAGTAGCATTTTTCAAGTTTTTTGTTTTAAAAGCAGCACACGGGAGAGCATAACTACTAAAGAAAGACTAACCTGAAAAGTTAGGCCAGCATACACTAAACCAGAGACACTAATTGTGCAAACCCCCCACTTAGAAAGTTGCTTCAATTCCCTTCCCATTGGCAAGAGATGTTTCACATGCTTAAGCTGAAAAGTCCCTTGAGGAAATGCTTAAAACACCAGACACCACAAGTGACAAGGTTTACAGTCCAGGACAGAGTGAGAGAATGCGAGAGTGTCATCGAGCAAACAAGTCACTTGAAATACAAGCATATCTTTAGTTTTGGAGATGGGAATTATTCTGCACAACTTCTCAATGGCAGCTCTGGTTTACACCTGCTTTGTGACTGTGGTAGCATCTGGCTTCCTATCACCTTGTTTACTCAAGATGTTAAAAATTTTCAAATCATTCTCACTCCAGCTTCAGAAGAAGATTTTACTGTAATGAAAAAGGGATTTGAATACAACAAAAACTATCTGAAGTTCAATGCAAATACTTTTCCTGTATCATCTCCCTCATTTTAGAACATAATATTAGCTCTGACACAAAACCAAAAAGCCATGAAGCTGCTCACAGGTGCAACTAATTTTTCAAGAATTTCTTAATTCACCGTGTTGCTACAGCAGTGGGCTGCAAACAGCTCAGAAAACATGAGTCATGTCTGATGTATTGACACTGTGACACCACTCTTTTAATATGATACAGAAAAATTAATTTCTTACACTGAAAAAAAAACCCAAAAACTTTCCTGCATATTTTCTGAGTAAATAGACTACAAAACTTAAAAGTAATTTAAAAAAGTAAATCAGATATCAACTCTGTTAAAAAAGAAATCACACTGTATTGGTGACCAAGCCCTTCCATGACACTTTTAATAGCCTCTCCATCAACAGCCTAATTAAGTAGGACAATGATTATACAGAAAAGTGAGATGGGTTATTTAATTAGTGCAACTATTCTGCATGCATATGCACATATATGCAAACACAGGTAGTGGGTGGGTAGGTGTGTGCACGTATGCACTTACCTATACATTTCAGAAAAGGAACTGTTCTTTATCCACACAATGAAGGAAAGGCATCATTCTGAAGCATTGGATTAAAACTTCAGTATATTAAATGCATATATACCTCATGGAATATTCAACACAGTAAGCTTCAGAAGCTTCAGTTGTTATAAAACATGGAAGGATTTGGCATTGGAAGATTTGGGAACATATGCCTAAGAGGCAACACAGTGGAAAGCAACATGACAAGACATGTGAAGAGAACAGGGAATAAAGCTGCCATCTGGGACAGGATGACCAGATGACAAGTAATGATAAAAAGAACAAGATCCAAAGTCTAAGGCAGTTCTGAAATCCTGATGAGCTGAAAGCTAACTTGGTGTGCAGGTTGGGAAAAGCAAGTAGGAGGAGACAAAAACAGACAACATGATTTGAATAAGAAACTAAGAAAATGATTGGACAAGCTGTAAGAGGAATCTCCAATAAAGCATAGTCTAGGCATTAACAGCACAAAAATGCGACAGTGACTTCACTGATAAGGACAGGAGACAACATTTACAACTCAAAACACAGAACTTAAGAGGACAACATACAGTACATTCTGACTGCCCTGATTATATTCTAGAGACAGCATTAAATTGTCAATTAAAGTAAGCAACAATAAAAGTAACATCATTGTGATCGTCACTGCTACTAGAAACCAAGAACATTTACATTACACACAGATATGGCTCATCAAGTTTCGTGAAGCTTAAAGTTTCAGTAATAATTGAAACTAGTAGAAGTAGTTTACCTGTAAAGCAGCCTTAAGCAGCATTTGAAGAAAAAACAAAGACTGTAAACACCATTGGCAACAGCAATAACCATAATTCATGGTAACAAGTTATTATTTCTATGGCCAGTTAAAAGATAATTGCTCATAACTTACATCCTTCACCAAGCACCACTGTTCTCTTAACAGTAAACCTCTCAACTACTGTCCATTCCTGAAACTAGGCCTTTAAACCCAAAAACCTTAAAATTTGACCTTCAACGTTAATTCTCAAGTTCCATCTTTCCCACTTCCCCGCTTTCTTCCCCTTCCTTGCCTGTAGTTATCTCCTGACTCCAAGCACAGCACGTCAGCTCTGCCCTCATCATCACATCTGCTCAATTTCACAGCAAACCCAATGCTTCTCACCAACTCCTAAAGGGATGATAGGATGCACCAATAAAAATGTTTTCAGCAATGAAAAGTGTTATCTTTTCCCATTAGTATAATATTGGCTCCTACTAAGGCTACCCAACTTAAAATCTCAGCATGTTTTCATTCTTGAATTTAGTTACCAGATTTCATTTACATTGGGTGGGTTTTTTTAATTTATGCCACCTGAACAGATACAAAATGTATTTGAATGAGAGTAAGAAGTGTAGCATTACCTTTAAACTGGTATCTAATCCCTTTCAAAAGTGCCTGCAGTATTAGCTCACTACCAGAGAGTTCATTGGAAATATTTTTAACTTCTAGCATTATACCTGCAAAACCAATACTGATCTAGAGCTTCTGAAACATCCAAACAACAGAAGTCATTCCCCAACATAAATTGCCTAAATATTTCTCAAGTAAAAAGAATTATTGCACCAATCTTCCCAAAACAGCAACTAAATGTTCTCAATTTCATCTGTGCACAGTTGAACCAGTACATTAGACACTCTTTACAAAAGTTTACTTTTGCTCTTCATATGCAACAGCAGCTGCCACACAAGCTCCAAGTGTTGCACATGGATTTGGCACAGTCCAAATCCTATGGCTGTAGGGCTGTGCAGCACATACACCTCTTGTACAAAACACACAGCAGAGAAACACAGAAACCTGTACAATTTATTGAATCCAATATGTAATAGGAACTAAGAGTTCTACTGAAATGCTAGAATCCCAGCATTCAAATAAGTTCTACTGTTCTATTTATGTTTCAGTAAAATCTAAGCATAATATTTTGTTCAGTAATACAAAATTAATATCTGCAATCCAACTCAACACCTAATGACGTGTCAGTCTGTCTCCCTGCACTAAAAATACCATCCCTTGTAGTTCTGATGCAGAGATGCTGGGCAGAGATGCTACAGATAAAAAAATGTGTGTGCAGCCTGCCTTTCACATTCTGTCAAGTACCTTTTGTTGAATAGTGGAGTGCTTTAGCTCCATATCTCTCTTCTCCTTTGCAGCATCTACAGCCAACTGATCCAGCTGTAAAGAGAAAGAGAAAATTGGATCTTTAGATTATCATGAGAAATTTGGCTCAGTAGATTTCATAATGCTGGCAAAAAAAAAGGAACACATTATGTCTAGACATTGCAAGACTTTTATTTTATTTGCATAGTATAATTACTTCTTTGTCACAAATTGTTTACCTTGAATAACCACTGAAGCCTCGTTTAACGAACTGCTCTGCCACCCTGAATTAACCTCTACAAAGGTGTACATTTCTTGTAAGCATTAGAAGAACTGTTTCAAAGAACAGCATGGTGCCAAGCATATGCGACTCTGTACCGCATTGGTGCTCAGTCTCCCAAGAGGATGACTCATGCTTTAGCTGCTCTTGCTGGCCTATGCAGCAGCACTGGCAGGAGCAGCAAAAACTAGAAGGAGCAAATGCTACAGATTACTCCCCCCATAAAGTGGGAGAACTGTCTCAACCAGGATTTTGTGTTGATAGCTTTGATCAGATGACCAGCAGTACTCGAGCAAGATTACTTGAAATCTTAGGGAGAGACATTCAAACCAATTTTGGAAATAAAAACATGGTTCTGAAAATAACAGAGGTTGTCACAGAGAATATTTAAGTTAACTTACTTACAGAGTCTGTGATAATAAAAAAGACACAACCCAAAAACTTGCTACAAACATGTCTCTAGCACTACCACATAAACTTCTTCTTCTTACAATCACAAAAAAAAAAAGAAAAAAAAGGAGGAGGAAATTTCTATGGTTGGTTGGTTGCTTTGGGGTTTTGTTGTTGTTTTTGTTTTATAGTTTTGGTTCTTTAGGTTTTGTTGTTTGTTTTATACAGGCCTTCATGTTTAAATAAGAAACGCAGAAGAGAAGCAGATGTTGCCTGAAATACCAGTTGGTTTGGTACTTATGTGCCAGGCCATGGAACCCGATGAACCCCTCCATTCTGCAGCCTGTAACACAAGCCTGCCATCAACCCAGCCCCAGCATCTCAGTGAGCAGCGATGCAGACGCAGCACCGAGCACAGGGCTCAGCCTGCAGCTCTCAGTCTGTGGGACAGAGCTGTCTCTGCTCCAGGCCCACAACAAGAACACCACGAGCAGTGTGCAGCAGCACCAGCTCCCAGCTGGGTCACTCACTTGGCCGACAGCAGAGATGACTAACAGATCCTCTGATCCTCACACAAATAGGATCCCCTCCACCCACTCTCAGAACCACAAGTGACAGGCCCTGCCAACTCTGGCCATTTCCCCGGTCTTTTACTTCCCCTGCTTGACATGATATAAATGAGAAAAAAGGGACAATAACAGGCTCTTACACCCTTGTGCTAGACAGTCTCCAACAATTATGGAGCCATCAGAAAGCTGAAACATCTGGATTCAATTCCATACTCTGTTACTTTTTTAAACTCTTCTCTTCCTGTCTTCCCCTCTGGCTCAAAAAACCATATCAGCACTTTCATACCTTTACAGGTATTTGTGAACATGAACATACTGAAGTGACCAGATGCCACATTTATGTAGCTATAGGACTTAAAAATGACACAAGAGCCTCTAAATGGGCTCAAAGACTTTTTTTGCACCAAGAATCCTTGGGAAACCCTTTCTTTTGTGATAAAGACGAGAACTGGGTCAAGTGCTGTTCAAAGCTTCATAGGAATCAAGTTCCTTGCTAAAATTTCAGATTCAGGAAACTGCGCGTGGCCCCCAAGAAATTCTTCCTTCTACCCCATTAGATGAAACAGAAGGCAGTCACTCAGGGTAGGGCAATTACTTCTAATTTATCTTGAATACAAGTGTTTGAGGGTACATTTACCACAGCCAAAACAAAGTTCTTAACAGCAGCTCATTCCATCAGTTACTTTTTTTACTATGAAGACAGCATTGCACCATTCCTGTCTGCAAGCTCAAACCAGTTTCTTCCTTTTCACTCAGGTGAGCAGCACGTCAATTTCTTAAAAGAGACCAGCAGCATACAACTATCAACACATGTAGCAAATCACAACTAAACTATCAAACTCCCAGTCATTATAGCATTACTGGATAATTTTCAGAACATTAGGTTTTTCATACTACTGCATTCACTGGTAAATGTATTTTTATAAACATAATGCTCTAACTGAGGAGGATTCTATTCTGAGGAGAATTAAGTCAGACTAAAATATTTAGCTTTTTGAATAGTCATCTCAATGAAAATGTAAATGTTTTCTTTTTAAGCTAATAACATATTTCATATGAAAAGTACCAAATACCATAGTTTCCACGCAAAAGCTCGTATCATGTTTGCACACTAAAGATTCCCCTTCAGTGATCTGATTCCCAAGGGATCCTACCCTGACCTGAAGTATACAGAAAGCAAAATTGCTTAATCCTATTCCATCACAGTAAAACAGTTATTTTGAAAATACAAATAAAAATAATTCAAAATTATAGCTATATTATTTAAGATCAATTTTTTTACTTCAGATGCTGTTAACCCTTGTAATTAAGATCATACATAAAATTTACCTAGGAATGAAAACTCACCAACAGAAGGAATCTAACAGCATTTTCACAAAAATCCAGCAAATCCTTGTTATGTCACAACATACTTTGCTAAAGGCAGAAGCTTCAACCAGTACAAGCTGCAAAGCCATCAACTGTTAAAACTTTCAACAATTATTTACAAATCTTCTTCGGTCATGAAAAATATCCATTACTTAAATGCCAAGGTCAGCTACAAAAGGACAATTCCGCAAGTTGTACAACTTTAGGGTCTTCATTCTATCCTTGCTCCATCTGCGATATATTTAAAACATTCTTAGCTATGGATTTTCTAAATTTAACTCCTTCAGTTGCTATGATACCAGCACCAAAATGAATGCTACACAGTGCTCCTCACCAGATCAAGCAAAAGCATGACCAGACATTCAAAAATAACCTTGTGTTTTCTTGCTTGACTCATGTCAATGAAATGGAAACATTGAAGCCTGGCTGACAGCATAACTATCAACTCCATAGTTTTTGTCTCCTTTCCCTGTCCCCTCTTCCACAGAAGTACAGGACACACACATTATACTACCAGACACTACAGTTCAACAGTTACAACCCAGAGCGGAAGGGTGTGAAAGAATAAAGGGCACTACTATGGAAGAGCAACATCCACCTGAACTGTTCAAGTCTCCCTATTACACCAAGACCTGACATGTTTCTACACGTAATTAAGACCCACAGTAACCCAACTGGGGCCTAGTCTAGCAGAAAAATAACTATTCAGCCATTGGATTGTTGGAGTTATTTTCTACAGTTCCCAATCTGCTTCACTGCACAGATGCAGAAGGAGGTTGAGGGGCACAGATGACAACAGCGTGGTGGCAGGAATAACCAGCTCAGAACAATTTCATCTCTTAGACATTCAATGACATCTACTCAAGATGAATGTAGAAGTTTGCTGTCATTTATTTGCTTTTTTTACCTGGACAGACACTTAAAAATTTGGTTGGCTGCTTTGTGGATTTGTTTGGGAAGTGGCAATAGAGGGGTCTGTATCAGAGCACTTGTTGCAAGTCCTCAGATAGAGGCAAATAAGAAGTGCTCATATAACTTGCACTGAAGAACAAGTCAAGACATTGCTGAGTCTTCTTCCTGCACCACAGACAGATCTTCATTTGAATATTGTATGTTCTAATCTATTTCCATAACCATTTTCAGTGTCTCCTGTGTGCAGCTCGCAGTAGTCCATCTAAGTTTTTCATGAGTCCCTCACTGAAAACCCAGAAACGAAAATTGTGCGTTCTTAAACAACAAAACTGGGCAAGAAGGAGTCCATGTAGGAACTCAATTTTGCACTATTTATTAAAATCATACTTCTGTTTTATGGTCTAATTTGCTAACATCAAAGTTATATTTGCAAACACCAAAGTTTAATTATGCAGACTGCATAATTTATACAGTAAATAAAGCGTATGAGTAGATGGAAAACCAGCCTAATTTATTTTTTATTATTAGATATACTTATAAACTTGGGTCATATACAAAAATTTTGAAATCCACATAATCCTGTGTCCTGAATATCACAATGTACCTCACAGAGCAGTACACGGCTATGCTAAAGTATGTAAATCCTAAAGGTAGTATTAACTTTAGTAAACAAACAACTTTCAGTTTGCAACTATTTTCATCCCTCTCATTACAGTATATTCTTTATGCTTTGCCTTTATCATACTACAATTCCCTTTTTGTTGAATAAATCTATGAAGTACCTGATATGTAGGCATATATCAAGATTTCCTCCATTTCAGCGTATAGTTATGAATTTAAAAAAAAAAATTCTTACCTGTGCACCAAGATCTTTCATGTAGGGCTCAAGTTCACTAAACAGATCATAGCCTTGATGGAAAAAAGCCAGATGTGCATACATAAACGATAACATCTAGAAGGAACAAAGTAAATATTTATTCTCCTCAAAGTTATATCACATATCACGTAAATATGTCACTTAATTCACATAAACCACCTACAATTTCAGGTTTAATTTCTCCTCTCGTGTCCTGACAGTTTTACATCAATACCTCATAGAGCTTCCAATGTTGTAAAATAAACATGCAAGGTAAAGGAAGCAAAGAACCAAGCCAAAAATCTCAGAAATCAGTTGATAGGATTAACCCCATGAGCAAAACAAAAGAAATCTACTTAATGGGCAGAAAACTACCTCTAATTAATGTCACCTGAAATTTTTGTTATCTCCTGTTTAACTGGGACATGTAAGCTAGAGAAGGCTACAAAATATTTTACTGATGATCCAAACCCATAACCTTTATAAACATAGCTGAGAAGACTGTCTAGCCTTAAAATAGAAAACAACTTCGGTGCAGAGCAGAATAGCAAGCAGTTATAAATCAGCCCAACTGAAGTTTCTACTTTTTAAAGAATTAAGAAAATTATGGGAGAGCAACTTCAGACATTTGAAAGCACTATTTAATTTGTCACCCTCTACCTCGATAAACTTTTAACAGAGATAATGTGAAGTAGAAAAGGGAATACAATGTGAAGAAAATTGGCATGCAAATATAGCTTTATATTAATTTAGCAGATATACTATTCATATTAAAATTTGCCCTCTTAGAAATAGCAGAATTCATCTTAGAAGTAAGTAGCACTTACTGTTTACAAAGTAATAAACCAGACCTAAACAGCAGAATACTTGGCAGAGTTTGATTTTTAACCATGAAACATATACCAAAGGATCAACAGTAGTGAAAACATGTAAGTGTTCAAATCTGAACCAAAAGGATAGTCAAAAACAGTTAAATATGTATGTCCAGTTACAGTAAAGGCCAAACCGACAGTCACCAAATTGCCAAATGTACTGATAACAGTTTGATTAATAAAAGAACTACATTTTTAACATACTGCTTTGTGGCCATATTTTTAATTTCAGATGGCTTAAAATACTTGATATATAGAGGATAAAGTATATCTTACCGATTTTAAGATTTCTGCTCTCCTTTTAGATTGAAGAACATTGATCTAAGAAAAAAGAACAAACAAGCAATTCCTTTTATTCTAAACTTCCTATTTTATTTGCAATTTTTCCCCCAGTAATCCCCAAATATCCAAGCTAAAAACATTGGAAGAAGATAGCTCAATATCAGACTTCCCAAAGTACTTTTAAAAGAAGATGCATTCTAGTTCTGTCATGATATCAAAGTGATGCAATCGGACAACACTTGCAAAGCTTCAGCTTCATGGTGATAGTCACAATTTTCTCACATCAGAAAGGAAAATACAAGACACCTCATGCTAGCTAGAATGAATATAATACACCTTGCAAGCAAGGAAAATTGGTACCCGTTTTCAAGAGACTGAATTCAAGATGTTTCAAACCATGTGAGCTAAGCCAGCCCACCAACTCCTTACAGAAGCTGCACTCAGCAGCGCTGCTCTCTGCTGCCAGGGCAGAGGGAAGGATGGGGGCAGGGTTACTTTTCCCCTCAGACTCACAGTATTTAAGTGTCCCAAAAGTAGCTCCAGGCAAGCAAGAACACAATTAATTTCAGTAAGTAACTTTCCATGTGCACACGTGAAGTCACTGACTAATGGTGTTGCCCTAGAACTTGAGGAATTTCACATTATATAGAAAAAAACCCTGATTTTTCACAGTCACCTGGTTCCCCTATCTTTTTTGTTCCCTAATCTTTAAAGGTTGCCATCCAGAACTACAGATTTTACTTTAAAAGACCCACTTAGCAGAAACAGGCATGATTTTGTAATTTAACACCTCTATGTCAGTTCAGAATTTCAGCAAAAGAAATAAACTTGCTGAAGCTATAATCAAAACCAGATTGTACTTCTATACTTAAGTGGTCATTATTTTGGAAAACCTTCTGCAGCAAAAATAATTAAGATTTGTTTTTATAGAATAAACCCTCAGCCTGTGAGGCAAAGAAAAATAAAAATAAAAGGAAAGCAAAGGTTTTGAGTTACAGTTTAAAGCCACTCTATCTACAAGGAGACCATAGTTGTGAAGCCATTTTCCCAAAAGAATCACGCACGTAGAAAGAATTCCTAAAGCTGAATTCATTTTTGTCCATGTTAAGAGATGCTGAAACTCTTCCCTGAATGCATCTTTATCCCAGGAACTGCTCATACTTTGAGCATACAAATTCTAGGAGGCAAACAACCTGCAGTTCAGTGTGCACACAAGGAACTGACCTACTACAGTGGTGACTGCCAGCTTCCCCCACACCATTCAGTGTTACTACGAATAGTCCTGTGGGGCATAATTCACATGACTTTTTGAATGCAAAAATGACCTTAGTGTTCAAAAAGCAGGAGCTCAGAGTTGACCACTGACCACCATGCCTGTGAACATGCCCCGGCTGATAGGCTCCACTTCATTTTACAGCTCATAGTGCAATTTACAGAAAAGTCAGTTAAGTTTTAAATAACTGACCGAACTGTCACAAATCAAGATGATAATGTCTAATATAAAACCAGCTTAACTGTAAAGAGCTGTTCTGTGTTTGATCACAGGAGAAGCTCAGACCCATTTGGGAGCCCCCAACCTCTCATACCATCTGAGGTGCAATAATGCTGTTTTGCTGTAGTTGAGGGCAAGTATGAAGCAGATGAATTTTAACTATCAAGAGAACATTTATTACTGTATTACAGGATTCAAAGTAGTATGACAAAGAACACCTCTCAACACCCTGTGGGAGATCTTCACAAAAAAGGTAAAGGACAGTTAAGTTCTTGACTCCCCTTACAGCACAATGCCAAACTCCGAGGCATCTAGACAAGCGGGATACAACCCAAACCATGCAGCTGAAATTGCAGTAGTACCCAACACCCTAGATCAGAATTATTCAGGTAATTTGTATTTCCTAGGCTAGGTTACAGTTTTTACTTTAAATATATAAGAAATTGCAGCATATCCAACTCAAGAAACATTTAGGTAAGTATCAGGCAAATACTGGTTTTTCTTCAAAATTAATGTTCAACTTGAAAATTAAACTGTGTCATTGCAGCAAGGGCACTAAATACCAGAGCATTAAAGCAATAAGAATGCATCAATTAATTTTACTCAGTTTTTATTAAAGAAGAAATTACTTGCAGATAAAGTTCTTGATTTTTCCATGAATCTTCACAGCTTCCAATAAGCTTACAAAAAGAATTCCTACAGTTGTAAAGCACGTGTCTCTGACTACATGTAACAAAAGGTTGTGAAAAGTAACTTTTATTGCTGCCCTTACCTGAAGAACATAATCCAGAGCTATGTGTCGAAAACACTTCCGTGTTGCAGTCAAAATATTGGTTGCTTCCTCTACCTCGTGTTGCTTATTTCTTTGAACTTGGGCATTTTTCACCAGAGCATTTTCTTTCTCTTCACTCACTTTTTCAAACTGTTTCTTTGCATCTTTAAATTTCCTAATATCTCTATGGAAAAAGGAAATATGGATAACAAATGAATTCAGAGCATGAAAAAGTATTTAAAGCTACACCAGTCAGACCAAGCTCATGACTGCTATAGCTGGCTTCTTTTTCATATTTTATATTGTCCAATACATACTTGGGTCAAATGGATATCCACAAATTATCACAGAAGCTTCTTGTCCTTCTTTTCCAACGAAAGGGCAAAATTGAAATGTAACTGAACACATGCTTACTGGGGAAAAGCTTTTGTCCCTCAAGCTTAAACAACTACAACATGTAATTGGATCAGTAACTTATCCTATTGCAACATTTCTGTAGCTGGATCTAAAACCTCCGTGATTTGGGGTGATTTTTGACAAAACCTTCCAAATTTTGACAAACACACTTCTCAATTTATGAGTGGCTATTTACAGGAAGGATGTTTCACCAACCCATTCAAATCAGATGTTTTAAATTCCATTTTATGCATAATTTTCCCATTACAACTGCAAATTAACTTACTCTTTAACGAAAGTCTGAAGCTGTGTTTTAATTGATCTTTGGATTTGGTCAAACAGAATCTGAAAGAAAAGCATTATTATGTAGGTCAGTAACTTAGAGGTACTCACACCTTCTGATTTCAGAAATACAAATGGCAATTACACAGAATTAAATAAGAATTATTATTAAACCACTGTGTCTCTAATATCAAAATATAAAACCCTTCACAGTAGTTCTGAAATAAATAAAAGATAAGGAAGAAAATAAGGAAAATAACACAAACCAAACATCTTTTGCTGTTCTTTTCCTAAAGACTGTGGTTATAAAGAGAGATAAGAGCTCCTGGCATCTTATTCTCTCATCCTGACGATATGAGACATGCCTAGTTTCATAGAAGAAATTTATTTATGTTAATTGTACAGTAATATTCCCAAAGAAACAACTTTGAATGTTAAGGAACATTTTTTTTTGTTTCTTAGACTTTCACAATTTATCAACAAGTAAAAGACAAATGAAACCATAGAAAGAACACGCTCTTAACTTCTGGCAAAAAACCCAAACCCATGGATTGAAATTATTGCTGAAAATGTAACATACATGAGTATCTAGTACCAGCTCCTTTACATACTATGTTTGTAAAAAACCACCCACTGTTGGACTACTAAAAGGAAGGGTTGATTCTTCAAGAATAAGTAATCTAAGCAATGCTTCCAAAATTTCTTATGACTTGGGGAGGCTGAGGGCTGGTGGGCACAAAATATAATCAACTCATTCGAATTGTAAAGTTTAAGATATCTGTTAATTCTTTAAGGCCAAATCACACCTGGATGTGAGACAATTTGTATTTTCTCTTATGACCCAAAAAATTCTAACTGGAAAATGAAAACACACATTCCTTCAGCTTCACATCTGCCCTCTGAGCTTTAGGATGGAATGGAACAGGTCAATGGCTACTGGACAAATCCTTTTGTCACTTCTCACTGTGCAGACAACAAATGTTGCCCCAATTCCCAACCCTTCTACACCTCCCATTCTGCATAACAAAAATACACAAGGCACCATCACAAAAATGAAGATGTGAAAGAACAAAAGAAAGTTGTAGCTGGCCCAGTTGAACAGAATCTCTCACAAAAAGTAAAGATTTTGAAGCATTAAATAATTTTATTGAAAAAGCAAGTCAAAAACTCAAAGTTTAAGGCCTAAAGTGTTTTCTTTAAATGTTCTCAGTCTTAGATTCTTTATTAAGATTTGGAAATGAGAAGCTATGTAATGCCATGTACCGACAGCTAAACCTTTACCAGTTCATCTCTCTTTTCTAGAGACACTGAAGGAAATCATGACTGAGTTTAAGTCACTCATTAACAGTGGTACTGCACCTTGCATCCAGTCTCCATGCTTGGAGGTCTTCAAGACCAAATAAGATAAACCCTAAGGAACCTGCTCCAACCTCAGATCTGACCCTGATTTAGGCAGGCAGTCAAACCACTCACAACTCCTGAGGCCCCTACCAACCAGAATTGTCCTGTATCTACCAGTAACACATGGAAGATCCTGTTTGAATTCCCACTTTGGGAAACCAGAAAAGCAGACAACTAGAATAAAGAACTTCTTGACAAACTGGAAGTCATGCTGGGACTACTCCCACTGCTGACATTTAAGCTTGCCAGCGCCTGGGGAATGCACCAGTCAAGATCAATACCAAAAGATAAAACCAGATGGGAACTCAAATGATTAGAGGACTCCCAGAAATATGAGCCTTGCATTCTGCTTACAGTAACGAAGAGAAAAAAATGTGCTGGGCAGAAAAATACATACACATAATTTCCCCATAAAGAACAGAAAGAAGTGTCCAGACCCCGATCTGATCATATTTACAGCCTTGTCAACACATTACCTTTCATACACTCAAAGTCTAAGAAAGCTGCTCTTTGCCATAAGCTGTCACAGCTACTCCCCCACTGCTGAATCAGTGAAGATGCTGCATTAGTCTGGTCCCTGGCCTTATTTGTAGCAAAGCCTCACATGAAAAAACTGACAGTCATCCAGAACTCAATGGGAGCATCTCCTACCCCTTCCATCCTTTCTTTCCTCTTTCTTCCTCTAGCTTCTTCTCCCTCCTGATGGCTCTGTCAACTTGGTCAGCAACAGACCTTTCACTCTGAGCCAGGAAGCCCTGTTGAACTAAGCAGATTCACAAAAAGCAATGCAGGACCACAACAAGTCTGGCAAAGCAATTGTGCCTCACTACTGATGTTTGTGCCTCTTGTAAAAGCCACTTCGTTCTCACTCTGCCTGAGCACAGCAAGAGCATGGATGGGGAAAAAAAAGCAGGACAGAACTCAGATCCTACTTAGATCTGAAAAGAAATCTTTTTTAATATGGTTTGTTCTTTGCTTTCTGCCTTCAAATTGCCCAAAAGGGAGAGTTGTGCTGTGCCAAATTTTACCAAAGCTGTGCAAGCCATGATCACATAAAGTAACAGCACCAACAATATAGGACCTATGTCAGAGGTGTCCAAAAGAGCAAACCATAGATAAAAGACATGATTAATAGGGTAACCAGCAGCAAGTTGTGTGATGAAGAGTGTCAAACAGGGACAGCCTGGGTTCATCTGCCCCATCTAATCTGCGGAAATTGCTGACATGAAAGTAATACTTGCTCCCACTCCTGCTGCTTTGAACCTTTGCACTCCCTTCTCTCTAAAACGCAATAGCCACAGTTCACTTACTCCCTTCTCTACAGCTTTCATTAGATCAGGTGCAGATATGTACACTTTGTATAATGGAAAGAAAATCAAACACAATGCTGTCAACCTGCTTTGCTTCCTTTCTAAAAGCATGCATTTAAAAAAACCCAGCCTAACCAGACACTTTTAGAAAGCTAAGTTAATGCTAACAAACTTGTGTTGCATTCTCTGTACCTTGTCAAATTTAAAGCTCCTAGTGGATGAAAAACCCACATTTTAAGTGTCCTGCATATTTTCAGCACTTTGGAGACACTTCAGCCGGTTTCCAGAAATTTACTGGGAAATTAACGAAGAGCAGTTGGGCCAATGGAAGAGGAAGAAAACAGAAGAACAAACACATCCTTTTGGCTTTCAGAATACAAGACTAAACTCTTTAGAGGAAAAAAAACCAATTCGTTTTCAACACAGGGAAAACTGAAGTTTCTGATTAACTCTGACACGCTAAAAATGACTATTAGTCTTAAATCCTAGCATTTTCTCCTTTCTCCACACTTGTCTAAATCTGCTATACTTCTAAAAAGAAAACTATATGCAAATCAGAGGTATTTCACTTTGTGTATTATAAAGGATAGGGGAAAAAAGTAGCAATTGTGGAAAAGGCAATCATTATTTCAGACCAGCAAAGGTATAAGCTCATAGTCTGTAACTGTTACCATCAGTTTGATTCAAAAAGATGGAACTATTCAGTATTTACCATCTTAGAGCACCAAAGCTTACAAATTCCAAATGAAAAATAAACCAAGATAGAAATCTATAGAAAAGGGGATATTCATAAATACTTTGTAAACAAAACATCCATAAAGTATTTATAAGTATAAAACCAGAGTTATTGAACACCATTTAAACCATTACTTTGCAAACACTATCAACAAGAAAAGCTTTACCATTAATCTACTATGAAATGTAACTAGAGGTGAGCGATCTATTTCAGCTAGAAATACTCACATTATGATAATTGATCATTTCCTGTAAGGTGTCAGAGAACTTTGTCAAACTGGTCTGTAAAGAGAAAATAAAAGTGGTTTAAGTTAAGCCCAACTAAACACACAGCACAAAAGCAACATTTCAGAGGTTTACAGCTTTTCAGTAAAGAACTTAGAAATTCATTTTCTTTATAGCATGATTATGAGACTAAAACCATAATGCTAGAAGGATAACATGGCTGTAATACCAAATAAATCTATTAAAGATACAAGCAACAAAAATGTTTTTACCTACTTGTATAAAAAGTACCAAACTGAGGGAAAGCAGGAAAAACTAAAAATTAACTAAAGATCTGGAAAGCTCACATAATCTAAAACATTAACTTACAATATTTAATATGACACTACTTAATATTTTTCATGTTTAATACTCGTACCCAAAAAACCTGGTTAACATTGTAATCACCAGCACACACACTAATCTAATACATATTTTCTGAAATTTGGGAGAGCCCTGTCACTGCTGAAACTAAACAGCACAGACACCTGCAGTGAACCACAGCTGAAAAAACCTCACACTTAAAGAGATACCACAGAAAAAGGAGTTAAAAGGCAAATAATACTATAAACTTCAACTAATTCTCTTGCCAACCGTTACATTTTACCCTTTTTATGCTGTGTTTCTCTCCCTCCACTTTCACCTCAAAGAACTTACCTCAACCAATGTATCTTTACAGGAATATTGTGCAAGGTCTCGAATTCCATTCATGAACTGCTTGTTGGCTGTACAAAATGCTTTTCCAGTATCAATCATTGCAATACAAAGCTTCACCAGCTAAAATGAGTATGAAAAAAGAGAGAAAGTGGAAGGCTTATTTTTGTTTGGTTTTTACACCATCATATAAACATGAATACACGGAGCTTAGTTAAGGCTATGAAATAAAGATTTCAAAAGTTAAATTCTCAGCCTCAGATTCTATGAAAAGCTTTCTACTGTAGAGTTACAGCTATAAAAATACTAATCTAGGTCAACTGATATGCCATTGGGAAAGTTACCACTCTATAAATTTTTAAATTATTTTTTACTTGATTCATTGTTAACTGAGATTTTGCACATACTTCAAGAGAGAGTTTTACAGGGGCAAAAAGTACAGCAACTAAAACATAACTGGTTAGAACCCAAGCAAATGATGAGGGTATTGTGGTTTCTGAGGAAAATCACCACAAAACAAACAAAAAAGAAACCCACACCATTTGCTTCATTCTAAGACACTCAGAATATAGGCACAGGAAAGCAAAAGGCTCTGTGCACAAAGCACAGCTGAAGAGCACGGTTACACCTCAGAAGGTGAAATCAATCATGTTTTCACTCACAGACTAATCTCTGATGGCTTTCCATCCCTACCACTCACTGCTTCAGTCAGCACCTTAGCTCTCATGGTACTGCAGAGTCTGATAGGAAGGTCCTCAGTATCTTCTGATTGATGTTTTCCCACTTCTTGAACCTTTTATGCACTGGGCCATTAATGAAAGAAAGAGTGATTACTGCAATGGTCAAGATGCTCTCTTGAGAAGGGCCGTATTATGATTGAGTTCTCTCACCCTAAGCCAAGCTAAGAATAAAATCAGAGATTGAACCTTCATCTCTGAAAGATTTTTCAAGGATGGTAAACAAATTTTTCATGAAAAGCAACATAGAAGTACTTGATCCTATGTTGGGGCAAAGAAACCACCCAAGCATCCTTCCTGCCTTAGTTACCCAGTAATTTTTATGTTGACTCAGATCCTTAGGAAAAATGGAAAGCTGAGCATGATGTCCCAGATTCTGATGAATGTCCAAGTTGCTTGAACAATGAACAGAAAAACAAAAGTCACTATCAACATTAACCTTTTTCCTTCACCTTTGATTATAGTTCACAAGCCTGAACCCAGCTTGCTTTCTTCCAGAGAGGAAAAAACTGCAGACAACGTAGCCCAAAGTCAAAATTGTGGGACAATAAAACCAAGTTTACTGTGAACAACTGAGCAGAAAAAGCTACCAACCAAGCCTAGACAAATTATCACCCTCAGGCCATAGTTGCTTCAGCTCACCCAAGAAGCTTGGCTTTCAACTGTAGTGTTGTACTACAAGGCCCTGAATAATGCCATTTAAGGAATTTGAAAATTCTTTTTCCCAAAAACAATCCTTTCAGACTGGTGGAAAAGCCAAACTTACAAGATACATTTTTCAGATCCTTTAAATACTTACTCTGTTTGATCTACCAAAAGATTCAACACCCCTACAGTAAAAATGCGTGTTATACCCATCAGTTTCACCAAGATGCACACCAAATCAAAATTAAGGATCTTGAATTTATTTTGCACGAGCAAATTGTTAGATTATTAACTACAAAAACCTAGAAATATTATTACAAGTAGTAAACAATAAGTCTTCAGGCTGGACACCATCTTTATTTGTTTCTAGCTCTCTGCAGCCAGCTCACAGCTGCAGGAAAAAAAGGTTGCATTCAAAAAGCAGTTAAGGAGGTAAACAAATGACATCTGCCTGCCATGTGAAAACACAGATAAAAATAATTTAAAACATTTAGCATAAATGCAAAGGAAAGAAGACTTTATACAGATGAAAACCAAAAATAAGCCACTCTCAAAATACTAACAAAGAAATAACAAAAGCTTCCAAAAGTGAGGAAACCAATAAACAGATAGTAAGGAGTTGAAAAGATGTTACATATAATTTTTTACATACACGCACAAAGTATGACAAAAAGCAGGATGAATTTTACAGTAGTCAGGTCCTCCACACAACAGTGAAGGATATATATACCTGGCTGCTGTGCCTCAGATTACCAAAGACAGAAAGATTGGATTTTAAACCTCTAAAACAAAGAGTATCCAGGCGTCCCCACAGCATGCCGTTGCGGTAAAACAGGCTCTCGGTGCAGCGATGACCAAGGCCCGGCTTTTGTGTCCCGTGAAAGCTGAATGAGTTTGCACGCAGCTCCCCCGGGGCTGAGTCACAGGGGTGCAGTGAGGGGCCGGGTCAGGAGGGAATTGCACAAGCCGAAGCCTCAGCTGGGGGAAGGAGCGAGTTCACGCCGCGATTTCAGCTGCCCGGCGCTGCTTTGCTCCAGCTTGGCTTCCAAGCCCCAGCTGTGAGCTCGACCTGGATCCCTTTCCTCTGCAAGAGCAGAGTGTTTGGTCGGCCACTGACACTTCCCAGCTGTGAATTTTAAAACAAAACCGAAACGTATCTTATGATGTTTTTAAGAACAAACCTTGTTGAATTAAAAGCTTACCTTGTCAAGTTTCAGTTCCAGCTCTGTCACATCTCCTTCTACCTCTTCTAAAGCTGCCCTGCAAGCATAAAAGAGGTTTTCCTTTAAAATTTAACACAGAAATACTGTGAGTCTGGGGAGAAGGGGCAGACACATTCATTTAACTCATTTATTGCCATGACAGTTTTTCTTAAATTTCAGCTATAAAACAGCATAGAGTTTAAAGAACCACAAGAATTGCAGGAAATTCAATGGTAAAAAGAAAAACTACATCACTGATAAAACATCGTTTATTGATAAAGATTTGAGATAAAATTTTATCAATCCTAATATTTGTCACACCAAAATAGGTTTCTTCTATTCTCATATAGACAATAGTCTATACGTTTGAAGCTAACAACAAAGGAAAGAAACTAAAAGTCTGAGGGAAACTTCTTAACTCTTTTGGTGACCTCCTGGCTCAAACCTGCAAATGTTGCAGCTATTTCATGAATAACCTTGCAATGAGATTAGGAAAAAAATACAGCACTTGCCATGTGTAAATTAACCTGCAGGAAGTTCAGATGGCACAGCTGATTGGATCATTTACCTCTAGTCTAGACTGGTCGAATCTTCCAGGCCAGTCAAATTTAACTTGCCAGTAAAAGCTGCTTTCATGGAGCATTGCTAAAACACTGCTTTTTTTTTTTTTTTGCTTGAAAGCTCTTGTTTCTTGGGACACCTCCTTCCTTATTGCTACCTGAAAAAACAGAAGACTGAGGATGGATGACACTTATTCAGAGTCCATGAACATTGCTGCTTCATCAGACTATTGCCTTGAGAGTTGAATGGACTCATTTCTGACAAGGAGTGCCCTTGCTCCCATCACAGGGTGCCCATTCTTTCAATCATTCCAGTATAACTGGAATGTTCATGAAGCCACACTGTTTACCAGTAGTAGCCTGCCTTAGGGAAAAAAAAAAGTAATAGGAAGTTTTCTGTAATGCTTTTTGGAAAATTGGATCAGACATTTCATATTTCAGTCCTACAAAAAAAACTCAACTCTTCCTGGAAAAAGTTATACAGGCAGGGAAGAAAGATATGGAGCAGGAATTTTTTAAGCCAACTTTATACCACTGAGGAAAGACTACACACAACCACAGCTTTACTGTCTCTTGCTAATTCCATTCTAGTTCACGAGTACAAGCCAAGAACACACACACGCACAAAAAAAAAAAAGACTGGATCAGGCCCCAAGCTCAGGAAAAGCAGTTTTTTTACAAGAACAGTTCTGAAAAACGCTGCCAATTGCTTGCAGATCTCAAACACTGAGCATGACATTCCCAGCTTTTGCAGATTTCACTACACATAGTTGCATTCCAGTTCTTGTACCTCAATGCATTCCCACAGTTATGTCCTAGGTTTTATATCTAAGCAATCCCTGCAGCTACATTTTGGCTTCTCCCTCTTCTCTAGCTTCAGACCATGAAGGATTTCAGGCAACATCAACTTCTCTTTTACTTTCTTTATTTTCTTCCATAAAGGATTCATTTCCATTTAAGTCTCCAGCTAATCTTGTTTCAGAAAGCATTAAGGAGAATTAAAAAAAACCCAAAACCCAAAGGAAGGAAAAGCATCTCAATATTTAGACTGCAATTTTGTATTTGTTTGTTTATAATCACAGTGAAACAAATTTTTATTTGTTTCTTTGGCATTAACATAAAAGCATGATTAAGTAGCTTGTTTACAGGACTGCAGCAAGATCTGATAAGAATATTTTTTTTAGTGTCTTTAACTAGCAAAGAGTTTTAGCTCATTAAGTCCTGTGGAGATAGAAGTCTAAGATTCAAAATGAAGAACAGAGATAAAGGGAGTTAGAGCAGGCAGAAAAGAAGACAACACATCTGTTAAGTAATTAAACCTCTATTCCAAGAGGAAAATTGTAAGACAATAAGCTCAACTGGAAGAAGCAACAACAGAACATCAAAAAACTGAAAAGGTAGGTCAAGCAAAAAGAAACAGATAGAGGTATCATGGGAGAAAGAAGAGATACACCTCATTATCACCCAATTCATTGCAGATCTTTGAAATGCCACAGGCCCCTGAGGCACCAAGCTGGTGCTCTGGGCTATTTCCCACCACTGCCATGTGATGGAGGGATGGCATATCTGGGCCCTACAGCTGGATATGGATCAAACAGCTGTTGGGTTCCAGCCAAAGCCCACTTTAATTCTATGGTTCTTTGCATAGAAATGACTACTTTCACTGTTTCTATCACATAAAAACCAGTAGAAGTTATAATCACGCAAACATATTCACAAGTATTACTCCAATACTGGATTACAAGCACAAAAACAATGGAGAAGATACCCTCAGACTCTCAGAACATAGATCCAACTATGTACCACCTAGTCACAAAAATTTTCTTCATGTTTTCATCCTGGGCTAGCAATACATTAAAAACAGCTGATCTGAGCTGTGCTGTTAATGCTACCCGTGTTTTCCTTAATTTAATACTTTTTGAAGCCACAGAATACAAAGGTGCATTTCTCTCTGAAACATCCATGTCAGGCATAAAGTTCACAGAAAACTGTCATAATTCTGAGTAAATGTCACATCCACAGCCAAGACCCACTGTCTAGCTATAAACACAGGAAGCAGTGGTGAAACAGCTGAGGACCAAGTGCCAGACCTGACATGTAACAAAACTGTTGCTCCTTAGTGAAGTGGGAGCTGGGAGCAAGTTTTGCGTAAGAATGATCTCAACCAGAAGGCTCCAGCGTTAGGAATAAGGATCAAATCAGGTCCAGTGTATGAGTCAAACATCTGTGGCTTCCCAAGATGTTCAAATACTGCATGGCAGTGCACAAAACCAGAACAGCTGCTTAAGGGTGGAGGACAGCTTTTATAAATGAGCAGTCTTCCCATACTCTTCATGCTCTGTAAGGAGGACTCTCAGGAATGTACTTCTTTCCTCTGCTGTGCTCCTCCACCACCCCCCTAAAACACAGTTCAGTTTGCTAGATACAGCTTCCTGCACAGCTGCAGTGCAGGAGGAATACAGGAGATGATGGAAGAAAACTCAAGATCTGCCTTGCAGCTCTTTTCAATGAGGATGTCACCAGTCACCCAGCCTGGCATACGCGAAGCACAGCTGAACTCTGACGTCCATCATGGCACTCCCTTTAAGTGACCAGTAAAAGACTTTCTTCCACATTAAGGTACTTCAGGAATCCCAGGAACAAAACAGAATGATGATGGATAAACTCTCCTCTAAAAAAGGAATGGGTCACTCTTAGACCAGAAGATGCGGACACAAGCTAAGGAAACAATTTATCCTGGAGTAATCCACTACACACTGCTGACCATAACACCACACACACCGTGGCCACGGACAGGGGTCTGCAGGGCCTGTTTGCTCTCACAGAAGAGTGGCGATCGCCAGTGCTTTTAAAGTCATCTCCTCTTCAAACAAAATCTAACTGCTATTGAAGCCACATCCTACCTTTAGTCTTTTGCTCATTCATTCATCATATTCTAGCTTGCATTTTTAGATTGTGTTCCTGAAAGTGAGGAGGCTGGAATCAGTAGTCACTACAAATCAGATGCTGATGAACAACAAATTGGAGAGGTCAAAGGTGCTATGGGCAACTAACTAATAATTATTAATTCTAGTATTAATACATCACTATAAAAAACATTCAGAATAATAAAAGCCAATAGTAAAGTGTTTTCCAATAGTGTATGTTTGGTTGGTTTTTTTTCTTTTAATTAAGAAAAGTTTTGATTCATTTCTTGAATATACTTGCAGAAGAACAGGAACAAGTCAGAAAATCAATTGCTATTCATTCTGGGGCTTTTGAATATATTCATATATATGAACTCATGAAATGGAAATAATGGCTTTTTACCACTGCAATTTCAATGGCATTATTGCTGAAGTCTTGTCCTCAAATCTTAGAAAGACACAGATCTCTTACTTGCACATATTCTGTGCAGAACAGCTCCTTAATGCACAATTTAGACTTCACTAGAGCTGACGTCCTTTCAGCCAACATCTACTACACCTTAAAGACAGCTTGAAAAAAAAGGTACTATTGAATGTGAAAACCTGGAAATGAGATATGTAAGTGCAAGATAAGAATATGGACCTGACGATTTACAGGAATGTCCCCTCCTCTATGTCAGAGCCTATAAGGTGACAGATAGCAAAATGGACAGCAGACATTAATCAGAGGATAGACTATGACCTGTGTCATGTAAAGGCAAATTAAAATGCAGGTGTACCACCGAAGATATTACACTTGGTCACCTATTTGGTCTGCTTTGTCTCTTCCTCTGCCTCTACTTCCCTTTCCTCCCATAGCAGTTGCACCTTGGGATCACCATTCAGGTGCAAAGTAATTACTCACAGATGAGTTTAGAAACAGCCAGACTGGCTGCTGAGGGCAGCCTCAGGCCAGGGGAACACACACACCACTGTGACTGATGCCACTGGACACTTCCACTTTTCACTGCTGACCAAGGGCCATTTGCTGGTCACCAGCTTGCAAAGGTCCCTGTCCACCAGCACAGCTGTACAGGGTTGTTACTTTTCAGACAAAGTCCTCCCATTTTTGCTTTCCCCTACCTTGCTGAGGTCCTGCTGGATGGCAGACCTCCCTCTGGCTTCTCAGGGTTCCCTCCAATCACTGTATACTTAATTTGATTTCCTTCATGTATAGTGAGATATACAAAGGTGTCTAGAGGCATGTTAACCAGCATGCCAAGAAGGAATACAGTTGGTACACGAGTAATGGCATCAGAAAACCAGAGACTAAAAGAGAAGCATGACATACTGAGGGACAAAGGACGCATACATGGAACAGTAAGGCCTAATAACTTTGGATAACAGCATAGACATATATAAGAAGAGTTTTACAACTTATGAGATGTGTCACAACCATCAATATGATCTGAAGAAAGAACACTGTTGCAGCCTGTCATAGAGCCCATTGAAGTCCTGGTTTGGGACTGCAGAGTTTTTTCCCTGCTGGCCCAGAGCCCCTCCAGACGGAGGAACAGATGATGAACTCTCCCTGACACGCTAAGATGAAATTCCTCATTCATGCTAGTACTCCTTACATTATTAATTCTTCGGTCATTGTCACAAAACGTTTCATCAATAGATTGGAAAAAATTCTACGTGCCCTACATGAAGAGTAGGGCTTTTAATCAGAATGTTGACCCCTCCACCCTGAAATCCTAGAAATTTTGTATGAGTTTGGGGGATTGAAATATGGAAACATTTCCTGAACAGAAGATTATCATGTTGATGAATAAGCCCAGTTTTCAGGTCCATAACATGCACTATCTGCATTTCAGATTTCCCTGGAGAAACAGGAATCAAGTCTTCAATGTTAAAAAGAACATTCCTCTACTCCTCCCAAGTCAGACATCTCCTCGCAGAAAATATTCAAGTGAAATAAAGCGCGGGTATTTACTGAATTCGTAAAATTATTAAAGCAAAGGTTTGCTTGTAGGTATCACTTTTTAAGGTTGTCTGCACCTACAAGGTTTCGTTTCCCCTCAATAATTCATATGGTCTGATATAACAAAGTAATAGGACAAATCCTTTTAAGATGTACACTTCACTTAATTTGTTCTTTACTGCTAGACTACACATAGCTCAAAGATAACAAACATTAAATACAAATCAGTCTTCAAAAAGGAACAAGTTCTATGGCCCTTAACAGACGTGTCTGGAAACTCATTACCACTAAGCTTGCACTAGCATTTAACAGTCTGTATCACACAGACTATAAGGACTACTGTGCTACCTGCTGGATCGAAATCTTTAATTTTTTTCTTTCACTACTCTTTTGCAGTAAATTGCCAGAAATGCCTAACAGTGCTATTTTCGCAGTAGTTTTGCCTAATATTTTTCTCCTAAGCTTTTTTTATCCCAGGAGAGCCTGACAGTAAGCCTAAGCAGGAAATCAGCAACCCATTTCCTCCACAAAGAGTCTGAGAAGCAGGATTTTCTTCATCTTTCAACTTTAGTGTTTTGTTCATCAGAAGACTGCTGTTAACAAGATAGGGACACAATGGTGACCATGAAAGCTTCACAGAAAAGAAGTGGATTACACTGCAAGTTGATAAGAATGCAACACATCACAATACATGTCCTGCACAACTCTGACTAGTGATTCCAACATCTGAGATTGGGTCAAAAGCTTTTTAGGAGGACTTACTATCAGATAAGGAAGTAGAACTACAGTATCAAGATCTTGCAACAAAAAAAGGACAGCAGAAAGGAGCTCAAGGAACTGATGGTGGTGTGCAAAAACCTTGTTGCTGAAAATTTGCCAACATCACAGAGCTGCTTTAATCTTTTAAATCTCAGCAACTACTCAGGATCTTGAACACAGAAGCAGCAGATGGAATGAGGGATTTCAACATTTGAACACTCAAGTATGTAGTCAGGTCAGGAAGTGGAAGCATAAATATAACCATCAAGTGACCAACTGCAAAAGATACAAGATAGGACATCTAAAGAATACACCCTGTTAGCCTCAAGATCTGGAGTTACCAGTCAGATGCTAAGAAGTCCTGTCAACTTTGCTTTTAAAAGCTGTAAGTAATAATAGTCTCAAGAAGAATGAAGGTATTAATCCCTGATTTGGAAAGATACCCCTTACGTACCTCAACCGCAGCCAATGCAGAAAGAATAAATATCACTACACAGCCCCAGCACAGGATTCTAAGGATCAATATGCTCAGAACTGATACAGCAAGACTTCACCACCTACACAGGAAACCTCATGTAAAGTAGAGGCAACTAAAGGTCTGAGTACCATGTAATTAAACAAGATACATATAATCTTAATATGAATCTTGTGTTTGCTTTGATTTCAGAAAAATAAGGTAATATCTGTCCCTTTCTTTTTGTAACTCCCTTAGTTGCTAATTTAAACCTTACACCATAGTTAGAGGAGCACTGCTGTGTACAAACCACCATAAGCTGGCAAAGCCTTTGTAACAAGAGCTCACCACATTTCAGAGGAGCTGAGAACCATTAGCTGTCTACAATTCCAGTTTTATCAGGTGGATCTTCTTTACTGAAACCTGAGGGAAGTTTCAGATTTGCTATGAACACTGAGTCCTCAGCAAGTATGCACCCTTTTTGTCCACTTCAGAGGTTGAATATTTTGGTAATACACTTTCACAAAACCAGAATGCTCTATTTGACAGTCAGAGGAGGCTGCAGCTTTGTTGTAACAAACCTGAACACGAATTTTATTATTTAGGTGAACATACATATGAGTGTGAGGTATATCTCACACACAGTTACCTAAAGTGCACTTTACATGCAAATTAACAGTTTTATTGTGCAGTTTTATCATTCCCTCATACTGCAAAAAGCGGTTTGTTTGCCCTTTATGCCTTTGCACTAAAGCAGCCAGTCAAATGAATCTAATATCAAACCAAGAGCGTGCACAAACATTAGAGTAGGACAATACAGAAATACAGTGTATTCGTGTTTTCCTCAAATTTACTATTTTCAAATTTGGAAAGGCCAGCCATCTTTCCTCCTCATCCCTTTCAAATGATAATGATAAACTATTAAAAAAATAAGCATTTGGAACTTTATAGCATAAAAACTACAAAATGCATGCGGTACACCCACAGCTCTGGAACTTCTTTGGGTACATTTAGTATCTTTTCTCCCACTACTTTTAGTCATCAAGAGATTTTAAAGACCCCAGGATGTCATTCATCTATCAAAGCTAACTGCAGGTAAGCTGTTTTTCAACCAAACAGAAGCTTACATATCCTTTATTTATTACATGCTAAAGGTTTTTCATCTCAAATCAACTGAAAATTTTCAAACAAAATCTTCCAAGATTGATATTTACAATATAGTGGATATTTTGCAATAGTAGGCATATTTAATGCTTCCCCTTGTCATTTTCATCATTCTTTTGGGGATAAATCAAGTAGGATAAACAGGCAGATACATTCTTCAAAATCAGACATTTGACAAAAGAAATGAAGTAAATGAATACTTTTCAAAATATTTCTCTGCAAATTGGAGATTCTTCTGAAGAATAATCCTGCAGATTCTTTTAAAGAATAATCCTGTAGAGAAGGTGTGTAAATGTGTGTAGTCTTTTTAAACAGAGTCCAATTTAGCAACACACAAATTCAGCCAGAAGCTGCATCCTCAATGAAACATCAGATTCCTCAGTCATCCTGAACAGTTTTTATCCTCAATAACAGCCCTGTCTGGCAAAGCCAATGCAATTGTTCTGCTGTCGCAACGTGCCTTATCTGATCACATACTGGTATCGATGCACAGATACCCGAGTTAGTCAGCTAAAGCACCTTTGGAAATGATAGAGCAGAAGCATGTGATTTCCAGGGTGCAGTTCACCTTATCCTGACACATATGGCTAAAACAAATCAAGAGGCACTTGGGATCCAATCTTAATGAAGATTAATAGTTGTAAGGAGCCTAAGCCTAAAATCTGGCTTAAGAAGAGGGATGGTACGCAGCAGATGAGATGAATTCTCCCTTTCCTGTTTAAGGAAGTTAAGAAAGAAGGGGCCTAGGTCATTATTTACTAAACACTTTCTAGAGACAGGAACTCCGAATGGTACAAGTCTAGGAAAGACAAGATATAAGCTGCATTTCCAGTTGAGCCATGAGTCTTTACAACAGCTTTTGCTAGTGCCAGTTAAAAATCACAAGGTCCAACACCGCTGCACATACATTATTTTTCTTCTTCATCCACCTAGTTCTTATTTGGGTTGTCTTAAACCAAAAGTATAGTAACAACAGCATGTTATATAAAACCAATAGCATTGTTAAAATACCACATGTTCTTTACATTGAAGTTCATCACAAGAATCCAGCAAACACTGAGTCTGATTACTTATATAAAGTACTTGAAACAAAACCTGCCAAACCCAACACAAGCTACATCTTTCTATGTAAAAAATTACCAACATCCGTTGGTAATTATCAGCACCCATTAGTGCCCACTCACCAGCAGCTTGAGCACCAAGGGAGTCATTGGAGAGCTGGACTCTAGGAAGGCATCAGAAGGTGGGACAGGACTTCCAGCACAGACTCACACCAGCCACCACCTCTGTGCCAAGTGGAGAGGGATCCCAGCTCAGACCACAGGGACAGAAGAGGCTCTGTGCCTCCATAGGTAGAGTCCACAGAGCAGAAACCCAACCCCCATCTCCCAGATCATACTCCACACCTCTTTTTTACAGGCTGAAGGGATAACATTCATGGCCAGAACTCTGAATACAACACACTTTTCCTTTGTTCCAAAGGATTGAATTCAAATTTCCATCTACAACATGTCACTCTAAATATCAGTGCTCTAAAATCTGATACCTGATCTCCAGCATTACATAAGTTATACATATTTTTAACAATAACTACAAGATCACGAAGAATTGAAGACTGGGATATTTCAAATGCCCAGAAATGTGTGTTTGATATCCATGTGTTCCTACTTAAATTAACATCTGGCACACAGGAAGATGGAAATCTGCAATTGTCTTGCATAGAATACGTTTTTTTAAATTTTATCAGACTAAATACATTTTACTACATACGGCTTCTCCAATTTCCTTGCATTATATCCAACTTAGAAACTTCAAAATCACATCATGTAAATTCTCACTAGCTCTG
The DNA here is from genome assembly GCF_000691975.1 of Corvus brachyrhynchos. Classification (NCBI taxonomy): domain Eukaryota; kingdom Metazoa; phylum Chordata; class Aves; order Passeriformes; family Corvidae; genus Corvus; species Corvus brachyrhynchos. The sequence goes on from NW_008236622.1 coordinate 584,107, forward strand.
TTCATCCAGACAAAACTGTAAGCAGAGGCCTTCCTTTAACAACTTGCTGAAGGTAGATCAAAAACTCATGAAATCAAAGTTTGTGCGTGTGCACCTACTGTCAGATTCTTGTCCAAAACCACAATACAACTACTACAATGCCCATTACTATTGAAATACGAACTACAAAAATTATCCAAGGGCATTGTGCCTGAATAATGCAGAGTCTTAAAATATCAAATAGAAAATTTAGAACATCAAAAAGGAAGCCTGATTCACAGAAAGACTCACACCACACTAGTAAGTTTACCAGCCATCTGACAGGCATCTTCTCATTCAAAATCTCCTCTCATTCATAAAAGGAACTTGAATGAACTATTTTGCAACAAATTATTTCCTTAGTCTATCACTGTGTCTTGTCATTTGAAAATGTATACATAACATCACTCCATAAATTAGATTTTTCCTCCACACAGACATGAGTTCTTTGCAGTGCATCACATAACACAACTGATTTACTCTAGGTCTGAGGCCTGGCTACTTCTAATATTCATAAACATTCACCATAACATCATTACTCTGCCACATACACAAGGAATCCTCTTGAAAAGGTTATCAGGAAGGCAAAACAATGTTTGAGTCTACTGGACTGCTTAAAATTATCCAGTTTATGATCACAATAATACCTACTATTTCTCATGTTCTTGATCTGATCTTTTTGTCATGTGAAAGAGTGGCAACAAAATCAGGATTTACATTGCCCCACTTCCATACAGAGGAGTATGGAAAACTCCTGCATGTATTAAAATAACATTACAGTCTACACACTAATCTGCATGTCATCCTCATGGTCTTCCATTGCAGACACTTTAGCTGTTACTTTTGTTACAAATCTGCCACTAGCAAATAGCAAAGCACTTAAATCACTACCTAAACTCACAGGAATATCTAAATCTCAAAACAGCACAGTATCTGCTCACAGATGCATTTACACAGTTTAAACTTCTACACATGTTCTTGAACTGAATTCTGCATATACAAGTGAGAGGGAAAAAAAAGTAATTAAATTACTCAGAATTTATTCTTCTATTTCCTGCCTATGTAAACATGACACTTCTGCATTTGCATCACCTTGAGATACTAAACTGATTCAGGCAGCAAGGCCTGAATCCAGACGAAGGCAAAGGGCTCTTGGCTCTGTAAACAGTAATTTCTGTACCAATGTAAATTAGATATTTTCCTTTCCTTTTTTTTCCCCAAAACAGGTTATAAGAACAGAGTTTGCTTTGGAAAATTTTAGAATTATTTACTCTAGTAAAAAGTTAGCAATAATTTAAGCCATATTGTTCACTGCACGAAGTAAGAACAGGAAAAATGCTGACTAAAGAATGTGGTTCTGAGTACAAGATTGTCAAGAAGCTAAGGCTGAAAAAAGATCACAGGATGCTGCAAACATTGCTGAATTCAGCACATTTGCTATTCAGAGGCCAACAATTTCACAGATATGTACAGTGAAAAAATAAAGCCACCAAAAAGTCCACCTAGCCCAAGACACGTTTCTATTTTGTAGTTGCCACCTTCCCAATGAATATTCTATTTACTGACACTGTTTTCCAGAGATTTTAACATTGCTATTCCTCCCCTCCCAAAAAATATAAAACTACTATCTCCATAACTTCATACTTCCATAATGTAATTACGTGAGATGTGCTTAGCCAACATAAATGAGACACTCCAGGCTAAAGAACCAAACCTCTTCAAATCTATATTTAAAACCTGAATGACTGTAAGGACTTGTATAATTACAGTTCCATTGCACACACACATAAATAAGCTGTCCTTCTAATTCTGCAAGTACTCATTAAAGATCAGTTGTACAGGCTTAATTAACATCAGTTCTTCAGCAACCATCCTGCAGCCATGCTATAGAAATGTTATGATAACTTGCAGATTTTATCACTACTTCCACTACAAGCTCCCTTCTCACTGTGGATTTTTTTTAAACACTTCCAGATAAAAATGTAAAAAGACTAAAACTGAGGAAATTAACATTTTAAATTCCTATTAGTAATTTAAGATATAGCTAAGAATTTTAAGTTTGCTCCTGTTAATGTAAATCATAATCAAACAACAAAGAAACAGAATCACCATTATAACCCTATCCTTTGTTATTCATAACTGTGCTAGCCAACATTTTTTTTACTATTATTTTAAAAATTTAGGTGCACTAACCTAAAGAAGATGTCCTGATTTCAGGACACATTTCTCTAATCTCCATTAGGAAGGATTGTTAACAATTTAGTACTAAGTTTTTTCAGATTTAAAATATTTCAGAGTGAGAGATTTTTCAGAGATGTATTTGAGAGGGATCTTCAATGAACCTTCTTTATTCTTGAATGATTTCCCTCAAAAAAATGCTCTAACATTGCATGCTATGTTCAAATACATCCTCCTTTCTTTAGGTCAATCATTTTCTTAATGTACATTTGAAAGGCATAGTTACAGATTTAAAGATAAACCAATCATTGACTAGAGCCTGAGTAGACCAGGACAGTCACTGCAATCTCCACAAAAGCACAGAATTAGAAATCTAGAATCAGTTTAACTAAGTTTAACTCCACTAGACTCCCAGCAGTGTGGACAAGGATGTTGTACACGTGTAACTTACTGACAGCCCACCAAGACTGTCCTCCACGTCACTTCAGCTACAAAAAGTGCACTTCTAGAGTCTCATACAGGAAATCATAAACTTTAACAACCACATAAGTATGAAAAATGCTAAATGCAAACTCACAAGCAAATGCTTGGCAGCTTTTTCTTTTGACTTATTGTATCTTTTCTCCTATTCTTCTGCAATACTTTCCACCCTCCCCTGCCAAGTACGTTGCAAGTTTGCTTTTCAGTCTCAAACACCAAGGGCAGAAAGCCCAGACCAAATATTTCTTTGGAAATTTGTTCTAAAGCAGCTAGGTAAGTCTGAGCAAAACTAACAGAGTTTGTATGCAGAGTTCTTGGTCACATCCCTCTTCACACTTGAAATGAGGCTGAGTTCAGCCCCAGGAGCAGCCTCGGAGATTTCAGTGGAGCCACATCCACACATATGGGCTGAGCTATAAACCCAGGCTGAACACAAGGGGTTTGTTGCCACTCACAGAGGGTTGGGAAGCAGCTGCCCCACAGCACCCTTCCCACTGGAACTCAGCACTGAAGGGACAACTCTATTGAGGCTCCTATTTCTACGTTTTCTCCAAAAGGTAATAAGTAGATCAAAGTGTACAGGTTAGGTACTTTAGATAATTTCTCTGACTACTAAACACAACATATTCCAAATAGGTTAAATAAGTCACTTTCTTATATTCCTCTTAGTTTAAGTGAAAAAGGTTTACTATTATCTGGGAAACAGATGCTTAGTAACAAACCTTTGGTTATACAGTACAAAAGAAGAGAGAAAAAAATACATCATAAATCCAGAAAGTGGCACAAGTAACCTCTTCAACCTGCATCCCCTCGATAAGCATGAGGTGCACCTCAGCTGGCCCCATGTAGACAGAGCAGGGCCAAAGCCACAGAAGAAGAAAGCCAGCACATAGCAGGGAACTCCAGCGACAGGCTAGGCTTATACCAGGCCGGCCCAACAGAGCAATGCTTTAGCTCAGCCTAAATGGAGGACGCCTCAGATGAGTCCCTTTGAAGGGAATACACTGTAACCACCAGTTCTACCCAGAAACAATTTTACTAAGAATGGTAATGGACAAGTTTCATTTACGTTTTGATCTACCTCATTCACCCATCATCTGATCTGCAGCTGGGGTCTCAGGAAAGGAATAGAAATTTAAATGCAAAAAAAATTTAAACTTCGGCAACAGTGACAGATAAGGACAAAGAAATTATCTCAAAAACACAGAGCTTTTTACTAAAGCATTTTTAAAGACTGGATCAGCCTGAAAGTTTTTGAAGAGAGATCTACAATTGCACATGTTGCAAGCAATTGAATTTTGCTTTTTCTATTATTTTTGTTTATCAAAATTGTTAACCGCTACTTAGAGCGGCTGTATTTCCACATCAGTTAAAATTGGTTCTCCTTTCTAGTAATTTAGCTCCAGTGATTCGCGTGGTTGCTACAGTGATACCTCATTGAGAAAAAAACATTCTAAAGGTGGAAGAAGAAAAAATGACAATGAAACAGCAATGTAAAAGCCTGTTCCATTAAACTCTGAAAATTAAACTCTCATTGTTTAAAGGAGAAAGAATTATTTCACAATGCTACTTGCATATAAAAAAAACGACTGTAGGAATGCCTGATTATATACACAGAACTTGCCAGCACAGCTCAGTTCTTATTCAAGGACTGCTCCAAGGCCCCTCCTCAGGCAACTTCTTCATTTGAGGGGAAGCCATTGACACATTGTGGAAGAGCTGCACATGCATTTCCTTGCTAGGACTTTGGTCTGTCCATGTTTTAGGAGAGGGGATTGTGACAGAAAAGCATGTGATTTCAGCAAGATGATTTTCAAAGCAGATTTAGGAAAAAAAAACATGACTACACATTTGCAAAAGTTTGCCTGAACTCACAGCATTTCCCACCATCTTAAAAATCAGTCAAGTCTCCAACTCCAAACTTTGGCATGTTGTAAGTTTACAAATCTAGTGATGCAATAAGCCATTATTGCTTCAAGTTTTATAATTCAAAGATTTCTTTATCATCTACTGGAGGGAGGAAAAAAAAAAAGTATGTCTTGCTATGAAATAATCACACTTCTGATCACATCACACTTCTGATGTGAACCTTTAGAGCCATTATTATCTAATCATATATCAGCACTTCAACAGCTACAATCCATGGTCCCTTCACGAGCACTTTAAGCAAGGAAAGAGGCCTTAGGTTCTGTGTTTTGGGTCCCAATTAAATCTCAAAGCCAAGAAATATCAACATGAACTTCACAAGAAATAGACAAGCAAGGAAGCCATGTGATTGAAGCCGCCTGTAGTAGCACATTTTGAAAGATTTAAATAATTCCCCTTGAAAACAGGGATTCAGTGACTCAGGAACTCTGATTCACCCATGTACTCCCAGTTCACTCCACGACCATAAGAAAGTAACCTGTGACATTTCTATTCACTACATACCTCCCAACAGGTTTATTTAACAGCTCTGACAAGTATACTGATGAGAAGGACAGAGGCTACACCCTCCTGCTCAGCAAGGTCAGGAGAAAGCTGCAGCTCGGCTTTGCTACAAGGAACACAGAGCAAGGAAGTGCTTTGTGTCCACACTACTCCCTGCAAGAATATAGGACTTTGTCAAGACCTTGCTCTACATTAGTGTCACTATCATCCCTCAATAAAACCACTGCAGTAACCTTCATTCATAAGGTTCCTAGTGTTTGGGTTGGGTAATTCATACAAACACTAAGAATAACCAAAATTATAACAGCAAATATTAATGACTAACTTTTTTCAGAAATACTACAGGAATTTTGCCTCACGATTTTAACCATTTCCTATCAGTTAAAGGTTGGAAGGATGTTTTGCTGGCATCAAGTGATTACACCATAAGGTTTTCTGCAACTTCCTCGAAGGTAGCAGTATCAGACTGGGAAAAAGACCATGAGGTACTAGAAGACCCTAACAAAGGATTTTCTCCGGTTCTTTTCCATGAAGGAAAGGAATCAAGAGGGGCATAAGGAGAATGGTGCAAAGTGAACTCAAATGAACTAGTATGCCTTACCTTGAAGGAAACAGCAACATACTTCTGCTCACAAATTTTAGTCACAACTTCTTGTTTTCTTGAGTGTATTTAATACTTCAGCAGGTATCAGTGATTAAAAAAATGCAAGTACTGATATAGTTCTGTGGTTAAATTACGCCAGTCTACAACTGCATTGTCACCAAATGGGATGGACCAACACTAAATACAGTTGTCTCAGAAAGTGCACACACTAGCAAGCATGTCCAGCTCAGGACAAAGTTTTGTGAAACAGCTAACCCAATGTAAAAGTTCCCTGATGCTCTAAGGGAGGTCTCACTTTCCACTACCTTCCTCTAGCTTTGCTTCTGGCAGTGAAGTTTCCTCTCTCTACTCCCCATAAGCTTTAGTAGGTTTCACACCGACTGAGATGCTGACACAACGCACTAACCTGGCAGAAAGCCATCCAGTCTCTTCTGCCAGGGCACCCAGCTCATTGAAGGATCCAACAACACACGTCACAGCCACCAAAAAACCCGTGGGAGAAGCAGCCAGCAACAAACTGGCAGCAGAGACAGGAGCAAAGGAGGGAAGAACAGGAACTCCAACTTCTGCCAAGGGTAAGCTATTCAACCAACCAACCTTCCTTCTCCAACTTCCTCTACATCCCAGAAACCACAGGACTGCTAAAGCTGACACAAAGAGGTGGTGTGAACATACGGCCAGAGAGCAGAGAAAGAGCAGTACTATTTCCGCCTACAGCCAGAGCTTACCACAGAGCCACAGACACTCGAGAGATAGGCTCGGCATGGGACAGGAGGGGCACAGCAGTGACACATCACGTCATGGAGCTGTTTGCGTCTCCACCAACTAGCAGCGTAATACCAGGCACAGAAGAAAGCGGGTGTACGTAGGCACAGACCAGCCACACATCCCACAGAGAGGCACAATTATGTTGAGTAGATACAATGGTGTAATATGTGTATATATATATATACAGAATGGGTGAAAACGTAAGGAAAGACTAAGGGAAAGTTGCCTGACATAAGCAGAAGTAACCCCACAGCAATGATAGACAACTGATCACTCGAGTGGGGAAAAACAAAAGAGTGCATGCCTTGCTCTGACAACAGGAAGTAAGATGATACTGAGCTTGTTTGCTACTGGCACCCCAACAGAGGCCACACCGAATACGGACCATGCAGCAGACGCAAGCAGGAGACACTGGGAACTGAAGTGTGAGCACAACTCTGAAGAACGGAAGATAGTCCACCAAAGAGCACACCCTCCTGAGCCTCAGCTGCCTTTGCTTCGGCTGACGAGCATTCCCTGC
>NW_008236622.1:591913-598508 GCF_000691975.1 Corvus brachyrhynchos
CCGGGTCCTGCTCAGCCGGTTGTTGGTATTTTGATTTTTTTAAAATTAAAGCTCTTCATTAAACCGGGGAACCTCTCCCTCGGGGTTGAGACACGCACGGGAAGGCCCGGCCAGGCCCCTGAGCAGCTGTCCCCAGTCAAGAGCGGTCCCTCAGCCGGGCCCCGCCCCCAGCCTTGGCCCCGCCCCTTGTCCCACCGGGCCGCGGTGCAGCGGGCACTGCGGTAGGAGAGCACCTCGGGCTCGGAGGGACACACAGGGGCTGACATGGGCTCACACCGGCTCACAGGGACACACACTTGGTCACGCGGGTACACGCGCTCCCGTGGGCAGCCAGTGTCCCTGCTGAGGGTGCCACCAGCGGGAAGAAAGCTCCAGCTCCGGGTGCCTTTCAGTGTGATTCACTTCTAAATCGAGGAAGTAACTCCTGGGGGAGACTCAAAAGGAGTTTTTGACGGAGAAATGCAAACCGCAGATTTTCCTGTCAAGGACTATCAAGTGTGCATGTTTGGGTTTCTTACCGAACCTTTGTCCGAGAATACTTTCTGAACTAGGATGCATCATATTTTGAAGTAGAGTGAATCAGAGTGAACAGGACCATGTTCGTTCTCTCCAGTTTGCAGTGAAGGACAGCAGAACATTGTAGATTTCTGATCGTTCATAAGAATACAGAAAAAGATCTTTAACCAGTTAGGCGCTGCTTATTGTTCCCAGATGTAAAACTGACAGACAAAGGAGCACCAGCCATCCCCACTCCTCCTCAAAAGCAGTGACAGAGAAGTAAAAGTTGCTATCCAAGTTAAACTTGTCAAAGATGAAGCAGTCACAACCTCACAGGCTCCATCCTGCAGTCACAAGGACGCCGTGCTGGGAAGCTGACACAAGAAGATGATGTTCACTCTTGGCTTCTCCAGGAGCTTGAGGAGCTGCCATACCTGCTTCCAGCAAGCCCACGTATCCCCTGCAGCTTTCACACCTCACCCCAGCATATGCACTAAGTTTCACTTCTTTTTTTCTCTCTTTCCTTTTTCCATATTCTTCCCATTCTCTCTCCTCCACTTCCTTTCAGTATTACTAGAAGAAACAGTCAATACAGAAGGATGGAGGGGAACATAAGACTTCATTCCAAGAAGCTGAATGCCTGTTGTACCCTTACTGTCCCTCCCTCAGTTAAGGTGTCCTTTCACAGAAGCAGAGGGACACACTTTTTGGTTCAGTCAGTTGTGGTTTAGGGTGTCAGGTTTTTTTCTTTTTCTAAGACTGGTGAAATGTCAGAACCAAACTACAAGTTACACAGATGTAACAACTGTATATTTTTGTGAGCTGTCCCTCACCAAAACTAGCCAAACTACTACTATTTTCATTAGGGATTCAAGTCACACCTACTCAGGACAAGCAGCATGTTAAGAAATATTTGTAACACTAACACTGCAATTATGTTGTGAAATCCCTTTTCAACTAAAGTATGCAATTGAAAAGAGCCCAGCTCTGTTTTGAAGAACTGTTTTACTTCCTAAGGAGTAGTCGGTGTTAGTCATTTTCCATTACTCCATGCTAGCAAGTGATGACTCAGTGTTGACCATGAAGAGACAGACCAGCTGTGCTTAAATCCTACAACACACAAAGAAAAATACCTTGAAAAATGCAACTTTTTCTGTGGTGCTGCTATCTTAAGTTCATGACTCAGGTTACCAGATCTACCCTCAGTCTAGGCAAGCCAGCAAATCTGTGTGAACAAACCGATTTACATCAAAGTTACACTAAATAGGAGTCATGAGGAAATTGCAATACTGGTTTAAGAATTTATCTATGAACACACCTGCAAATTTTAGCTGTCAGTTTCTTCTGAAGAACTCCAAGAAGCCAAACATTACATTAGTATTAGTGCCATAAGGCAGTAAAGAAAACAATGGTTTTATTTATGTTGTGACACTTAATACTGGTTTCAAACAGAATAATTACATTTGTGAGATGGCATCATAATACCACGAAAAAGCATGTTACAGAAACAAAGAGTTCTGGTAAGATGTCCAAGTTTCACATGAGAGAGTGAGCTGTGGAAAAAGTATCTGCAGTTTCTATGAATTATGTACAAGCTGGTGGGAAAGAAACTAGACAGAAAAAAAAAATCTATACACATGAATTAAGGCTCTTATTTGCAAGTGATCTTCCTATTGGAAGCATACTGAAAATGCTTTCTCTAAACAGGATGCAGCTTGAGGACTTAAACCTGTGCAAGAAGCTTCACAATTAATGGTGCTGTGGAGCTCACTGTCCACATAAGTAAGAGCTGTGTTTGTTTCCTCTTTATACCACTCTGTATTGTACAAATGAGTCTTTACCATATGCACCTAAAGATAAGGATGTGCATGCAAGCTAAGTCCCCATCAAACGTAAAAAGAGAAAAAGCATTTGTTCTTGTTTCCATTCAGCAGGGAATTCTAACTGATATTTCTCAAGCAGAGGGAAATCAGACATCCCTTTGTAAAAAAAGCTATATGGAGTTTCTGGAGCCACGGCAAAGTAAAACTTGCCAGATGTAGCTTTTAAAATGCATCAAGGTATAAGCAGAGAAAAGCAAGTAAACCAGCCTTTCAATTAGAAGCAGTGTCAGGGACACTGGGTTCCACTCCTGCTGAGGAAGATGAAGAAGCACCGTGAACAGAATTTTTGCGAGCACTGAGAAGAATGAAGAGAACAAAGCGTTTAATAAAACCCCAAACTAAATCAAGTTTCAAAATGGCATCAAACTTGGAAATTAGGTGCTTGGTGGCAAAGAAAAAGAGACATCTCCCAGACAGCTCAAAATCACCTGAGTGATGAAGGGACCTGCTATACATTATGCTGTTCATTCAAAACCATCTTCATGCATTTGTGTACTGTACCTCCCTCAAAGCTACATACTCATTTCATTTAGGATTTTGGAAGCCATTACAGGAAAGGTCTTTATTGGAAGTTAGCAAAGTTTGTTGGTTAGACCTTGTAAGGTACAAAGAAACCCTGCTGAGCACCAAAATGGCCTTGGACACAAGAAAGTAGGGGGTCAAGGAGGGCAGGACATTAGCTCAGGTAAGAGCTGCTGCTGCTGGATTCTACCTTAACTGCAGCTATGAAGTACCCATGTGTACTTAGCACAAAGTACAAGTGATAAGTTCCACAGCCTCACAGAACACATCGGTGCTACCTGCACACATTGGTCAACACATCCATGCTCAGTCTGAAAGTGACATGGCTGTGCTGAGCGCTGCTGTGCTCTTGGCAGGACTTCAGTGCCCAGCTGCGGCAGGCCAGGCCAGCAGCTGCTTATTCTGAAATACAGATCAGTGCACACAGGCCAACACTCTGAACACTGCAAGCTGGTATATAAAGGGTACAAACCTAAAGTTTTGAAATCCTATTCTTGGGAGCCAAATTGAAAGCTTCAGTAAATGACTTGAGGAGTCAGAAGTATCTAAATGCTTACTCTTTGCCCTTGTTTACTCTATAGAAGTGACCACTTCTGATAGAAGAAGAAATAGCATTCTCCATTGTTGAAAAATTAGCATCACCACACTGGCCAGAATCAAGAGTTCAGGTCTTGTGAAAAGATGCTATTAATCTTGATTCAGGACCTTAGAAGATTAACTAACCCACAATTGACTACCCTGTTACCTACTAAGGAGAGGAGATAGTTGGGAATGGCGCACTACAAAACCCAGTTAGCACAACTCACAGGTAGCTTTGGCAATGCATCCAGTCTAATGAATCACTCCTGTAAAAATCTTTCAAAGGACAGCATCCTATCGCCTTATTCACTCTCAATTTTTCTGGGACTCCAGGAAAGCTCACACTTGAGAATGCATATAACTGTAAAATAACTTTCATTCCTTTATTCAAACTTCACATATACAGTGGAGAAAAAGACATTTTAAAATAGATCCATATAATTATATGGATTTTTGCAACATATCAAATTCAGATCAAAATTAAGATATACACTGTATTTCATAACCAAGCTAAAGCTTAAGTGTATTCTTCATTTGTATAATAAAACCCAGGAACTACTCTGAATACTGGAACATTCACCAGTCAAATTCCACCCACTGAGAAGTTTTTACAGCAATTTGGAGGTGAAAAATCCCTCTTTACGGCTATATAACCACACTGTAAACAAGTATTTGAATTAGGCAGTTTCCCTTCTAGCTTCCAAAAAGCCTTCATTTTACAAAAGCAGTTGCTGTGAGTTGCAATGGACACAGGAAGATTTAGACCAGTGGTTTTCAGTATGGAAGTTGCCAACCCCAAACGAGTAGATCAACAGCAGTTATCTTTAATAAAGAACAGCCAGATCCTAAGCTCAGCACATCTTCACAGTCCTGATGTGTATTTCCTCGTGGCTGGGTGTTTTTCCTCAGGTGCTAACAGCACAAACACTGTTCATGCAACTGGAAAGAACCAAACATTTGAAACAAGAGCCAGAAGAGTAACAGTGGATGTGATTTTTAAGAGAAAAGCTGGAGGAAACTTGCATGTTCTCACAATAAACCAGGGTGAGCTCCACAAAACAACCAGTCCCGATGGAAGAGGTTATGACAGTTAAATGCAAAGTTCAAGTTAGCTGTTTCCAGTGTAAAAACATTCCCTCCACCAAATGTTAGTACTGCTTTAGTCAGAAACTAACTACCAATTCCAAACACTGCTCTTAAGAAATAACACGGCTCTTGTTCTAAAGACTGGGAAAGTGCAGGTAAAAACATACTGAAATCTAGATTAACAGGTCAACACTTTACAAAAAAAAGTTGTAGGACTTGAATAATCCCTTTTTAAACTGCTTAACATATCTGATAAATAGCTTGCATGTCAATCTGATATATGCTGTACCATCTGGCTCTTGAATCCCAAAACTTTCCATATGAGACACCACATCTAGAACACTCTCAAATAAATAGTGAAAAACCAAAAGATAGTGTTTCAAAGCAAGAGTAACAGTACATCACGCAAGATAATCAGCGCTATACATACAGGGAATGCCATTCTGGTTGAACAGATTATGAAGCAGTATTCTCCATGAAATACTAGGCACAAGAATAAATCAATTAGACAGCTTTTTCTGCCTAATGGACAAGTCTAAAATTAACATTCTTGGCAATACAACATTGCAACTGATATGCTTCTTAAGAGCCTTAATTGCAAAAATCATGAAGCGATGTTTATATTTGTGTCTTTGACAAGCAGTTACAGTTCTGGACAGATTTCTTCTATGCTGTGTGCTCTACTTTCCAGCTGGTCACGAGTAACATGTGCTGCGTAAGAAAGATTACAAAAAATAGATAATTCTTCACACCCATTGAATATTTTCACAACACACACAAATATCCTCCTGAAATCATCTTTGCTTCTCCAAAGACAATGTTTGCCAACCCATCTTAGCAATGTATAAGCTTCTAGTTGGAGAGTGCAGAAACTTCTAAAATAGTTATTTCATCTTCATGCTCTAAACAGATGGCCAACACCACTGTTCAGCACACCCAGCACTGTGTGCTCACCACCCCTGGAACTGGGAGGATTTAACTCAGGCATTTAGAACTAACACATGAGGTTCCTGAAACACCAGCAAACATAGTATTTCCCAGGTCAAATTTCAGTTCCGTATGAGACACTTGAAATAAAAACCCCCAAGTTTATATGTGAAGGAGTACAGTCAGTTGTGTTTTCAGGAAGTTGTTAACTCATTGCTTTGAGCAAAAGCACAGCAATAAATCAGAGGAAACTTGTCTTTAGTGCTGATCAAAGAATACCTCATCAAAATGATGATATTCTTTTTAGAAGGCCAGTTAGGCTTGGGCATGAGTTAGACTTGGTAACATGCAGTTTAACAAGCAAACAGCACAGTTAACCAGCAGAACTGATTGCTGTGCGCTCCCAGCCTTCTCACTTAATTCATCTTTAGGGTGATGGTTGCCCTGGTTAAGAAAACACAATATATTCTGTATCTACCGAAGGCCAAAGGGCACACCCAGTCAGTGACAGCTCAGCTGCGGGGTGCCATCTGAGCAGGGTTAGCAGAGCAATGCAGCTAAATGAACCAGAAAGAGAGAACAAAAGTCTTACTGCTTGTCAACTGAACTGCTACAGACAACACCCTCTGGCTGATACTTTCGTGTAGCAGAAGATAGGTCTGAACTGAAATCATCATGCTTAAATTTACCTACATCAGGAATATTTCCTTCAGTGATTTAAAAGAGAATTTCTAAAGGGAAGGTTTTTATGGAGAGAAACAAAGGTCACTTCTGCTGGCAAAGTCTATTTATGTTATTCATGGAGTCATAAATAGCAAGTAGCCAGAGAAGCTGAAATGCTGAAGCAAGCAAATATAGAATTACAGAATGGTTTGAGCTGGAAGGCACCTTACAGGACATCCAGCTCCAACCCCCCTGCCATATGCAGTCTGTTACAACTTCTACTTTCTTTTCTACAAAAGAGCTTGGCTGCCGGAATCCATATGCATGGGTAAGGTATGGCTACTTGAGGCAAGAAAGGAATGATCCATCCATGTAAAACACTTCGTAGCCACAATGAAGGCAGGAGCAAAAATATACAAAGAGTTCTCACCATCACT
>NW_008236622.1:598708-606569 GCF_000691975.1 Corvus brachyrhynchos
CAGGAAATCTCAGTCTGTAACCAAGAAGTGCAACTTGTGTTAGTGGACCTAGTGGTATCAGACAGGAGCCTCCTTAAGCCTGCCCTGAGTCTTTAGCCCCTTCTTTGAAAGCAGAGTGTAGAGATTAGAAGAGTACTGTTAGTTTTACTCAAATACAAACGAGACAGAATTAGAGGGTAGAAAGGAACATCAGATAAGAGAAGCACAGAATCTTTAAGGGATCTTCACGGATAAAAAAATTCCAAGTGAGAAGAGATTCTCAAATTGCCTGAAAAACAACTCAGGAGCCAGTAGAACCCCAGAGTCACAACAGACCACTAGGAAATGCCTCTTATGTCACATCTTTACCTGCAACAATTGTCAGTACTGCAGTCATGTTATTCCATTGGAATAAAAAGACATTGCATAGCAGCTCTCACTCACATAGAGTGACTGGTGTAATAGCTGAGTGGCAGTCACATCACCTCATGATCTCCACAACTTCCCAAGAACTCAAGTCATGGAAGAATATAGAAAAATACAGCTACAATACAACATGCAGAAAACCCAGGAGATTTTCTTTGCAGTTAAAAGCATCAGGACTGTTAGTCAGTTTAACAGAGTGAAGGCAAAACAAGCCATTGCAAAAATCAACTGCATCACCCAGTACAAGAGTAAGGAAACCCTCCCTTTTCTGCTCTAGACAAAAGCACTTTAAAATACAATTTCAAGTCAAAGAGCTCTTTGAAAGCTATCCAGGTGAATAATCTTTCCATACACTGTTCTCAGGAACATGAATATTAATAGTATTTGATTACCTTGCACAAAGGAAACAGCCTAATTTTTAAATGCTCAAGTGCTTAATGTAACCAAAAGCACAGCATGACCAAAAAGTACAATGACAAAAAAACCCAAGCAACAAGTGTTAAAGCCATCTATTTGAGAAATGTTCTGTAGCTCTAATTAACACTTATGAATAAGAAGATTCTTCTGTACCCTCAGAATACAGATGAGAGAGCAATAAATAATATAATTTCAAAAAAGTTATTTCAGTAAAACTTTGACATTAACACAGCTATGTGCTGAACATTTCTCATCTCAGTGTAGGAATTTCTTAAAATGTGGGCAGTGGCAGAAGACTGGTTTATTAAGAGTTTTGTCCATATCCCATCATCCTTTGCCCAACCCTGTCACATAATCCATCTGAGGACATTCAATTCACCAGCTGCTACAAAAGTGAGACCAGTACTTAACCTCAGAAGAACTGATCAAGGACAGGGATTAAAGGCTGTGATAGCTGATATAGAGATTAGGAGATAGCAAAACATGAAGGTTTAAGCAGAATGATAGAAAAGTGAAGAATTGAGAACTACATCAGGTTAAAGGAAAGTATTTCTACATGCTATGGTGTGGAGGTGAACCAGTTAGTTAACGGGTTGCTACACTGGCAGACAGTTACATTTATGGAATCTATTAGCCATGAGCAGTCTAAAATTGATAATTACCAGTTGTGGCTCTGAAGCTGGTTATGAGGAAGGTGGAATGGACTTCAACAATAGAGATGGAAAAATGCTGCAAAGGTCTGCCTTCTTTCCACTGGCGAATGCAGCTGGGGAGCGGAGTTGCCTCTGTTTTACAGCAGAGTGCAGAGAGATGGCAGCTTCAGGCCATGCAGAAGGGTCATACGGTTGGCTACTGGAGCCCTCCTTTCCCCTGGAGAGTGAAGTTCTAGTAAATAGCCATTATAAGGCCTGTGTTAAGTTACTGGATAAAGTCAGTCCAGTAATGGGTCTCAGACACATACCAAATGACCCTTTCAGAATAATTGTGAAGGAATAAGTCCTCCTGTAATAAATAACAGGACGCAAAGGTGCAATCCACAGAACTTAAACACGCAACTTTGCAAATCACCGTTTTATTGCGTGGGATTTAAATGAATTTTAGAAGAGTTCCTAGTTCACATGGTTGTGAAAAGCAGATGTGAACCAAGTTAAACCCATGCAGCATCTTCCCAAGTCTGCAGACCATGTTAATATCTCATAGCCTTGCCAATCACAGATGAACAAGGCTTACAGACT
Source organism: Corvus brachyrhynchos (assembly GCF_000691975.1). NCBI lineage: Eukaryota > Metazoa > Chordata > Aves > Passeriformes > Corvidae > Corvus > Corvus brachyrhynchos. Next base: position 600,766 of record NW_008236622.1, read on the forward strand.
TCACTGCCACCAGTCTCATGAACAACAGATGTGTGGTTTTTTAATGCCAAAAACTTACTCGAAGTGCTGTTACATAAAGAGGTGGGGAGTGAACTGTAATTATTCACCAGAATACCACCACAAAAGTCTAAGACTTTTCACCCAGAGAGGAGTTTAAAGATGAAGGAGAAGGTGTCAGCCTCTATAGTTTTAGGAGTTTCCTATGAAGGGACAGCCCTGAAACAGGTTCCAGCAACAGCTCCCACCTAAACATCCCAGACTTCCAGTAGCTGCACTAAAAGCAAAGTTGAGAGTCTTATCCCATACTATAGAAATGAACATTTCTGCTCAAGGACAAGTCTATATTGAAGGCCTAACAGCAGTTTTACATTACAGTGTTCTTCCTCAGGAAGATAGATATAGTCCTCTCAACGGGGAGGAAACACTGATGGTAATTTCCCATTGCTGGCTACATGATGGATTTGGAACAGAATGGGAAATGACCCACAACAAAAAGCCAGGCTCTCCCATGTGGCTGCTAAAGTGTTCAGTACAAGACTGCTCCTCCTTTAAAAACGGTGCTGGCAACTTCACTAGCCAAAGTCAGTTATGTTGGGAAAATGGTAAGAAGCAGGAGGTGTTTGTTTTTCTGTTATGTCACAACAAACAAAAGCCTACATGCTATTTATCAACACTGATAGGTTTTTTTCCACGCTACAAATCTACCTATCAAGACAGTGTGCAACATTGTTCGTTGAGTGTTACATACATACTGTACTCCTTCTAGTCATTCTCACACTTGAGTATATTCATTTCCCAACAGCTCAAAGGGCCACCAGTACTTACAGGTGCTGTTTAATTAATCAGTAGCTCACCATGTTCGGTAGCTTCTGTACTCATTGTTTCTACCTCTGCGGCATCACGCATCTCTTCATCCTCATCGTCTTCCTCTTCTTCACCATGTAGTTCTTTTGCAATGAGCTGCCTTGCCAGTTTGATGTTTCTTCCTTCATTGTAGTGCATTTTTCTCTTCATTTCGAACTGTTTCTTTTTCTCTGTGGACAAATAAATGGAAGTACTTATTTCTTCCCTTAAAAAAAAAAACAACTCATATCTTTTTCATGGAGGAACTCACTGAATTAAAATTATTGTCTTCAAGCAGTGGAGTGTTCTTTTAAGATGAGTCTGACTTACAAAAAGGATAGTAATTGATGGACTGGAACCTCTGAAGCACTTTTAAAAGGACCTGTTTGAAACTAAGAGCAAGTCTGAACCACGAGAAGCATCTGGTAAAAGTACACAAAACTCCAAGGCTTCACAAGCCTTGTTTCTAACTAAACTCAAGGACAAATTGAGACATACTGCTGGGATAGAAGATGAACTTTTGCAGATGTGTGGCTTGACTCCTGGCTAGCCACCAAAGGTCAGTTATGAGAAATATATTTACCACATGTGTAGAAGAAAATATTTTCCACTTTCCCCATGGCCTGAAGCCAACTCTGCTCCATATATTAAACATTAGCATTTCCACCAGTAATGCATTATAATTAAAATAAACTTTGCTTACTGGCAGCCCCAACACTTCACTTTTTCCTTCCTTTAGTATAGAAAGGTTACACACCCAAAGTTGAGGCCAGGAAATTTGAGAAGCACCAGCTAGATAATACAGCCCTGAAACCTTAGAAGTACCGTTTGACTGTTCCCTCAAAACATTCAAGTCTGAGTTAACATGAAACAACATCTATGTTAAAGATGCTATTTGCTTTGGAATAACTGTAGACTTCCTACTGCATCCATCTACCAATTGCTTTGAGAACAACAGAAATATCATCTGTACATTTGCAAGCAATTAACAGCATTTTATTTGCAATGATACTCATTGAATTAAGTCTACCTGAAATATGTTCAGATTAAGAACTACTCCTTCATCCCCAAACCAGAACTTCTTATTTGAGGTGTCTTAGCAGGAATTCCCACACCTTAAGCTTGTATACAGGGAGGCAGCCAACAGCAGCAAATTCCTGTTTATATGTATATCCCAAACCAAACATTCCTGATTAGAAACAAGCAGCATATTTGTTCAAACACTATCTATCCCTATTTTAAAATCACAACATTTCTCTGATAGTACTTCTTTTTCCCAAATATTTCTTACTGAAAATCTGAAACTATTTGTAGGAAAAGAGCCTAAACAAAAGAAAGAAAACAACTTATGCCTACCCTGTTCTTCAGGTGTTAATTCTTCATCATCTTCCTCCTCCTCACTGCTTTCTTCTTGCCTTGCTATAATCTTGGGTCCTCTACCTTCAGCTGCAGCTGCCAGTCTACATAAATCATGCAATACAAAATGCTGAAACAGCAAGTTTTTCACTATTTAAAATACATATTTCAGAACACTCATACAAATAGCTTTGTTCATTATTTTTGCCGTATTTATATGCAGTAACAACCTGCAAGAGGTTTAAATTACCAGTAGCACTATCAAACCCTGAAATCGACTTAATTTGACAATACCAAAAATGCAGCTTCTAGAGAAACCAGCAACAACTTTCCATAAAGAAAGTCTACCCCAGGAAAGAGCAGATTACCTTAACATTTAGACAATTTTTTTATTACAATACTTACTTTTTACTCAACACATCTGCTCTTAAGGGCTCATATTCTGAATCACTCACTGCATCCTCATCATCTTCTCCTATCATGCTGGGAGGGCAAACAAAAAGCTTTTTTTAGTAATTTGCTCAAGTTTGTACTTTGCTCAAGAAAACAGTCAAAACCTTACAACATTCAATTAATTACAACACTCAATTAAAAGACTCCTTTAATGCTTTAAAAGCTTTCCAAATCTACTTTAAATATGGATATAACAGCATTATATTCTAGTACTGAAAAAAATAAAATCAATACAAGTCAGACTTATTTATTCCATTCAAAGTCTGCTAGAACAACCCTGCTAAACTTTGTCCTTTACACTTTGTCCTTTTAGACTGTTCTCCTTATTTAGAAGCTTTGTAGATCTGAGTATGTTGCATACACCCAGTAATACTACATCACCCACAAAGTAAGTCTTGCTCTAAATCCACAATTCCACCTGGCAGAATGCAGGACAACACTTCAGCACGCATACCTGTGGTAAGGAGTACTTGGCTCATCAATTTTCATCAAGCCATAATCTTTGCCTGCAGGGTGGTACGTAGCTATGATGTTCATTTCATCCCACTTCTGGGATTTTTTACTGAAATAAGAGAAGAAAGTTAAATTTTCTTATATCCTAAAACAATTAGTTCTGCTTTACCAGAGAAGGATTTTTTAAAACATCATCTGATCTCTACTACATACTAAGCACAAAAAATATTCTTATGACACACAGACATGTTCAAAGTATGACTACTAAATACTGTTCTATACATACTTAAGTCATGACAAATTATCAGTGCAACTTAATTTCCCTAACAAGTCACAATAGCTAAATAAAACTCAGTGATCTATAAACATATTCATATAATTCAGAGACTCCTGTTCTTGTTCAATGACTATCTTGTAAATGGTTTGATTTTATAGCAGCTTGTAAAAAGAGAATTCTTCCCCTTACTACAACCCACAAGACTTCAACAGAACCCCATGCCTTTCAGTTCACCTCTGCTGAGGGAACTGGAATGATTATTAGCAAAACTGTTACATAAACAATAGCAACCAACAAATCCCCTCCTGCAGTGAAATAAGTAGCACAGAACAAGCTGGCTATTAATACTGCTTTTGTCATCCTAAATTGGAATCATAAGCTAACTGATTCACTGCTATAATTAAGCTGAGGTAGTTTCACATTTTATTCAGACAGGCACCAGTGATGCTACATTATTTAAAATTTTCTCAGTCAACCAGAAAATGTACCATTTTATGTAAATTTGAAGAAACTTAAGCTCACCCACACTGATTGCTCACTGACAAAATATATAAGCCACAAGGAAAGCAACTGTCTTGTGGCCAGAGGAAGAGCCATATCTCCACTGGTCTAAAAGCCACAAAAAAATGTTTAATCAACACATACCATCATGTTACAGATTTTCTCTATAAAGGTTATTGCAACCTTCATATAAGGTAGTCTTTCCCTTAGATTAAGCCAATAAATTTAATTTTGGAATAATATAGTAATTCCACAATTTAGTATTACTTTACAAATTAATATATTCTTGTTGCAAAATATTAGTTAAGGAAGCAAACATTACAGGACTTCGTGGGTTTTGTGGGGGTTTTTGTCTGGTTTGGGGTGGTTGTTGTTTGGGTTTTTTCAGGGAGGGCAGGGCAGTTGGCTGGAAGACTTCCACTTAACTGCTTTTGTTTAAACACAGACCACTCCAGTAACAGTTCTGAAAGACACTCAATCTCAATAACACAAGTGCTCTTGAGCAGAATATTATCTGTAAAACAAACTTGATAAAGCAAAATTCCAAGCACAAACTACATTCTACGTTTACAGGATCACTACATAATACAATGTGGGGGGAAAAAAAACAAAGAAAAAAAAAGTGGGGGTTGATGCTGAATCCTACATGCCACAGGCTTACACTCCAGAAATTAATACAAATTGAGTGATCTTAATCCCCTCAGCATACAGTAGCCAGTGCCAAGGTCTCATGTTCGAGGCTTCAGGTCCATTTAATCATTTTGTGCAAACACAAGGATTGCAGCATAAGCGGACAACACGTGAGTCAAATCGTGGCTCTGGCAGGGCGGGGAGTCATGAGCTTCGTGATGACAAAGCAAGAACTCCAGTCTAGGAACGCCACTCATTCAAAGCTGTCTGGTTAGGAGTCGAAAAATTCCCGGTTAAACACAGCCTAAAGTTCATCCATGATCAACACAAGATGCTCACTCGGTCGCACAGTGAGGATTTTACCAGCCAGAGCACTCGGACAATGGTACATAGATAGCGTACACGGCCCCTGTAAAGAGACAGAGCTCAGCTGACGAGGAAATACGACAGATGGGAGAAATTCCCATCACATGCTTTGTGTTCACTTGCCCAGAGCACATAAAGGTTTATAGCCCAGGCTCACAACTCCACCTAATAATAATACTGCCGGTCTTGGAACAATCCCTTTGGCATGCACTGTGCTGGAAATGAGACAGCCCACAGTAAGCAAGTCAGTGAGTCATAAATAAAAGACTGAACAGGTTTTTAGTGTCTTAGATTTTCACACTCGTTTTTTTAAACTCAGATTCCAACACTAAAAGCCTTGGCTGTGGAGCACCTCCCAAAGCATAACTTAAAGTCCACCTGAGGAAAAAAAAGTCATTAGTGGCAAAGAGACAAACATGTTATTTTACCCCTGCTTGGAAAAAGCCATCACAGGAGAATGACTAAGTGCTCTGAAAACTCACACCTCCCTCGCTTGTCTCCTGTTTTGCATGCTTAGGCATGTCTGCACAGCACAACACTAATGACATACCTTAGGATCGTCACAGGGAAATGCATCCTGACACCCCTTCAAACACAGAAACAGGAAATCTAATAATCTTCCTTAGGAAAATGAGATTTTAAAAATCTCAGAAATTATCATGTGTATTTTCTCACATTTCTAAAAATACACAGTAACTTCATTAGACACCACCCCTGTGTGGGCAGGCAAGAAATTTTAGCAACAGTAATAGCCAAGGAACACCTCTCACACCTCACTTGCTCCTAGCATAGCAGACTCACCTCTCCCACCACAGCTGCTTGTGCACACGCACACACTTCCATAATTCCTTTGTAAAATATCACATCCAGTCGCTCACAGGCTCTTACAGGGGTCTGAAGGCAAAAAATAGTGTACCCCAGGAAT
>NW_008236622.1:606633-608273 GCF_000691975.1 Corvus brachyrhynchos
AGGAATGCCAAGAACGCATCTGCCATTAAACCACCATCTCAGCTCTAGGATGCAGTTCCAGTGGCATCCAAATTTCTCAAGCTTCCCTCTTGCATCATATTTTCATTAAGGAAGTTTTCCAAACAATGTTACCACCACTAACAGCAGCACAGGGTCAGTAATGATGCAAGTATATGAGAGCTCTACTGAACATGGTGCTTTAAAAGAAGACAGCTGACACAGTAAGCTCTTTCATCTACAGGTATTTTTAAAGATATTCAGACCTGAATTTCAATATTAGAAAAAAGAAGAAGAATTACAAAAACAGATACCTTAATTTATTAACTAGTCTCTAATCTCAAAGGAAAATCACAACTGTACTACTTCCCATTCTTCAAAAAACAAAATTGTTTTGCTGAAATCAAAAATAACACTGTTATATTGATACACTGCCAACCAAAAATAATACCTGCACAGAAACCAGCTTTAAATACCCTGTACTGATCTTTCCAGGAAATCTTCTAATGCAGCCTGCCAGGTTTAGCCAATATCTTCTAACTTGCAAGGCAATTTCAGTATTAATCTAACTGACTTTATTGGCTGACATTAGTAAACAGGAAATAGAAGCTGGACTCTAGCCCACTAACTGCTTCCCAGGAAATTACTGCATGCAATAACCAATATACCATACACTCATCAGTTCATACTCCAATTTCTACTCAGTTTTAAAGATGGTACAAAAGAAACTGCAGAAAATGAAACACAGGCAACCAACAGCCAGTTGTAAATTATGTCTGGTGTGGTACTAAACACATCAAGCTACACAATATTAAAACTAAAGAAAAAGAAAAGAAAAAATCACATTTGTGTAACATATTGCTACTTACAGTCACCTGCTTCAAAAACATAATCTCATTCATTCAGTTGAAAGTTTTCTCTCAAAAAAGGAGCAGCTAATACAAGCAACACTGCAACCCAAAACCTCTTCTTTCTTACCTTGCTGACTTTAGATGATATTCATGACTTAACTAGGCAACGATGAAAGGAATATTACCATAATAACAAAAAAAAAACCCCAACAGCATGACCATTTTATTTTATCATTATTTCTCTCCTTGCAATACTGAGTGAGGTGTCAAAAAAAGAAAACTGTCCAAAGCAAATTTGTGAACACACAGTTCAGGTCAGACCTTGCTCATCATACCTTGATGAAGAATCAGAGCAACGGCAGGCAGCACATGCTAGGTGCATCAAGAAAAGTGTAGGATTCTTACCCATCAAGGACAGGCGCTGGCCAGCTAAAGACCACTCTTGCATATCTGGACTAACTCGGCATGTTACAATTAAACCCAGATTTTCACGTCATTCAAATCACAAACCACACATTCTCCTGTTTCTGCCTGGGCACATTCTCAAGTGTGAGATCTTTACGGATGGATCCTGCCCAGCGGAGAATATATCTTGATGATGTTTCAGCCCAGGATCGGTCCCCTCTCCAGCGACACGCTTCTGATTACAAGAAATGAGCTGCCTATGAGAAGGCTGAGAATAAATCAAGCGCATTTCCCACACTGTGAGCTATCCCCGTAGCATCTATAAAACCCTTTGTGAGCTGCCACACTTGGCAGGTGACAGCCACTCCTCGGCAGGGGCCCCCGCAC
>NW_008236622.1:608862-642151 GCF_000691975.1 Corvus brachyrhynchos
CCCGGACACGGATACATGGACACGCGGACAGATGGACACGCGGACAGATGGACACACGGACACGGATACATGGACACGCGGACAGATGGACACGCGGACAGATGGACACCCGGACAGATGGACACACGGACACGGATACATGGACACGCGGACAGATGGACACCCGGACAGATGGACACACGGACACGGATACATGGACACGCGGACAGATGGACACCCGGACAGATGGACACGCGGACAGATGGACACACGGACACGGATACATGGACACACAGACAGATGGACACACGGACATGAATACATGGACATACAGACACAGGGACACAGGGACACACAGGCACAGAGATACAGGGACACACAGACACACAGGGACACGGGAACATGGACACAATCACTGAATCGGACAGGTTGGAAGGGGTCACACTGCACAGGATTGTGTCCAGATTGTGCTTGAATATGTCCAGTGAGGGAGATTTCACACCCTCTCTGGGTAATCTGTTCCAGTGCTCCGTAACCCGCACAGTAAAGGAGTTCTTCCTCATATTCAGGTGGAACTTCCTGTGCGTCAGTTTCTGCTTATTGCCTCTCATCCTAGTGGCTGGCACTGCTGAGAAGAGCCTGGCTCCATCTTCTTGGCATCTCCCCCTCAGATACGTACATACTTTGATGAGGACACATGGACACGGAGGTCTGGCGTGTGCAGAGGGCTGGTGCCCACACATGGAGCCTGCACACCGGGAGCTCTGTGCTGCCCTGGGGGTGTCTGCACATCTGTGGAGCTCTTGGGACTGTGTGGGGTTTGAGCCAGTGTGGCACTCCCACATGCACTCGAGAGTTTCGCATGTGCAGGGTGTCCCATGTGTGTGCTGTTGTGCTGGGGACATCCTCTGCACGTGGCAGGACAGGCTGCAGCTGTGCTGTGGTGTCCCCGAGCTCTCTGTGCCGCCATGCAGAGATGCCCCTGGCACAATGTGTTTGCCAGAGCAGCTCAGGTTTGTCACAGTTTCTGTGGCCCAACAAAGGAGCCAGCATGGTCTCCAGAGTGACCAGGCATCTCAGGGTTTTGTCTCTGAGTGAAACACTCCTATTCCTCAGCAGCACCTGGAGATCCCAGTTCCCTGCGAGATCCAGGGGCAGTGGCTGCCCAGCTGATGGGGCTGCAGGTTCCCACCCCTAGGGCTCAGTGCCTGCACATCCACTGTGCCGTGGCATTGCAGCACAGGGAATGAGGGCTACAGCAGCACCATCCATGTGAGAAGAAAAATAGGAACCCAGTGAAGCAGTGATGAAATGATTACACCCAAACTCTGACACACTTGGGAGCCACCATGCATTTGTTTGTATCCTAGGATGTCCATCATCCTTAGAGCCTGAAAAATCATGTGGAATGCTTAATTCTGTGTCACAGGAACTGTGGCATTAGGATTTGAAAGTTTAAAGGGATAATGACTTAAACATGGCAGTTGTTTCTGGTCCCTCCCATCCTGGCCTCCTCTGACTGGCAAAGATTAGTGACATACTGGCTCTCTGCTCAGCTCCTGTAGCTCTCCCAGGGCAAGAAAGTGCTCTGCAGCACACCCATATCACCAGGGTCCCACCAAAATAAGTGTAGAATGTTTCCTGCAGATTTACAGCATTCTACATTCACATCAGTGTTTCTTCATGTCAATAAAAGCAGCAGGAGGTGGGGGTCACTGTCAGCCAAAGCCACAACACAAATTTGCTGGCATGGCTCAGATGGTGGAGGGTGCCCATACATCCAACCCTGGAGAGCTGGAAAGAGCTCCAGGCTCCTGGAACAAACCATTTCCCTTCAGCTGTGGTTGTTACATTCATTGCAGTCTTGTTCTGGCAGTGCTGTGGCCTCAGAGGAGGGGCAGGCCCCACACACTGAGCCCCCCAGCCTGCTGTGCAAAGGCTGTGCAGCTGGGAAGGTACAAAAGGCCCAAAGTAGGTATTTTTATTTCATTTTTAATGAGTTGCATAAATGCTATTCAAGCAGAGTTGTTGCAGTGCCGGCTGAACACCTGCCAGGGCAGATGCAGCACCCGCGGGCACTCGGCATGTGCAACAGCAGTGGGCAGGATGTCAGCCAGAGCCTGCTGTCTCCTGGTGTTCAGGGAAAAGCCTCTGGAAGAGAGAACAAGGGAGCAGCCCCATCTCTTTATGTCTGCTTACAAGTACAGTCAGAGCTGGTCCCTTGGGAGTGCAGGACCAATCTCATTAGAGGCAAGAGAAGGACACATATAGACACTGGGGATGGAGTGATGCTGAATCTCTGGACATTTTTAGATTTAAAAAACAAAGGGCAAGATCTGATTTCTAGCAAGGAGGTCTGCTGACTTAGCAGCAACATATGCCTACATCCCTGCATCAGAAAACTTTCAAGACCCCCAGCCTCAGTTCCCAGGCTGCAGGATGATCTGGATGTTGCTGATGCTAAGGCAGTGCCCACAGTGTAGCTCAGACACTGTAGATTCCTGACAGGACCAGAAGCGTCAAGACAAAATTTGGAAACAAACGTGGGGCTGTGTAATGAATGATTTTTCCCCAGGACTAATACTTGCACATCATGACTCATACCCTTTCCCATCCACATGCTGGAGGACTCACAGCAACAGCAGAGTTTCACATCTTCACTTCAGGGTTTCTTTCTTTCACCCATTAAGACTGATTCAGTCACTTACACTGCAAAAGTCAGAGTGAGACAAAAAGAGGGGGAAGAGCAATAGAGGGAACAACAGCAAGGAGTGACTCTGGGCTGGCAAACTACTATTAGCAAAGAGGTTATTAAATTTCTCAGGTACATAGAGAAATTCTAATGGCTAATAAAGCAAGCAACAAAGTTTATCTCTGGTCTAGTGCTGTGTCACTACAAGCCAGGAGTTACATCTCAGCAGGGCAGTTGGCTTGATCAGTGGTCATCATTTTCTCGGTGTCAATCTTGTAGGACTGGAGAACACTCTTCAGGTGCTCCACGGTTTCTGGGTGCATTTCAGGAGCTCTTGACAGAATCCAGGCATAGTCCATGTGGAAGAGCCAGAGGATGTTAGTGCAGGAGTAAACCAGAGAGTAGTTTTCATAGTCGGTGGAAATGACCCAGTAAGGGGCAGCAGGCATAACTAGGAGAGAGGAGGGCACCATGAGTTCCATGTGTAACCATCTCTGGACAGCTCTGCAGCACCACAGCCACAGTTCTTGGGATTGTTCCCACTTTGGCTGCTGCATACTTGTGGTCAGTACAGGGAGCTATAATTTATAAAAGCTTTCCAGGACTCCTTGTTCTGCCCAGAGGAACTCAAAAAAGACACAAAGCCCTGACTAGGAAGGTCTTGCTGGGAAGTTAACTCGATGACCTGAACAGCTCACCTGGGCTGATGAAAGCCAGCCCAGCCTCACCGGGTGAGGGTGCAGGCTGCCGGGAAGGAGCTGTAGGACTGGGAGCTGACACTGGTGATAGGACGAGCACAAACCACCATCTGCTGCCATGGGGAACCCTGCCCTGGGGAGCCAGCCAAGCCTAGCGCTGTTCTCTGGGGCTCGTACCTGGTGAAGGTGGTTGGGGCTGCACATGCTGCAGGGAAACGGCTGCTGGTGTTGCTGTACCAGCACAGAATTAAGTCTGACTGTGCTCGTGAACAGTCATTTTACCTCCTTTGCAAGTACCCCTCCTCCAGCCATTTCTCCAAGTAATCCCTCTGTGAAAGAGAGCTATGAAACTGCCAAAGAAAAGGTGTGACGGAGCAGAATAAAAAGTGATCCAAGGGGAGACTGCAGCTCACTTTCTGGTGTTGCTGCAGACAGAGGAAAGCACTGTGCAATGTGGCACTGCACCTCAGCTGGCCCCTGTTGAGTGTTACAGTGACAAGGGAAGGAACAAGCAAACAAAACCATATTATTAATGCTTATTAAAAGCCATTTGTACGTAGAGGCAGCGTGGGCAAGTAGCTGTACTGCTGTGTGCAGAGAAACAAGCTTATTCTTGGTTCATGCAGCACTGAGGGGCTGCCTCCCCCACCTCCCCAGCTCCCCATCCCCATCTGTGAAATGACCTGGAGGGATGGCAAGGCTGCTGATCTTTCTTGCTTTGAGATCAGCTGGTGAAGAGTGCTTCACCACTGAGGGGGCTGTTGCTGTAAATGGCATATCAGTGTCACCAAAACACTGCCTGCTGGTCACAGTGTCTCTTTTAACCCTGTGCTGCTGTGCTGAAGTCACATGGGGAGCTGTACCCATTGCTTTGCTGTCTCTGACCCCTGGTGCCGTGGCACAATGCTCAGACAACAGCACTGCCAAGGCCATGGACACTGGGGAGCCTCCCCACACACACTTACACCAGTTAAAGCGGACACCCAGCTTGGCCGGCTGCTTTACATCCATGTGCATGATTTCTCCTTCAGCTTCATTGATTTTGCCATTGGCACTAAGGGGAGAATGACAAAGGTGAGAAATAAAGCCAGGAAAGAAGTGGAGATCATTTTTTTTTCACTGCCACTAAATCATCCCTCCTGACACAACTACCTGTCAAGAGGTGGCTGAAATAGGTACTAGTAAAGCGCAGCATCCCTAAGGATGGTTTCAGCAGCACCCAGGGCACAGCAGGTCCTGGGCCAGGCGCAGCTGGGAAGATGGTCTCCCAGGTTAAACCACCCCAGCAGGTCTCCAAGCGTCCCTGCCAGCAGGATGTTCTTTGGTTCCAGGGTGACAATAACAGAGAAGAAGGAGAGCAAGACCACTCTGCACTGGATGGGAGGAACCCAGCATGGGAGGATGGGAGGATCCCATCCACAATCTTGGATGTCCCAGGGAGCAGCTCAGCTCCTGATAGTTGTAGAAGGCACATATTCATGTCTGTTTATTCACCTGTGTTTTTTCCAGCTCACTGCACATTCCTCTGCACACAAATTACCTGTACCAGTATGGTGAGCCAGGGTTTCTTTGGCTGCTGGTTCAGAGCACTGCCCTGCTGGCAGCAAGCCCTAAGACTTGACCTGCTCATCTTATAATTGCATTTTTGCACAGATGCCTCAAGACCTGGAAGCTGCCTATCAGGCAGGAAAGTTCCATGCTTCCCTGTAAAACAGGAACAGCCAAGAAGGCAGAAGCGAATGCTGCCAGCAACAGAGGTCAAGGGGCTGATGCTGGAGCCATGCACAGTGCACACCTGACCCAAAATATCCCCGATATTTCAGGGTCCTGAGCTGCTGCAGTAGTGGCAGCAATGGTTGGATTAATCTCACACAGATTAATGCAGGCACAAATGAATGTCCAGCTGTTTGCCAGGCACAGCCCAAGCACTGGAGCTGCTGAGACAGTGCTGGGCACCCAGTGAACGGCAGGGATGCTGCTCTGCTCCAGACACAAGGGATGTGTTCCTACACTGTTGTTACTGTGAGCCAGAACAAAGTCCCCATGCCATGCCAGGAGCACAGGGGACAGCGCTGTGTTCGCTGCTCGCTCCCTCTCATCCATTCAGCCCCTCACAGCAGCAGCCCACAACAGCTCAGGCTGGTGATGGAAACAGATGAATTAACACTGGCATCTGTCCATGCAGAAATCAAGGAGGCCTCAGGATAATTGCAAAACGTCCTAATTTCCTAATAAAGGGAAAAGCATTCACTTTACCACTGATTTAAACTGACAATGATTTCTGATCCCCTTGCATAGCAGTTACTACATGTGCAAGGTAAATGCTCCAGAAATAGGCTGACAAATATTTAAGCAAAAATTACTCATGTGCTTCACCTTCCCTGCCCCTTTTCCCTGTGTCTCTTTTCTCTGGAGCAGAGAGGAGCACAGGGCACAGACACTTCTGAGCATGGAGGAGCTCAAGGAGGTAGCTGCCATCCCATGACCAGCCCCATGATCTCCCCCAGAACGGGACCCAGGACATCCAACTTCTCAGCCATCTCTGGGGCTGACAAATCTGTCAGGGGGGAAATCCAGGCAATTTTATACTGAAGTCACCATGTAAATTTGATCTATTTTCTTATCACTCACCTTGGACAATGAGACAGAGACCTGGTGATCGTCAGGTTACTGGCAGGAATCAGAGACCCAAATCTCTCAGAAGAGCTACCACAACCACAGGGTGCCTCCCCCAGCACCCACAGCCCCCAGGCAGGCAATTTAGAGAAAAATGAACCCCCAGCACAGCAAGAGAGGTGACAGGAGTGCCACTGCCACAGTGAGCACATGGTCCAAACACAAACACTTACAGCATCTCCTTGTTGATCACCTTGAACTTCCCGTTCTCCTTCAATGAGTAATTTGCCTGGACGCAGCTTCCTTTCTCAAAAGTTGAGGGCAGCTTCTCTATCTCGTACCATTTCCCCAAATACTGACAGAAGAAAGTTTAAAGACGTGTTTTTAACATGAGTGGGCTGAGGCAGAGCAGTCTGGCTCCTTTGTCAGTACAGTTTTTGCCCCTCAGTGGTTGGGATTGGGGGGTAAGCAGAGCTACAGACCCAGCTGGCAGCTGTGGCACAAGGTGTGACCAAACCTGCCACCACCCCCTGCACCCAGGCAGTTTGCTGTCAGTCCCATGTCCCCTTAGCTTAACTCGCTACCTCCTATGAGAATTTTAGAAAACTTTTCACACCTTGTTGATATCAAATTCTTCTTGAACTGATGGATCTGGGCATGGTCCCACATGAAATATCTGGCCTTTCCCAATGTTGAAGAGGCTGAGCAGGACCGAGAGCCGCACTGCTGTGCCCAGCATGGCTGCACTGGGATGCAGGCGGGAATTGGACCTGGGGAGAAGGAAAATAGCTGAGCTGGGGCCTCCCTGGAGCAGAGCTTTGTGTGAAATACAGCACATGGGATAGGATGTGCAGCAGGGCACCTCAGGGGCACAACAAGGAGGAAAGGATCATGAGAAGAGCACAAAGGCACAGTGCCAAAGAAGTCCCAAGCCCAAAACAGCCATAAGCCCTGCCTGTGCCCAGGCTGTGCCAAGCAGCTCCACAAAAAGCCAGGCAATGCCTGGTGAGAACACTTGTACTCATCACCCACATCTGGCACCTAGCAAGATGCAGGGGTGACACATGTTCAAGGACCCACAGGAGCATCACTGTTTGTCCAAAGCTGAGGCAAGGGGAAATGCAGGGATGTTTGCTTTAAAATGGTGGAGCACAAGGAAGATATTCCAGAGCCAGGGCAGAGCTGGGGCCCTGGGACATGGAAGTGAGCGGTGTACACCTGCAGTGTACATCTGCATGCCAGGAGGAACATCCTCAGGTATGCCAGGGCTGCCTGACACTGTAACATGGTGGGAGAGACAGTGCAGCTGCCTCTGGAGGGGTCTTTGTGTGCCAGGATATACACAGCACTGCAAGGTGGGGAAGTTGGTAGAGATTCAAATCAGCACCAAATACAACATGAACCAACCCCCAAAAGCATGGAATGGGGAGGAAAGGACAGGTTTTCCTGCAGAGCAGAAGCAGGAGCTGTGCTGCTTGCACCCAAGTGGTAGCTGGAGCCAGGATGCTGCCCACATTCTTTGGGCTCTGCTTGGGCACGTTGGCATGTACAAACCCTGCAGCACTGGGCTGCTCTGCATCTCTGGCTAGAAACTCCTCTACAGGAGCAGTGGTAACATTTTCCCCAAGTTTAAAAGAAAAGCCTAGTCTGTCTCCAGCTGCGGGCACAGGCCCCGCTGCAGACCCAGACAGTTCTCATTTTGAATCTCTCAGTTGAGACATACCTTGGTGGATGTGGCGCAGTGATGCTCCGCAGAGGGCCAGGGCGGCAAGGAACAGCTCTGTGGTGAGCTCTCCGCTTCTCTTTATAAGAGTGCTGGGATCATCATTATTCAGCTCTGGCACAAGCCACTCCCTGGTCCTCGACGTGTTTAGGTTTCGTGCCAGGCTAGTCAGCTGCCTTAGATCTGCAGCTGGTACGAAGCTGGAGATGGGCTGCAACTTGGCTGCTCACCCAGGCAAACAAAGGCACCCCACGTGTCTGGATATCGCCCTGCAGCTGCAGAGCTCTGCCTTGCAGCCGCTCACCAAAGCCTCAGGCCTGGGTGCAAATGGCAGGGGAAGGGGAGAAGTGCCACAGCCTTTGAGAGGGGCTGGGGACAGCAGCAGCTCCCATCCTGCTCCCTCTGGTCCAGCAGCAGCCATTACCACGCTCCCATAGGGAGACATGCAGCCTCCTCTGCCTCCTACTTGAGCCCTGGAGATCTTCCATGCCACTGCAGTGTCCTTGCCCCATCATAATCGCTTGCAGGAGTACATGAGGAGGATGAAGCAGTGGGAGGCATCACAGGTTTGTCTGAGGAGCTGTAAGACCTTTCAGCAGTTTTCCTCTAGACTTTTAAATCTTATTATAAGGAAAGATGCCAGTGCAATTAATTCCATGCTGACCTGGCACTTTTTCCAACAGGTGCCCAGCAAATGCCTTTGACAGCAGAGCAGCCATCTGTGAAGGCAGCCGGTCCCAAAAGTTATGCAAGAAGAGCTGAGTAATTGACAGGAAGCTGTCTGTGTTTAATTACATTTTATTTTAATCTAATCTCTGTTGAGACTTTCTCTCTAGGTGTGTTCTTTCATGCTGCACTGCATGCCTCACTCATACACACAAACACACACACATGAGCTCCTGACTGCCCAAATGGCACCCCAAGAGCCACAGATAGCTCAGTCCTGTTCCTTTCTGGGGCCGTGTATCTGAGGTGTGCCCTGAAACACAGCCACAACCAAGGTGCTCCTAAGACCTCAACGACCACCAGAGCTGTGCCTGGCTTATCCAACGCAGAGCCAGCAGCACCAGCTGGGGGTGAATGGCTCAGGGGAGCACATGGCCCATGGTCTGCCATGGCGCTTGGCGCTGGGCAGAAGAGCACACAGGGCTCTCTCTGCCTCTACGCAACTCCATTAGTGCTTTGGCAGCCACCCATGTCCCTGATGGGGGTTGCTCTGGCTGCCCATGTCAAAGTCAGAGGTATCCTGCAGACTTCTTGCAAGCCCCACATTCACCTGCACCTCTTGCAATGCAAACAGGTTGGAAGTCAGGAAGTCCCTGGACAGACCCTGACCTGAATGGTACAAGTGCTGCCGTGCTGCAGTGCACTGTGGAGGTGGAATTCCCCATGCACTTCACACCAGCAAGCACAGTTTTTCTCCTGAGCTTAGCTGCCCACATCCTGCAGTGTAATCAGAGGAGAAAGTCCTGCAAAAGGGCCAGCTTGGCCACAGTAGAACATGTGCATGTGGAGGTGTGTCTGTGTGCATATCCACATCTGCACATGGAGCTTTCTCCTATGGGATGGAGCAAGGGCTCCTTGGCTGTTGTGGCAGCAATGTGCCCTTGGGTAGAAGGGTTCTGAGGAAGCCTTTTACACTGCTGCAGCAGGAGGGGCTCCTGCTTGCCCTGGCCTGCAGGCGCTGTGCAGCATCCAAGGTCTGCCCTGCAGCGCCAGCCCTGCCAGGGACATATCTGGGTGGCTGGGCACTGCCATTTTGGCTCCTGGCATGCTGCAGCCAGAGTCACAGCAGAGCAGCGAGACGTTCACCCAGCCACACTCCATGGAACTCCTGCTGCAGGAGTGTGCAGGAGTGGGCTGTGCCCAGGAGGCTGAGAAGCCAGGAGCCAGCAGGAGCTGACACTCCTTGAGCCCCACTGAGAGTGGAGATGACAGGTGGGGTGGGCTTGGCTATAGTCATCACTCCCCTTGCAGCCAGCACCAACAAGAAAAAAGAAGAAAACCCTTCTTTGCAGGAAAACCCATGTTTGCAGGAAATTTCATGTCCAGCCAAAGGCAGCACCCTCAGAAGTGCAGGAGCTGCTGTGGAGCCCTGTTTCTCCACTGACCACTACCAGCTAAGGAGCATCCCATGGGTGCCAAGGCACTGCACAGCTCAAAGCACAGATGATGAGAGCCGACAGCCGAGCTCGCTGCCACTTCTGGGATGTCTCCACACAAGCACTGGCTATGCCTTCCCAGGGGCACATTTCTGGGCTCTGCCTGACCACAGCAGGAAGCACCCAGCTATGTGCTGCTCCTCTCTTGGAGTGGAGCAGGTTTGGGATGATGCAGCTTTGTCCCTGCTCAGGGCCAACTGGCTAGGATGTGTTCAGTGGCCACCCCAGGACCCTCCTGTCATTCCACCTCCAGCATCACCAGCACCATTTGCCTGCACAGACCAGAGCTTGCTCCGTGTCCCACCTGTCATTAGCCCACAGCAGGAGTCTGCTCTGAGCCATTCCAGAACAAGGGTTGGGGAAAAGCGTGAACTTATAATTGCACCTAATTGTGGGGTGGGAGCAGCCATCCCCACCTGGTAAGCAGTTCCTACCCTGGAGCAGAGGAGGGGACACATCAAAGGGCAGGAAGCTGGAGCAGGGGAGGGAGGACAGGAAGGAGGAAAGCTGAGGAGAAACCAGGGCAAAAGGGGGGGGAGGGGCGGGGGGGGCACCAGAAACGCTCGGAATGCTTCATGCAAGAATGAAACCTCCCCCACATTTCTGGGTGATGAGGCAGCTGCAGGGCAGGCTGCAGGGCTTGTGCGCAGGACATGGACAGGGAGGTACCACAGGGGCTGCAGGAGGACAGGGCAGTGCTGCCTGCAGGGCAGGGGGGCCATGGTGGGTGAGGTGGGCAGGAGTGGGTGCAAAACATACATGGAGTGAGGTGGCTTGAGCCACACAGCACGTCCAGGGGTGACAGGGGAGGTATCTCAGAAAGGTTACATTGCTAGGATATTCTTGTTTTCAGTTGTCCATTTCATAGACAAGGCTCATCTGGCTCCCATGAGAGCATGCAACAGCACTGAGTGCTGCCAGCAAAGAAAACCCCTTTGTTAGAACAAGCCGGAGGTGCAGACGAAGTTCAGCCAGCAGAGGGCTGGGACAGGGCAGTGCCACTCCACCTGTGACATTCTACGTGTAGCCAACCTGGCTTAGCGCAGGAGTGAGATTGTCTTGTTGCACCCCCCAGATATCAGTGCTTGGTACCTATGAAACAGAGCAGCTTCAGCCAACCAGGCCTGGTGGGGACCTGTCGTAGCACACTGGGTCTCCAGCTGGGATTTCAGCAGCTGCAGAGAAGCCCCCAGCAGGTTGAGAGCCGGGATAACCTGGGAGTGCTGAGAGTCCCACCATGGAGACAACATCGTTTGCATGGACAGCTCTTCCTAGCTCAGGCAGTGCCTTCCCTTCCTTTTTGGTTTTTCTTCCTCCTCTCCAGGAAATGGGGCTTTGGGTTGGCCAACAAGTTGCAACATGTATGTAGAAACAAAAATCAACATGTAGGAGACAAGAAAGAGAAAAGAAAAGCAGGTGGGAATTTCCTCTACTTCTAGGAGTGGCAAAAAGTGCCTTGAAATCTGTTTATGCAAAATGGTGTAAAATTTTTAATTACACTTACAACAGCAAAGGAAGTAAACAGACTCTGGAAGCATGAACTGGTCTCTGGGATATGGGAACTTGGTCCCATGCAAGTGCACAAAATATGTTGTGATTCATCTATATACAATTAGTGAGTAGCTCTCCACCTTGGAATTTATCCAATTATGTATTCAAAACACAAGAAACCAAAGAGATAGATTTTAGGAAGTTAGAAAACTAAAGAGGTATTATTATTTAAGGGACAAACCCTATCATGCAGGACCAGCAGTGTTTCTGGCTGTGCTGAGGAAGGCTTCTCAACCTGCCTGTCATTGCTGCCAAGGTCCGAATCCCTGCAGAGAGGGGAGCCAGAGGGATATTTATTCTTCAGAAAGTAGAAAAAAACAAAACAGAGAGAAGGAAAACAAGGTCTCTGTATACAGAAATACATTGCAGATCTGGACCAGTGACAAAGCTTCGGCCCAGTGCCACCTCACCCCTGTGGATGTGCTCACCATAAAAACCAGAGTTTCAGCAGTGCCCATAATCCTGGGGTTTTGCTACGTTCCAGTGCCCCACATGAAAGGCTGCCTTATTCTGCTAAATAAGGTAAAAAAAGTTTTGTTGATGCATTTGCTGCTGGGTTCTCACAGCAGACCCTGGGTACGGGCAGAGCAGGCATTCGGCCAGGTCTTGTCCTCTTGGGGAGGAGCAAGGAGTGCACAGAAGAAGGGGGCAGAGCAGGACTTCTCCAATGGATGTGGGAGCAGGTCCCATGGGCATTTACCAGATCCCCATGGGCTCTGTCTGGGAATACCAACTCAGATCTGAGTGTTGTGGGAACTGCAGGGCCCTGGCTGTGTGACTCAGCTCAGCACAGGGTGCTGCTCCTGTCCTCTGTGCCCTGCTGAGCCCAGCCCAAAGAGCACCCCAGCTGCCCTGCTCTGCATACCCTTCTCAGAGGAGAGCTCCCACATTCCCCAGTGGATTCATTGTGCTTTTTTCTCAACCAGCAACGTCTGGCCTACTGAAACATACTTTAAATGATCTAAAAAATGTCATTAAGCATGTTTAGAGAGCATTTTCTGCAAAGGGGTTTTCTGTTCTCAAGGAGGAAGCACAGTGATCTGCTCACAGCATCACCAGCTCTGTCCAAGAGATGCCCAAGTAAAGCTATTTAAAGCCCGTAGCCCTATTTTCTGCAGCTAAGCCATATTTCAGCCCTTAGCTCAGGCATGCGTTAATGCAGTTACACAATTATATTTTCTATGACCTATATACAACCTACCTCTTCCTCACTACACAGATTTACAGTGTGTGGGTAATTGCAGTTCTGCTCACGGAAAGAGAGAACAGCCTCTATTACATTAAGAAATGCAATTAAGAAATCTCCTGCAGATTATGCTGCCCTGCCAGCCAAGCAAGAAGCCCTTTGGCAGGGACATGGGCTCTCCTGCTGCCAGAACACTTTGGAGCCAGCTTCAAGTCAGCACCTTGAATCAGCTACAAGGAGCACAGGAATGACACAGGGAGTTCAGGGATGGCCTCAGACTCTCAGATACACCCCACTCATAGGCCTCAGGGCTGTTTTATATATGTTTTATATATGCACCAGGAAGACCCTAGGGCACCTTGGCCCCGATGGACTTCTTGACCAGTCAGCACAGCATTTCCGTCCCATATCTCTGAGTCCCCCAATCCCACACCACAGGTCAGAGAAGAATTTCAAGAATACCCTTTCTGAAAGAGCAAGTCTCATCCCTCCACACAGGCTGAGGGCACAAAGACACTGGCATATGTGTTTGGCTTTGCCTGTGAATAGCTGCATTGAGGCCACTGAGCTCGAGCACACACAGCTTGCATTGAAACACAGCCCTAAGTGTTTGCTAGACTGGAATTTACATTGTACAGAAAATAAGTAACATAAATTTAGTGGTCAGTGCTCTGACTTCGGTGAAATACCTGGTTATAGTATGAAATGGCACAGAGATACCATTCATGGTGAGTTTCATTCAAACAAGTTGGGAGATTTTAGGAATGATTAGTTTAGACAGTATTAAAAATGCTTTTATCTGCGCTGCACCCCAGGAATACTAGTCAGGTGAGTATTTCAGTGTAAAGAGACCTGCAGTGAGGACATGCATTATCCACATGTCACGCCTTGCATTCCCTGACATAATTATTCTTGACAAATGGTTGTTACCCATGGACTAGAACAAAATCTTCTTACACCAGGACAGATGCACAGGAGTGTAGGAGCTTCCTTGGGATGCAATGGATCAACCTGGGACTGATTTTGAGTCTGTAAGTGCCCATGCACAGAGCTGGAAGCCATCTCCTGGGTTGTGCCTGCAGGAGGGAAAGCTGCCTGAAGCAGGAGCTGGGCTGGCTGGGCCAAGTGCCATCCCTGCCCACAGGGAGCTGGGGGCTTCCTGCTCCTGTTAGAGCCTGTTAGTGCTGCAGGAAGGGAGCAGCCACCCAGTAGAGATGTCCCCAAAGCCTGAGGGAACCAGGCAGCTTATGTGTGGTTCAGGGCTGTAAAAGTGACAGTGATGCAAAAAGAAGGTCCAGATGTGCTCTTGGGCTACAGAGTCTTAGGGACTCACATGTTCATAAATGTGTGCAGCAAAAAAACATGTGCAGGGAGGGGGTGAGGTTGGGACTTAGTGTGGGGGCCAAGGGTATATGAGGAAGATGGGGAGAGAAGTGTTTCCTGCATGTACACATGGTGTGGCAGCAGTTCCCAGTAAAAGCACTGGCTTCATCCCCACACCAGTGCTGGCGTTGAGAAAACTCAGTGCTGGAGTCCCTTGCTGGGATGGACAGACCACTGCACCCACTGAATGACTGTGTCCTGCACCTCCTCAAAGCCACCTCACGCCAACAGCCAAGCCACCACAGCATTTCACCCTCTTTAAAGATGGCCATTGCCATCTCGAAGCCTTTTCTGAGTCTTCAGGCAAATTTTCTGCAGGCACTTTCTCATTATCAAAGTGGACCTCAGTTGTATTGGAGTACTTGATCCTCATCACTTCTTTGGAGGGCTGCCAGGGTAAGCACCTGCACAAGCTTTCCAAAGGGAGGGAAGCTGTCCAGCCATACTCCAGACACCCGCTGGATGTCTCCAGTGAGACACAGGGACTGACACATCCCTCCCTGCAGTAAGTGATGGAGCCATGGGGCCTTACCAGGGTGCATTCCCTCTCCCAACAGCTCCCACCTTAGTCATGCTTCCGGGAGCAATGGTTGCCTCTCATTAGAGCTGGAAAGGGAAGGTGCTTTGCTGCGCTCTGAGTGCTTCAACACCTCCGAGCAGGCAGAAACCAGGAAGGGGACACAAGGCCAGCCTGCTGACCGATTGTCATAGTAACCCTGGTTAAAGTCTCACCAGGAAAACGACTTCTACAGCACTTGACCCCACAAGGTGACAGGTACCACCCACACCCCTGGGAGCACAATTGCTCTGGCAGGGAAGCCCTGGAGCTGTGCAGTAACAGACCATGCAGAGCTTTTCCCTAAGCTGCAGTTCAAGGTCCCCGGGCAAGGTGCCTGTGGGGTGATTGTTAACCTTGGTGCCCGTTTAAGAGCAGCACAGTGGTGTTAATGCCTGCCCTCAGCCCTGGCACCTTCCTCCCTGCAGCTCTAACAATTCAGAGGACTTTATAAGCCACCTGTAGCAGCTTTTGCGCAGAAGACTGGAGACACCACATTTATTATTCTGCCACAAAAAGTAATTCAGCCTATGGGAACGGGCATCAGGTTCTGGCATCAGTTATAACAACAAAATGAGTCAAACAACATGCATTATTACATTGCAGTGGTTTTCTGCTTTCCAGCATAAAAAGAGGCAGCTGGGATAGTAAGGGAGCTTGGCGCAGGTAGAATGATTTTTTCAGAACATTTAGCCAACCTGTAGCAGTACCAGGGCCAGAAGTGCTTCATCTCAGTCCCAGGCAGAAGTCTTTCCCTTAAACCATTAAAACAGACCAGCTCTTACCTGGTTCCTCTGCTGAACACCCTTTCTACAACCAAAGCAAGAATTCTTTCATTTTTCCTGTTTCTACTTTTATTAATGTCTTGACAAACACAGTGAAGGAAGATCTCAGGTGACCAGATCTGTTCTGTCTGTGTGCTGGAGCTGGCAACAACTGGGAAACACCACTGCCCTTCACAACATCATCTGCCACGTTCTGCACAAGGAAGAGCTTTCATACCAGGGGCCATGCTCAGGGGGATGGACAACCTTGTGCCATGCTGGCTGGGAACAGGCAGGCACATGGGAAGGCAAGAGCCAGGAACTAGTAGGCTGACCAAATACCTGCATGTGCTCTTCAGAGCAAACCCGTAAAACTCATGGTATTGGGACCAGTGTCATGATGCTATGGCAATGAAAGTGCAAAGCTGCCAATGCTATGGCAGTACCATCGAGTCTTAGAAACCCTCACTCTTAAAAATATAGTTATTGTTCCAAAAATCCAGAAAACTTCAGATTCTTTCTCCATACTGATTCCTTCAGGGTTGAGGCTGTCTGATGGAGGGGGTTCCTTCATTAAGGATAATCTGATAATGATGTGCTTCATCAGAAGATACCAGAAAAATGCCTCCCTGACCATATATGGCCATTTATGGGGGCAAAACACAATCAGCTTCTCTGTTAAGAGCAGAGGAAAGCAATACTGCACACCCACACCAAGGGGGTGGGCAGGGACTCCCTCTGTCACTGCTCTGTTGGCAAAAAGTGCTGTGAGACAAAGCACCCTCAGGGAACCAAATGAAGCTGCCCTGCAGGCAGTGAATTACGGCATGTTCACTGCACTGTGCCGTGATCAGGACACTGAACGCTGGCTCAGCCAAGCGCTGTGCCTGGAGCTGCCTTTGGCACCAGCGGGACAATGCCATCCTGCCAAGTGCTCTGAGAGCTCTTCCCTTCAAGACACCACAGGAGGAGAAGGTATTGGATGCTGCAGGAGACCTGCACATATGGCTGCTTTATGCCTTCTGATAAGCTGCTGTCAGGGCAAAGGTATTATTTATCAGTGTTTTGAGGTGAAAACACAGGTCTGCTCTTGCCTCAAAGAGCACCAGGGGAGAGGATGATAGGGCTGTATCAGTAGCATCCCTGTGGCCCTTCCAGCACTGCTGAGAATGAATTAACTGTATCTGGCTCCAGGCCAGGCCCCAGAGGTGGAGCTGGCTCTCTTACAAATTCTCTATTTGTAGCATCTCTCCAACCCCCAGGGCTCAGGCTGCTGGCTGAGAAACCTGCTGGTTTTGGTTTGGGTTTTTTTCTAAGACGTTTTTCAGCATTGTGGTTACACAAGAAGCTGACTTGTGTTTCAAAACCCCAGCCAGAACACAGGTGCTGCTGTTGCTATTTATGCAGCACCAGCATATTCAGGAGGGTCTTTAAGCTAGGAAGATAAACCCATCCCGGGTTTCTGAGGTCAAGTTTCCAAAAGGCTGAGCAAGGCTCCCATGTGTGGGTGCACTGGGTGGCACTGTTGCAGAGCTGGGTGCTGCCGAGCAGAGCTCCCTGCACCAGCCCCAAGCCTGCAAAGGTCCCGCTCCCAGGCACTGCCCTGACCACTGGCAGAGGGCTGAGCCAGCACCTCCCTGTGCAAGACAGGACCTCAGCAACCTTTCTCACCTTTTGTGGCTGTTGTGAAGAGCTTTAGCACAGCATCCTAGTCTCCATTTGGCATGTTTTTCAAACTGATAGTGTTGATGTTTTTCTTTGATTTTTTTTTTCCTCAAGGAAGAGGAGAAGCCCTTGGGGAAGCAGTTTGCCTGGAAGACACAGTGATCCCACAAGGAGACTTTTTGGAGCAGGGGAAAGACCACCAGAAGCAGAAGTAATGCCCTGACCTGGGGCAGAGGAGAGCTGTGCTGAATAATCTCCCATCCTGGTTTCAGGGCACCGCTGTGTGTGAAAGCACTGCCATCACTGGCCTCCTTTTCCCAAGAACATTTCTGGCAGTGGGCAGTTTCTCAGCTACAAGTTCAAAGCCAGATGTGCAAGAGATTCTTCTCAAATTCTAAACTTCCTTTAACACTTATCAACTCCATCTCAGGTGTTAAAGCAACAGGTTACCTAGCAGACAATGCCAATGCACCACAAGTCAGTCACAGGCATCAGCTGTCCAGAAACAGGAGTATTCATAAGCTTGGGCCCATTAGGCAAAGGAGAGCACTCACTTCGCTAACATTCTGGCATCCCTTGTGCTGTGGTTTTTCACTAGTGCTCTGTAACCAGACAGCACCTACAGGGCTACTACTGGGGAGGAATGTGGCACACAGAAATATCCTGATGCAATATTTTCTAGGAGAAATCACATCCCACTGCTCACATATTTGTGCCAGTGCTGGGTCTTGCCCATCAGAGTGTCAAGTGTAGTTCCCAGGAATACTGCACAGCTGGCACTTGGTACAGCAGCCCCCTGGCCAGCTCCATGGCTGTTTGAGATCTTCAGCCACATCAGAACAGCAAACCAAGGACATCAGCCACCCTTGACAGTGGTAAAGACTTGTGAAGCCCAGAAGAAGAAGTTTAGGTTCCCATCCTCTGTGTAGCTCCTTCAAGAGGTAAACACAGGACTGTCAGTGAAGGATCTCCATAGGAACTTGTTGCCTCTTGTCTTGCCTTGCCTCTGCCTGAAAGGAACCACTTCTTCTGCAGCTCTTGCCATTCAGAAGAGACATTTGGTTTCTCTTGGCTTTTAGAGATGATCTTTATTCCCTTCACCCATAATAAACTCTTTGTCATTGCTGCTAGTGAAGGTTTCATGTTGGAGCTAAACCAGGAACCACAGATGCCTTGAGGTCTGCAACACACACTGTGACTTGCCACTGGTTTAGGGCATGGGTTTTGGTCAAGACACAAAGAATCTGAAATGATCTGCAGTATCTAACTTGCAGTGATTGCTTGGGAAACCCCAGGAGGCCCCTTGCTGTGTTAAGATGAACGAGAGCAAATGTCGCATGCAGAGGACTGAACACCACTTGGTTCCTAGTGCCATCACAGAGAACCTGTCGATCTGAAAGGAAAACCAGGATCACTTTACAAAGGCTGACGGGTGCATCAAGGAGCTGGACCATCACTGCCTTCCAAAGCATTGTGAGAAACATGCAGAAAAAGGTAGGACAGTGCCACAGCCTCAGCAGCTGGCCCTTGAATAAAAAAGGCATGGCCAGCTTCGGCAGCATAATTCCTTGTGGGATACCACAGCAGCAATGACCATGGACTTCCATGCGATTTCACTGAACTTCTGCCTCTTTTGTCCTCTGTCCACTGCCAACTGGAATTGAGTTTTCTTCCCTCTGTTACTCACCAGCAGAACAAAAATCTGCCCTCAATGCCATATTAGTGCAACTCTGTGGTGTGAAACATGTACTCTTCTCCTCTCGCCCCCAGACACCCAGAGCTCCCCACCCAGGCAGAAACCAGACCAAGCACTAACACTCCTCCTGAGCACTTCTCAGGGGGCAGAGGAGGGGACTGGGGCTCACATGCTGTGAAATCCTAACCCTGGCTCAACCACAGGGTCCTCACATGGCCTCAGACACTTCTTGTCTTGCCAGTCTCCGTTCTGTCTGTGAGAAGAGCTAATCCTTATTACCAGGCAGCTGTAGGCCTTGGATTAGTTACACGCAGAGTGCTGAGGCAATGAATAATGCACAGCACTGCTCTAAACAATCTCCTTCGAGGGAAACCACACAAAATACAAACACTGATGGTGCCTGTGTTTACAGACAGGCCTCTCTAACTGCCTTCTGCTGAGGAAATGGGCCATGCTGCCCGTTCTGCTTCAGGCAGTTCTCACTGAGCCTCCACAGTCCCACTGAAACACCTTGTTATTATTTATTATTATTATATTATTGTTATTATTAAGCCACCTCCTTAATTACTGAACCTAATTAAATCCCAACCTCAGATTCAAAAGAGGTGGAAAAACAAATGTAGAAATGAGCACTGGAGCCAGAGACATATGCTTTACAAATCTCAGAGTTTATTTTTCTCTCTGTGCAAATCAGAGCTCTTTAACATTAATCACACTTCACAGTGCAGGGGGCAGAAGTGATTACTGTTTAAGCTGCAGTTCAGTGGGATCCTTCTGGGTCCTGAATCCTAGGAAATCTCCTTGTGCAGATGATCTGGAAAAGACACAAACTGCACAGCAGTATTTCTAGCCGTTGCTACTTGTAAGACAAGCTGCCTTGACAGCATCTCCAAGGGAAACCTGCTTTCCTCCTGAAGGCATCACAGCATTCATGGCTGCATGCAGACTCCAAGAATTTGCAGCCAGCGGCATACAAAAGTTTAAGGCACAGTTTCCAAGTCAGCGGTAGCAGAGACAGATGAAGAAAGAGCAATCTATAATTTCTTTTCACAGGCACTTAATCTCACATAAGGCAAAGCAATGGAAGGAAAAGCTGGTCCCTAGAGTAAGAGGCTCAGGTCCCAGCCTGGCCACCAGGCTGCTCTACCAGCGGTCACCACTGGAACACAGGGAATGGGGCAAGAAGCCAGGCAGCCCCAGCACTTGGAAAACATTGTTGAAATCTGGCATGTGGCCAACAGAAGAGACCCTTGGTGATACTCTACTGGCAAGAGTAGCTTGTATCAGTTATCAGGAGGTTCTCAGAGAAGATGATTGTGTGACATGGAGATTTCATTGTGCAATAATAAAAATAAGAAATGTGTCCCTTAAAGCATCCTTCCAGAGCTCATAGTCAGGCCACACTGTGGCTGCAGAGTGCCCCATCACTGTTCAAATGCAGAGGATAAACGAAAAAACTGATTTGGAAATGCCAACAGCAGCTCCCTTACCAGCAAGAGGGAAGCAGGGGGATGGTTGGACAGTGTCTGTACCACAGCTGAGTAGTTCAGGCACCTAAGGTAGCAGTCAGAGGAGCCAAATTTGTTTGCTACATCAGCTTAAACCCTGTCCCACAAAGCTCAGCAGCAGCAGGTGGAGAGAGGCTGCAAATCCCAGCATCCACAGGGACTGCTGAGAGATGGCTCAGACCGCATTATTAGAAGGGCTTTTCCCTGCCCACCCTGTGCCCAGTTGTTTGCTCTGGCACCTCCCAGCCACAGTGCAGGGAGGGAAGAACTCTTCTTTGCAGCTAGGTAATGAGGCTGTTTAGAGGCAGTGTTGCTGTTTGCCTGGAAAGAGCAGACAGTCACAGCACAGCAGAGCTTCCTGGCAGTGTCAGGAAAACAATAGAAGACTGTGACTGACCCATTTTCAGCCAAATGGAAAACTCTGATTTTGTTTCCCATTTTAGTTTCTCCCTTCAAGCCATCTCATAGCAACAGCTTTGCCCTGCTATTAGCAGTTTGTCCTTGTAAGGAAAAGTAAGAGCCCATTAATAAGCCAAATTTATCACTGGGGGAACTCTGCTGACCTAATTACACTAGCCACATATTTGGCACATATTTGACATATTATATTTACCTTCCTCTGCCTCCTCCATAGTTAATAGGAAAACACCTTTCAACTTTAATCAGCACAGCAAGGAATACAAACAACAAGAATGAGGGGAAAAAAAAAAGATCCAAAAAAGCTATGCTGTTCTAGCATCCCACAACACATGACTTGAAGCCATAACTCAAAGTGGAAGCATGTGCATCTCCAGGGGAGACACAGCAGCAAGGAGCGCAGAGGTCAGCCCTAACCTGTGTGTGAGTAGGAGCCCTGGAGGGATGCCTGTCTACAGGGTGGCTCCGGGGATGTAAAGCCAGTCGGCAATGGCCGTGGGCAGGTGGGTCATGACCTGCAGCCTCACCCAGCAGCAGGTCTCCATGGGGTTATAACGGTTCTTCGGGCACGGGGACGTCAGCGCTTCGGTGATGTCATTCAAGACCAGAGACATGTCCTTCAGGCCACTGTTCACGAAGGACTTCATCATGGCCACGTGGCGAGTGAAATACTCGCTGCCGTAGTCCTCCCGCACCGTGTCCGTGGCCCCACTCCACAGAGCCTCGGCCTGCCGGTCGATGCCAGCTGCCGTCAGGATGCCAGTGGCTGCCACGAAGTTACTGGGCTCGATGAGGATGACGTGGACCCCCCAGCGGTACATCTCCTGCCTCAGGCAGTCGGAGAAGGCTGCCACCCCAAACTTGGAAATGCAGTAGCAGGAGCGAGATGGACTCACCATGCGTCCCAACATGCTCGTGATATTCACCACACGGCCTAGAGAGAAAAGGTCAGGGAGAGACGATGGGCTGCAGAAGCAGCAGCCAAAACATCCCAGTAAAAGGGTACTTAGTTGGATGATGCTGATTTCTAAAATCTGAATCTTGAATATGCATCCCCTCTCACAGAGCTTTTCTCTCCTGCCTCAAGCAAGGCTAACCCCTGTTCTGACCTCCTCCAGGGATGGTGCATATGTCCATCTCTGCATCAAAGAATTTACAAAGGATTCAAGATATTTCCCTCCTAATTTCCAAGTAGGGAAATGAGATCTTCGGAGACTGCTAGCTGTGTGTTCTTAGGAGTGTGCCCCACTCGTGTGTCTTGCTAGAGAAGGGCTTAAGTTCCCAGCCTGGAGTGTCACAAGCTGCAAAGCTCACAACTCAGGGGCAGTGACAGGGCAGTGACAGCAGTGGTCACTCCTCTGTGTGTCTCAGCCTTTATCCAAGACAAGACGTGTGCACTATGGTTTCAGATACACTTGCAAACAGGCCCTTGAAATTCCACCAGCTATTTTTGCAAAGAGAATTTTCACAGCCATGGAACACAACACCCCTCTGCAGCTCAAAATTTCAGCTGAGAAACAAGTGGGCAGCTCTGCTGTCTCATTCCAGACCTAAGTGTAACTTAGAGGCACTGTGAGAACCACTTGCTGACCTGATGGGTAAGATACTTTTTGTAGGGAGATGGAGCTTGTTTAGTGGTTAACTGCTGTCTGGGAATGGCATCTGAGCAATCTTCTTAATATAGCCCCTTTTTGTCCTCACAGAACACACCTGTACCAGCGTTCCCACACACGCTAAGTAAAGAAGCTCTTCAGAGTTCTGCTCATGCATATCTTTTTTCAATATAAAACAAAGAGTTTTGATAATACCATTGTCTCGTAAGATATCTAAAATGGCTGTAATTCACTCTCATTTATTCTGTCACTACCTGAAGTCACCTGTGAATGGAATAGGATTCAGTTTTCCAAACATGACCACTCTTTGGACTCTGTATTATCTTGTCTGTGTGATATCTGCCAACACGGCACAACAGTCTCTGACATTTTGGATGTTTAAGATAGCACCTGCTGTGTAGGTGCCTGGACTGCCCCAAGAAGAACCTGTACTACCAAATGCTTACATGGCATTCTCAGAAACCCTCCCTTGACTGCACAGGCATTCCCCCAAGTACAGCCTGGATTTCTAGCTACATCTCTTTGCTGTGCTACAAAACCTCTGAGCCTTACCACACTGCCCGCCATGTACCTTTAGCTCTGCGAATGAGGGGCAGGAAAGCCTTTGTCACCCTCACAGTGCCCCATAGATTGACCTCTGCCACCGTCTTGTAGTTGTCTAAACTTGCAAATTCCACCTCTCCGAAGGCTGAGATGCCAGCATTGTTCACAAGGCCCCACAGACCTGTGAAAAAAAAATATTATTAAAGAGCAGGACAAGGAAGAGTGTCACAGAGAAGCCACTTTTCTTGTTGTTCACAGTAACCTAAAACCTTAACAAAGAACTGGGCACTTTCGTAGAAAAAGTTGTAGAGAAAACCCAGCAAGGAGATGAAATACAGTCTTGCTATACCAGGGACTTGTTTGGAACACCAAGGAAAGTGATGGGGCCGCACAAGTACTGCCTCCCTGAATATCTCCTGTACTGCCAAATGCTGTTCTGGGGCTTTAAAAGGCTGACTCTCTTTTACGCCTCCTGTTGATCCCAGGTTTGTCTCTACTCAGTGACTTTATAATGGATTTTGCAATTTGGAAGGGTCTGGACTTTCCTGCAATTAGGAGAAAAAAAAAAATAAAAGGAAATAAAACAAGTATTTTGGGTTTCTAAATCCCCTTCACAACTCTGGCTCACTGTTTTGGAGGGTGCATGGTATTGATCTGCACATTCATGACCTGGTTAACAGCTGCTGTGTTTTAGTCCAAGTATTTGATTTTCCTCAACCTAACTTTATCAGGAGTTAGCAAACTTCCAACCAACCCTTACAACCACTAGAATGTAAAAATTAAAGTCTTTTTTGAATGTAGTCCTGTCAAAATTAAATTGACTGCACTTCCCAAGAGCTTCCATGATGAACTCCTTACATGCCAGGACTTAGCGGGTCAGCAAGGACGTGACCCTTCAAAGCAATTACTGCAGGAGTCCCAGTGGCAAACATTTGTAGGGCTGAATCCATACTTCATGGATTTATTGAAACATGGGACTGTGCAGCCATAAACTGCACAAGGAATAAGCAGAGAAGCTGGAACAAGACAACAGAGTTGCTCCTCATTCAATGTCCTGCCATTCACCATGGTTATTTTTCACTGTGTTGAAGTTGGGGCTGGACTATCAGGGCTGCATTGGACTCAGTTGAAGTTGGGGTCCCTTTCTACTCCAGGACCTTCCTTTTACCACCAAGAGCTAACACAGGGCTGAGAAGGAGTCTTCATGTCCAGGGAGCTCCAACATTGCTATCAAAAGCACCAATGTCATGCCATTCTGTTGATAAAAGTTATCAAGCTCTCAAAAGTTTTTTGGGCTATTTGCCCTGCCTCTGCTCCATAGCTTCCCTACTCTGGTGTATGAAAGCCTTTTAACTTCTTCCCTGTATTGATTCAGATAGTAACCATTTATTTTACCAAACATAGTCCTCTAAGCAAATTGCAATATTCTGCCATTGTGCAATGGAATTTATCCTCCTGTTTCACTTAAAAACACCAATATGCCCTTGGCAGGCTGACCCTGTGCTCTCACATGGGCCCCAGTAACCCTGCCCCATTCCCAGCTAAGGTTGTTCTCCCTGAAGGCTGTTGACCAGCTGTGTACAGCAGCCTGTTGCTGCTTCACTTACTGAAGCTCCCAGTTTTAGTGGGTCAAGATGACTGAAATTCACACTGATCTGCATCCAGCACAGCATCTCAGCCTGAATGGGGTTCCTTTTGTGCTGCAAAGCAAGGTCTAACTGCTAGCAGGAGGACCATGGAAACAAGGCACCTGATGGAGTAATTTCACCAGTAACAAAAAAAAATGCAGAGAAAATTTGGCAGGGATTTACCAAAGACTTAAACTGTCGGTCACAAACTGACCTCTGCAGAGTATTCCTTACAAATTCCTGTAAATCTCTGTACAATTTTGTACCATTGCCTGGGTTGTGATGTTAGTCCTGTACCATCTCTGTACCATTGCCTGGGTTGTGATGTTAGTCCTCATGAATGTCCCTGAATCATTGTTTACAATAGTTTGTTGCTGGAATTCCATTACTCACAGATCAGGGCACGTTACAAACAGAACAAAGTGCTGAGGGGAGTCCAGTCACAGGGCTGTTTGCTGGACAGCGGTGTGTTTATTGAGCAGAACCTTATCACTATTACATCTCTAGAGTCAACAATACAGTGGGAACTGCATGAGACCGAAAACAAACAGGCACTCCTATCAAATGAATTCAGCCTTATGTACACAGCACAGGGAGAAGAGGTATAAAGAACTGTACAGCCCAAGAACTGTTCTGCACTAGCTCCTCTGGGGCCACATTCAGTGTGCAACAACACCTCTGCTCAAGGCACCTCAGTCTCAATAGCCTTTATATTCCAGCACTTATTTTTTGAGCACTATTTATCAGGAAGCCTCAAACCTCAGTCACACCAATGGGCCTAAAGAGAAGCCTTTGTTGCTTTACACACTTCGCTCGGGCAAAGAGCTACAGGAGGAACCGGTCCAACTTGCTGATCAGGGATGCAAGACTCCTCTGTCCCTGCTACACACACAGTTTGGCAAACACTGCTGCATTTATAGAAGCAACAGAGCTGCTCCCTTCCAAGCTTTCACTCACTGGGACAAGGCTTTGTGCCACCACTGCTGTTGCTGGGCTCTTCAGGAAAAGCTTAAGAAGCTGTGAAAAGCATGAGGAGGGCTGGGTGATTGTGTAGGAAGAAAAATCGTGCAGAGAGAACATGTGTGGGATCAGAGCTTGTACAGTACTCAGTTAGATTTCATATGCTTGTTTTAGAAGAAAAGGTGTGCTCATGTAATTTGCATGAAGATTAGAGCTATTGTTATTTACTAGCTTAATACTTGCTGTGAACAAAAACAGGGCCATGGCAGACTCATCTGAGCTTCAAGAGGAGCAACCAACTTCAAGTCAAAATCCTGAAGTCCTGAAGCCACAGATGTCAAACTTCAGTTCACCCGCAGCCTGTGTCTACAGCTGCTGTCCAGCTTGCTACTGGCATAGAGGCTGCAGAGAAGCCTATGCAGGGCAAGAAGCCTCACAAATTCATCATATGGGAAGAGGTCAGGTGGTGTCACATCAGGCTCTGACTGTAAACTCACATCCCACTGCCAAAGCACTTCCAAGAAGAAAAGATGGGACTCCTATCTCCCTTGACATGCTTTCAGTGTCCATGAGTTGGACTCATGCTTAAGGTGACATGTGGATTAAGGTCATCTATGCCAAGCCTACCCTGGATTCCACTTCACATAACCTCTGGGATATTGCATGGCAAACTGAAAACATGGATTGTTCTGGCTGAAGATTAATCCAGGTTTGAGGGCGGTTCAAATCTGCTCCAAATGAGCACTCAGTTGTACCCACACAGCAGAGCGAACAGCAGCAGTAAGCAGCCAGGGCCCATCATCTCTTCATTAGCAGGGTCACTTGCAAGGTCTACATGAGCTAGGAGCACATGTGGCAGGAGCACAAGGAAGGGATCAAGCTCTGGCCATTCTATGCCCTTCACAGACATTCAAGGACAAAGACACAGATACTTGTGGGCTTGCTGCCACTCATTGCTTTTTTGGGATGTAGAGTTAAAGCCTAATCCTCCAGTCAGTCTTGGTCTCTTTCCATGTGGCTGGCACAAAAAATCTCAGGTGGCAGGAGCAAAAGGAAGGGATCAAGCTCTGGCCATTCTATGCCCTTCACAGACATTCAAGGACAAAGACACAGATACTTGTGGGCTTGCTGCCACTCATTGCTTTTTTGGGATGTAGAGTTAAAGCCTAATCCTCCAGTCAGTCCTGGTCTCTTTCCATGTGGCTGCCACATCAATAGCAAGACAATTGTCCTCACTGACCCGAGTACAGCACAGCCTGACTGCCAGCCACTGTCACAGGCCTTCAGGCTTGTTAACCCTCTTTTGGTGGTGCACAGAGAGAAAGACCTGATCAATGCACAGTCTGCTCTGTAGAAAGGATTCTGTGAGCAAATGATCCCTACATACCTTCCTCTGGATCCTTCAGGGTCCTCTTCACAAAATCAACAGCCTGAGCCACTTCCTGATCACTGCACACATCCATCTGTAGCACTTTCATCCGGTCTGACTTCATGTTCTTCAGCTCCCTGGCTCCATCTCCATTCTCCTCCTGTTCAGCAGAACAGAAAGGTGTCCCACTAAGATGGACCAAGAATTGCAATGCAGCTTGGGGCCAGGCATGTTCACATGGACAAGAAATAGAAGCTACTGACATTGCACACACAGGTGTGAACTTGGTGCACAAATATACACAAACCAGTGTGCCATCCTCCTGTTCCCTCCAGCACCACTTCCAGAACTGCATCAGTGACCCACTGCCCTGAAGCACCATGAAGCCCACCCTGCTCTTGGCTCCTCACACAATGGGTTTCACATCCTTAACATGCTGAAATACTGTGCCAGCCAGGGAGAACCATGAGTGACTCCCCACTGCCTCAGTCTCTGTGCTCTACAGGTAACATAACTTGTACAGAAATTGCAGTCAGAGGTTCAGGAATACAAGCTCAGTTGAGATCTGCTACACAGTGGCACAATTACAGACATGAGGCATGAAAGAAGATTCTGGCTAAGGAAGAATGAACTTATTTTTTTACTCTATAGGCAATAAGAACTTCATGGCTCTGCTTTCCTTTCCACCCTTTTCCTTCCTTTCCTCCCCATGCCACTGCTGTCATAAGAGACTCTATTACTACTGTGGGTTTTCTTATTTAGTCAAACATAAACACAGTTAAAATTCCAAATTTTACCTGCTCACTTCCAGGTAGGATTGCTGCCTAAGCCTTACAGCCTAGCTCAGGTGGTAAATAACAAATAAAAGTGAAAAGAGTACAGAGTAGCCACATAGTTTCACAGCAGGCTTGATACTTAATTCACAAAAAAACCCTATTCCCTGAATCACAAGCTCTGCCTCATTTGGGAGGAAGAAGTTATGAATTGGTGAGTCACCATGCCTGGCTGCCACTGTTCCTTTAGCACTTGATACCAACTCCCACAGCACAAGGGCAAATAAGGCGAGCAACCCGCCCACAGTCATCTGCCCAGCAGCCTCTGCAGCCAGGCAGATATAAAAAATATGTAACTGCTAGTTTTTTATAAATATCTCAGGCTATTTAATTAATATAGTATATAACATCTCATCTCCACCTTCAGTTCAGTGAACAATGACATGTAACGAAGGAAAAGAGCTGAAATGTCCATCACAAACGTGAGCAAAACAGGGCAGTTCTCTTAAAAATCAATATATAGTTACATTGGCAACATGACAATAGTAGGAATGAGTTATTGGCCCCACGGCTGCATGTCATTTCACAACTGACTTATTTCCCAGTACAAGAATAACAGCAAATAAAGTTTGAAGCTTTTCTAATGCACATCAAACACAGTGACATGCTGTATTGGCCCTCTTATCCAGCCACGAAAACAATCTCAAAGTGGTGTTACAAGTAGACAACAACACAGTCACCAAAATATTATATTCCCTTTGAAACAGATGAGGGTTGTATGATGCCTTACTGTATTTCTGGAAGATGCTCTTGCATCTCACTGAGTTATATAAAGCAAATTTCCGCTCCTTAACAATGAATAAAGATGAGCTAATTCAGCTTGTAAAGAGAAAGATTTACTGCATCTGTACAAAACCAAAACATAACTATATCTGCATTCAAGTGCCAATTGTTTTTTGAGCACTGAAAAGACCTTTCCCTTCATTTTTTTTCTTTAATCTTGCATAACACTTATAAATTGCTTTTTGAGAAACCAAGTCATAGGCTGGCAACTTACAAATTCAGTAAAAATGGTTTGTATTGTTCATACAGAAATGAATTTTCCCCTATCACCAATGCAACTCTATCTGCAAAGTTATCTCCCCAGCCACAATTTACTCATTATTGACAAAATATATTGATTTTGGAAGACTGACTTCAACATGCAGAATCAATTGGGACCACTTGACATAGTTGCAGACACCACCTTAGACACTATTTAACTGTAAAACAAAGTGCTTAACTCTTTTGCCCAGAACACCTCTTCACAAATGAAGCAGGTACAGATTTTTATAGAAGCAAGTGAGCATCATCATATGTTCTGTGGTCTCTTCAGGGGCTGTAAGCACATCCTTGTTAGGTACCACATGGTACTTTCTCCTTATTTTTAAATGGTAGATTTGCTGGCTGGGATAACACCTGCAACAGTTCCCATGGGAACAGCAAGACTGTCCTCCCAGGGATAACCTTCATGACCTTCACCAACAGGAGCCACACAGCAGCCGAATCAAGTGAGGTGCTGGCAGCAGCGGCCCAACTGCTCCTGCAAAGCCTCTCTCCACCTCCCTTTGCTGTCTTTGTCCTCTCAGAGAATCTCCCAGCTTCCACTTTCCAGTTCCATCAGAGTTGAAAGCCATCCTGCTGCCCAAGTACTCTCTGCAGGCCTTCAGTGGCACTGTGCCACTTCCTCCCAGCTATCTCCTATCAGCTGGTTATCCTGCCCTCACAGCCCTGCAGGCTCTGCCTGCCCACCCCACCCTGTGCCTAGCAGGGGCTGCTCCTGGCTGGGGAGCCCAGCAGCTCCACAAACCCTCTCTACCCAGCTGAGGAAACTTGCTCCAGCTTTTGGCTGCCTCCCCTTCCCCTCCTCACTCCTGTCCCCTGTTCTGGTTTGGAGGATCCCAGTGCAGTGGTGCTGAGAATAGGCAGAACACACAGATGTTCGTTAGTGGAGAGCCCTCCTGTTACAGACACGGCCATGACTTTTTCCCAGGGAAGCTCCTAGGATGCAGGATTAGGTCCTGGCAAGCACTTGGGTACCTGCAATGAGATGTCAGGAGAATCAGGAAGCCACAAACACAATGCTGAACTCCCATGGATCCAGCCAGCTTGCTCCATGTGCACCAGTTCCTCCCCACCCCGCTGCTGCCATCCACCCACTCCCTTCCTGTGTTTCCTGAGCGGAACACCTCATGCTTGTCATTACTGGATGTCACGTAATTGATTTCAGACTCCATCCAATCTGTCAGGATCATTTTGAACCCTGTTTCCCAAAAGGCCAATAATCTTCTCTGTCTGGTTCTGTGTGTATTTTTTTCCAAGTGAAAACTCTCTTCCAGGGGGTACTTCCAAGAAAATGGTCCTGGGACTGAACAGCAGTCACTTAGAACATGAGTTTGCTCATGAGACTATCATGAGGGACTGTAACAAACTGTAACAAAACCCTTACTCAGGATACATTTATTCCTTCCCCTTTAGCCACTCTGCTGCTTAGCCAGAATGAGATTGGACTGACACAGCACAGTCTGTTCCCAGTAAAATTATACAGGCAAGGTGCATCACACTATGACCCAGTAATTTGTAAAACTGACAGGGCAGTGTGTGGCAACTGCATCCAGTGCACTGGAGGTGAGCTACCGGGTTGGCAGTTCCAGAGAACTACTTTGGGAAGTACAATATCTGCCCTCTTCCAGCCTTCTGGAAATCCCCTGGCCTCTTCAAAATATCATCCAAGGGGCAGAAATCACAATGGCTCATCCTCTAAATCCTCTTCAGTATATTTCATCAGGCCTGGTGAACTTAAGCACATTAATTAATATAAACATCCCTTGTTCTTTACCTTTTCTTGACTACAGTCCTCATGACAACTGCTGGCAGTAAGCATCTGAAAACAATTTATTCTTTTTTCAGTAAGATCAAAGAAAATAAAACTGATTATTTCAACTTTTCTTGTACTTTCTACTTTTAAGGTTATTTTATAACCTATTTCAGTATGGTTTTCTGTCTCAATCCTAATATATTAACAGAAACTCTCTCAGTGGAGTTACTTGCCCTTGCTAAATGCAAACCTTTTTGCATTTGATTATTTCCAGTTCTTCTCAGCCTGCCTGCCATGTTCCTTTTATTCCTGTAACTTTATATTTGACTGTCTGATCATTGAGAAGCTCCTGATGCACCTCAGAGTCTATTATCCTGTATTTCTGTGGTGATGTAGTACATCAGGGATCCTTTAATTCTCTGTATAAAAGCATGTTAAGTGGTGACGGACTAACTGGGTGTGAACTAAGAGCCTGGCACCTGCTTTATGACAGCTGCCCCCATACCTGCTCTGACCCTGCTGGGAACCTACTGCAGCTCACAAGCAACGAAGCCAGCAAACAAACAGGCCTCACTTCAGGAGCATTACATTTCTTTATGGGGTTTCCAGTGGAGCCTTTCCACCTCTGCTCCACACTAGCACGTGCCTTCCAAACAGCCCCCTCAGCCCACCCTATCTTCCCTCTCCTTTCTGTTCCCTACATCTGCTGCTCTGCAGAGTGCCTGACTTGCTATCAGCACTGAGACAGGCATCCCAAAGCAGCAAATGACATGATTACTGAAGGAATTACAGAGGCTCCGTATGGAAATTTCCGAACAGTGGCAACTATCCAACAGGACGCTCTTGTTCTCAAGTTACACAATATGTCAGCTGATAATAACTTTCCCTTCTGGTGTGGTGGAAGAACGTAACCTCTGCTGTGATCACATAGGCAGAGAAGGTCACCTTTGTTTGTTCTCACTGTCCACAGCACTCAAAAATCTGTGATCATCATGCCCTGAGTACCTGTGTGGAAATGGTCATCTTCAAATGGAGAAATGAGTGACCATGAATTGATTTTGAACAATTCAGGTCAGAAATTACACGAGTTTTGACTAGCAAAACAGCAAAAATGCATTGTAAAGGTAAAATCCCAGCTGAGATGGAAGCGGAGCTGGCCCAGTTTATAAAACGGGTTTCACAATAGGGGTCTGAAACCCCTTTGGATTCACTGTGTCTAAACTTATCTCTTACAAGTGATACCACCTGCCAAACACACGTGACAGGAAGTGAGACCTAAAGATGTCAGAAATGTATGGTAAATTTGTTTATTCAGCTATCCATAAACTGAATAGCTTGTACAGAAGCTGCAGAAGCACAGTTCCAAGACATTTTGGAAACAGAACCTTAATAATGCAGGAGAGGCAGCTTGGAGATGAGTATAGGGAGAAGTGTCCACAAAAAATGACAGTGTGAAAGACAGCAACAGGGATGTCAGGGAAGACAGAAAGCCATAGCGCCATAGCAATCTTGGCATATCACATTTATTGAGTGTGCTGTGGTATTGCTGAGAGGCTTCCAGCAGTGAACAGTACCATACTGTACAAGCTACTGTACAGACATGCAGTTGACAGACCAACCCTGCCCTAAAGAGCTCACAATTACAGGAACGACAAGATGCAATAGGAAGATGAAGCAATGGAAGATGTAACGATCCCCACCCACTACACCTCTCTCAGGTCTTAAACCGGGGTAAATGGAGGCTGCAAATGAAGATGCTTTCACTTGAGAAGCATTTTTCTCTAATCAGAGAAAAATTTTGATCAATTTCACTACTCACCATGAGCAAGCATCCAGCAAAAACAGTAAATCCCTTTGCATGAAGGCATTTTGCCAAGGCATGTCCAAAACCTTTGTCACAGCCTGTTATTAGCACCGCCTTCCCTTCAGCCTGTGTGGGGAAAGACAGTCATAGGATACCATCAGACATTGCAATGTAGGCACCACCAGCACCCTGCCCCATAGCACAGGAGCCACCTGCAGTCCTGCAGCCAGGGCAGGTACAATTCCAGATGCAAATGACAGTGGCACCTGTCTGCACAAACACAACCAGCTCCCAAATGCTGTGAAATCGTAAATTTATTCAGTTGCTGGTCTGTAACAATTTGTGTTGCCTTGATACCTGAGCTGGAACAGTAACTCTTTCTTTCAAGTATCAGTGGCCAAGCAGAACAGAAACACCTCAACAGAAGTTAATGATCTACCAGTTCATAGTCATTAATAAGAAAAAGCAGCATAGAAAACACCCAAATGGCAGGATGTCACTGGCTTGAACTGTACAGCAGCTCTTTTAGCTGCTGAATGACTACTGCCTGTTCCCCACCTACTCCCACTCGATGCGGCACTTTCCATGCTGTATTTTAGCATGCAGGAATGTGACTACAGGTTAGCGCTTCCTTCTGAAACTCTGCAGTCTTAAGAGGAACAACTTATCAAATCCTACGGTTTGCTCCTACATTATTACTATCTTTTGACTGACAGATAAATTGAGAAAGAAGATTTGATATTCTATCTGGTGTGACACAACAGGCTTGAGATATATATGAAAGCAGAATCCCAAATCCTGAAGAGAAGCCTGTAGCAAAACACTGCCCATTCACCCTCTGTCTTTGCTTGAAAGCCATCTCCTCACGACAGGTGTGAAGCAATGAACTAGCACTTAACCCAGCTAGAAGGCTGCTAGCTGCTGTGCTGCACAGTGCTCCAAATTGGAACCATATCCATGAGGCAATAATGTGATAAAACAATAAAAATCTAGAGATTGCAATAAGGAAGTGAGGTCAGTTCCATCTCTCTGGAGATATCTGCAACTAATATTGCCTGTTACTGAATTCACAGTGGCTGGAATATGAACATACTTACGTATGAATTGCACTGGCTGGTGCAGCCACATTTTCAGAGAGAAATGGGA
>NW_008236622.1:642309-644826 GCF_000691975.1 Corvus brachyrhynchos
TGTAGGGAAGCAGCAATAAGGGATGATTGCAGGGTGATAGCGATCAGAGCATTACTGCACAAACTCAGGGTGAGAACAATAAGCAAATAAGCTACACCCTATCCTATAGCTCATGTTGAAGTAACTGCTCTCAAAGGGGAGTTGTGATCTGAAGCTGAAACAAGAACTGATCAAAAGTCTATCCTGAAGTTATAATACAAATACCCACAATAATATTACACTATAACCTATACTCAGACAAAGAGCACCCAGGTACAGACTAGCTCTATTGAAGCTCTAAAGATAGCTACAGCTAAAGGAGAAAAGATAAGCGAGAATTAAATATACAGTGCTCAGTCTGAATTTAATTTAGAGAGACACAACTCCAAGAGAGATGAAAATCAAACATGAACCAGGTCACAGAAGTTGTCAAGGTCACCTCCCACAATAACTCAACAAACTGGCCCATGGAGAAAGAAAGGATTTGACTTTTTTTCTCTCTCTCACCTCCCTAGACTCTTTGCCTCTGAATCTTGAAGGCAGAGGACTTCCCAAAAGAGCAGGAAGTGTGCAGGAAATAAGCAGCTGTTCCAGAACATAGGACAGACAATCAAAGAAGATACCCAAACATCAACCATCACTAGCTCCTTAAAAGAAAGTCCCCAAACAAACAACCAAAGCTTAGACAGAAATGAGGTTTAAAAATCCTTTCACTTGCCTATAATAGCAAGGAAAGTGAGGGACAACTTACAGTAAAAGAAGGATCCTGTGATTGTTATTTGCTATAGCCCTAACTGCTGGTGATAAAATACATGACTACAGCATCATGGCTCATAACAGCCTGAGGCCCCAGTAGCACCAAGGAGCGTGAAAAACCCAAGGGATGTACTGGATCTCACTTCTGTGCCTCTGCCTGTTTGTGCAATGCCTGATGGACCAAGAGCTCCCAGGGTTGACAGCAAGCATCAACCCCATTCCCAGCCAAAAGGATCCTATCCCAGAAAAACTTCTGTACACATAAAAGCCCAATCACCCTTATCTTTTGAAAGTCCTGAGATAAGGCTTAATGGGCCTGTTCCTGAAGTTTGGTAAGGCCAATCTGCAGCTTAATTTGACTCAGTGCTGGGACAGTCAGAGAGGACCAGTTATCAGCACAGTGACCTTAATGAGCATTCAGAGGAAGTTCAGGTGCCTCCCTCACTCGGGCTCATACAGTGTTCCCGGGAAACACTGCACGGGAGACAGCACTCATGTGCAGTGCTGACAGGGTGCCTAGGACAGGGTGCCTGGGATCTGCTAAGAGCACAGAATAACTTACTGCACCAGAGGTGCTGCTGTGGCATGTGGGCAGAGCAATACTCTCTGTGCTTGCTGTGTGATCTACAACACTGATACACATTCCTCGAAGTTCAGGCAGCTTAGTGGGCAGCCTCGTGGGCAGCCTCATTTCAACCTGCAGTCAGCTCAGATGCACACAGCTCTTCCTACTAGGATATGACCAGTTTATTAAGCAGTGTAATTTATTTTACTAATACAGATGATCTATCAGAATTATACATTTACTGCAAAACAGACTGAAGAAATCAAAGCTACTTTTTCAGCCTATCTCTCTAGACAATGTGGGAATATGCCATGTTTACCTAGACTTTCTTTTTCTAATGTGCCGCTTGTTTTTTTTGATCCTGTTCCCTTTTATGCTCTCCCCAACCATCCCCCGACGTTATCAAACAGATTGATTTTAAGATAAGTGCAGCTACAAAGTAAACTTGACTTGTTTCTTTCTCCAGGATTGGGAAAGTTGACGTTTTTAATCCCAAGAAAAAGAACTAACAGTATTCACTACATAGAAGGTACTTTCTCAAGTGGAAGAGGGATGGGGGAAAGTAAGAGAAGCAGAGTGGAGAGAGGATGGAAGAGTGAAGTGGAAGGCTGCAATCAGGCTGCAGCTGTTATCCGGCCATTCTGGGGGGCAGGACTGAGCTAGAGGTCCTGAAGCAAAGACACTGGCTTAGAGAGCAAATCGTATCCCGGGCTGCATCCAAAGCAGCATGGACAAGGGAGATGCTTCTGTCTCTCCACTCTGCAGTGCTGCATCGAGCTCCGGGGTCCCAGAACAGGAAGGACATGAAGCTGTTGGAGTGAGCTCAGGGGAGGCCACCAAGATGATCAGAAGGATGGAGAACCTCTCATATGAGACAAGGCTGAGAGAATTTAGATTGTTCAGCCTGGAAAAGGCTTTGGGGTGACCTAATTGTGGCCTTTTACTTCCTGTGGGGAGACTATTTACAAGCGCACGTAGTGACAGGACAAGGGGGAATGGGTTCAAATTGAGAGTAGGTTTAGATTAGATATTAGAAAAAAAAAATCTTAACTGTGAGGGTGGTGAGGCACTAGACCAAGTTGCCCAGAGAAGCTGTGGATCCCCCATCTCTGGAAGTGTTCAAGGCCAGGGTGGACAGGGCTCTGAGCAACCTGGTCTAGTGGAAGGTGTCCCTGCACATGGCAAGGGGCTGGAACTGCATGACCTTTAAGGTCCCT
>NW_008236622.1:645506-707621 GCF_000691975.1 Corvus brachyrhynchos
GGCCGTGAGCGCGTTTGGGACCGCGGCAGCCGCGTCCCGGAGAGGGCTGGGCCGGGCCGGGCCGATGGAACCTGCAACGGACCTGGGGCCTCGCCCCGTCACTACAAACCTCACAAAAACCTGCGGGGACACCAACGGTGCTCCCGAATTTGGTCAAACCACCGGGATTTCTGAGGATTAGCCGGGCCAGCGAGCTTCCTGAGCCCTGTCCGCTCCCTCCCTCCCCAGCTTGGTGCCCACCGCTGTTCTTTCTGCGGTAATTTCACTGTTTTTCGACCCAGGCCTGGTTTCCAGTAGGCCCCGAAGCTGCCGCGGCGGCGGCCCAGCCTCCGGCAGAGATGCAAACCACCCCTAACAATTAAATACCGTTTCTCAGCTTCAGTAAAGGGGGCTGGGAGATGTTTTTTTTGTGCCTTGGATTAGTTTTATCCAAGATAAATATGATTGAAGTTGACTTTCCATGCCTAAGTCTTGTTCTTGAGCTGTTTTCACCCTGTAATGAGTTTATTGTTGGTTCCCTGGGCTTAGTCCAGCACCACCAGCTACTTAATTACAAAAAAATGTATTTTTAACTGCGTGGCTGTACTAGCTGTAAAGCTAAGGATTGCTTTTTAAACATGTAACATAACATCACCTGTGACTTGGAGTTTTATTTTTGTTTAGAGTTATTTCATATCGCTCACTTGAAATAATATATTCCATATGTGTACCTTAGTTTTTACCTGTTTCAGAGAAATCAGTTAAAGATGCATTAAAAAGGAGAAACTGACATTTTCTTTAAATGGCTCACTGCTTGGTAGTTTACTTAAAATGCTTTTCCATATTTAAAAGCATCTCGGGTTGCTGAATGTTGAGCTGTTTGTGTGAGAGACTGCAAGGGGAAAAGATGAGTTCCTTTGGACTTTTTCTTGTTGAAATACATGGAGTCAGCACGTCTAACAAAATAATTGAGCAACTAAAACAGAGGTGCTATCTTGTGTTGCAGCTAAGGAAGAACAGTTTTGCTGGTGGTAGAGTGTGCTAGTTGAAAACATGTTGGCCACCAAGCTGTCCCGCCCTCTCTTGAACTTCTCTGTGAAAGCACTGAATTTCAATGACCCAGGGAATGGCTTTAGGTAAGTAACTTGGTGGAAAAGAAGAAGTGACATCTTACGTAAAGCACATGTCACAGACTCACTTGACTTCAATGGGACAGTTTATTTACAGAGTCACAAGGTGG
Source organism: Corvus brachyrhynchos (assembly GCF_000691975.1). NCBI lineage: Eukaryota > Metazoa > Chordata > Aves > Passeriformes > Corvidae > Corvus > Corvus brachyrhynchos. The sequence continues at coordinate 646,726 of NW_008236622.1, forward strand.
TTGAGGTTGGAAGGGACTTCTGAAGGTCATGTGGTCCAACCCGCCTGCTACAACAGGGCCTCCTCAAGCTGGTTGCCCAGAACTGGGTCCAGGTGGCTTTTAAGTATCTCCAAGGACGGGTACTCTAGAACCTGCCTGGACAACCTGTGCCAGGGTTCAGTCACTGAGCTGAGCACAGCAGAGATGGACTCTATATGCAAGGAGGGGTTGGCAGCATGTTTTTTTTTTTTACACTTCAGTCAAAAAGTTTCAGAGTAGAGCATTAATTCAGTGTCCATCAAGGTTTTTTTTTTTTAATATCAGCAAGTAGGCCTTGCTTCAGTGCAAGAAACTGTCATATATTTCTGTGACTTCATTAAAGAGGCAGTGAATCACATGAAATGAGAAAGTTGAGAGGGAGGGTTTTAGTCAGAAATGGAGGTGGCCTGAGTAATTAAGCTGGTTTTTTCTGCAAATGAACAGAAAATTGTCTATGTAATTCTAATTTCTAGCTGTGAAAAAACCCCAGCATTTATATTACTGTATGACTGGAACCCTGTTAGTCCAAATTCAGAGCAAGTTGAGTGCTTTCCCTGGCTTTGCTTTAGAGCGAGGTTCTAAACAGCTGTGTGTGCCACTAATTGTACATAAGGCATTTAAAAGTGGCTCATGGCCTGTTTAACAAGAACTGTCACCTCCAGTGTTCTACTGCTGCTGATAGTGATGTCCAGCATCATCATGGTCAAGGGTGGTTCTGGGAACAGGGTGTCGTAGATAGCTAAGCTGTTAGAGATTTCCTGTGCAAACAGATGTAGGTCTTTTATCTCCTGTTTGCTCCACATACACCAGAGTTCACCTGCAGGAATCTGCTGTGGCCTTAAAAATATGAACTAATGTTTTATTAACTTAAGGAAAGAATTTTCAGCATATTCTTGTTTTGTTTTTTCTTCTGTCGTCTGTTTTGCTTACTGTGTATTTGTGCTTTGTGTGTCTTGTACTCAGGGCAAAACCGTGTTGTGTTTGCAAGTCCCCACAAGTTGCTAAACCTGCAGTGGAAATCCAGCTGTTCATTGAAAGGCAGTGCTGCCACTGTGCCAGTGTCTTAATGCACTGAACTACCATTTGTGTACTTGACTCTTCAAACTGAGGACTCCTTTTTTTCGTGGAACTGAACAAAAGCCAGTGCATGGTTACAAGCACAGATTCAATTTGAGGACCATCTGTGCATTCTGAAAGTCTATGTTGTGGTCTCTGGAATTCATTGATGCAGAATGACAAAATTGGCTCGTGGTACATTAGTGTACCATGTGGGGGCTCACATTGCTTCCTGGCTGCTTCTGCTGATGACAGTCCTGCTCATCAGCAGCCAGCATCCTTTTTTCTTTTGCCCTTGCCTTCAGGTCGAGGTAGGCAGAATATCAAGTGGATATTCTCTACAGTTTATTGTGAATTGAGTGCAGCAAATCAGTACTCCGCAGTGAAATAACAGGACCAAACATGACACTGAAAAATAAAAACCGAGTTCATTCAGCTAAAAGAAATGTTATGAACATTTCTGGGCACTTTAAGACACACCAAGAAGCTTATTGTCAAGGTAAAGGTTTCAATCCAGGATTGCAGGTCAGTGATGTTAACACACACACTTGGCCTGGGGTCTGACCTTTGCAGCAATTAAGTTTGCTATAGCTGTTTGAAGAGCTGATTTGGCTTGTGACACTCTTAAGTTAGAAAAACTAACTGTTGCAGGAAGGTGAGAGAACACCACTGCCTGAATATGTCATCTCCTTTCCCATCTAGTTCAAAGCTTCTGCCTTCACAGATCCCTTGATTTCCTGAAATATGGCTCAGAGGCCAGAGTGTCTGCAAGGTGCTGTGCAGTGTAACACAGGTCACCCTAGGAGAGCCTGTGATGTCTGAGCTGGAGATAATTGTGAATGATTATGCAAATTTACTTAGAAGGCAGAAAAGCAGCCTGCAAGATAAGCTCTGGGAAGAATAGATGCTGTTAGAGGAGCCAGAGGGTAGGTGAAGTACAGCAAGTCTAAGGGAAACTCCAGGGGGGCAATGTCAGTGCCCAAAGCAAAATGAAAAAGCTGATAAAGTCAGAGAGGTGGCTGACAAGGACAGAGCTTGGGGTCACTGATTTGTTATTCAGGCCCGGTTTTGATGAATGATGGCAAGACTCATGACAGCATGATGATACTGTGTAACATAGCTTTTCTAAATGGAATCTTATTTCCCGGAAGGCATTGTGGCTTTGCTCTGGTCTGTCTTTGTGAGCATGTTTTGTCTTCTGGGAGTCAGACATACTATGTGGAGGAGCTTCAGATCTGCATGGCAGGTATTGCTCAGAGTGTTTCTTAGCTTAAACAGTTGCAAAAAGGGGATGTAAAATCTAAGAGTATCTAATGGGTAGACACTGCAGGGGAAGAGGTGTCATCCAGGATGAAATAAGGATGAGGAGTGAGACAAATCCAATCAAATTCAGGCTCAGGCTGGGTATCAGAGACAAAGCCACAGAAGAATACTTTCAGCAGGCAAATGAATAACTTCCCATACCCCAAGTTTGTCCAACTCTTAAGTGAGGGTGTTGTTGCTTTTGAAAATGCAAACACTGCACTGCCCATTTTGTGGGTGCAAGTAGCTCTGTGCCTCCAGACCAGGAGCTATTTTAGAATACTTTGCAATACCCAGACAGCTTCTGCGACTGGAAATAGCATCAAGGTCTTTAGAGAAACATATGTTTCATACTGTAGGAAACACACAGGCTCAGACTAAGGAGACCTGCAGACTAGATTCTGTCTTCCCAAATGACAGTCTACATCATGTATGTAGGCAGAACTGCATTTTTCATGTATTTGTTGCTGCAGCAGGGTGTGGACAAGATATTCCACATCTGACTGTTCTGTTGTTTTGGGTTTTTCTAACAGGCCCATGAAAAGATTTTCCTTCCCTCTCTTATCCCCATGTGGCAGCCGCTCTTATGCAAATGAAGTCGATCAGGTGAGTGTGACTGTGCCTTCCAGGAACTAATTCTGCTGAGCTGGGGTTTTAAGCTCCCTGAAGCCTGGTGACCAAACTTGTCTTTCCAATTTGCCAGAAAGACTCCAAGCTGGACCTCCTGAGCATACTCCACATTCTTTCCTAGCACCGAGCTTCCATTGACGTAGCACGGTATGTGCTGCTAAGGATGGAAATAAACAATCATACAAGTGGGTTTTTTCTATTTTTGGAACTCACTCAGCAGATGAAATGTTCCACTTTACAGTGGGGGAATCGGCATGACAAATTCTTAATAAAGCACTCTTTCTGCAGTATGGTTTAAAAACATGTTAAATAAATTAGTGTGTCCTCACCACTTGATCTGGAGAGTGTCCCTTTTTGGCAGCCCTCTCCTTGAAGGTACTGACTTACCAGAAACAGTGCCAGGCAAAAGGAAAGGAGAGGAGTGTTTTGTCATCTTGTCTTGTGATACAGAGTTCAGCACTGCAGCAGTGCTAGAGCACACACAGCTTGCTCCGTAACTCTGGAACAGAGTTTTGGAGGAACTCAGTCATGATCCTTGCATCACTGCTGGGCTTCCAGCGTGAGCGGCCTTTGCTGCTTCCACCCTACTTCCACCCAGCTTCCATGCTGATCAGTCCTTGCATATGCTGGGGAAAGCCAAATTTATAGTTTGTTAAAGGAGATGAGTCAGAGTGAATTGCAGGCAATTATTACCTAATCCCACCCACAGCAGCACCTTGGAGGTACAGTTGTTGCTGTTGGACTGTCTGATGCACCATGCAGTTTTTAGCTTGTTATTTAACTGCTGCCTGTCTTTGGGTTAGAAAAAATTTTGGAGAGGGAAGGTGGTAAACTTCCATTTAAATTGTAAGTTGGAAAAATAGGAAGACCAAAAAAACCCAACCAGACAAAAATAGTGATGACCAACTTGTCTTAATTTCATATATTAACCCCACTTGATTCTTCTTAGGTTTTAGAACCCAGCTCTAGATAGGTGCTAGAGAGAGAAAGATGAGTGAGCAGTCAGTAAGATTAAACCATATCCTTTCTTCAGTCAAACTGTCTTCTCCATGCCCTGTGGGCTGCATGCACAGAAGAGTGGACTCCTGCCTGCTTTGAGCATATAGGAACAGTTCCTGATGAAGGGAAAACATGTCTTGGGAACTGTCTGGTATATTTTCAGATTTCAAGATGGATATGAACTGCCAGAGCATGGTGGTTTGCTTGGTCTGTTTGCCTTGGAAGCCTGTTGCCAGAGGTGCTGAACTCCTCTGTGTTGGGAGGACAGTGATCCTGCCTCACTGGATGAAATTGGTATGAAACCATCGTTTCTTGTGTTCAGGAGGCACTGGGTGGCAGTAGCTGGCAGCGAGTGTAGAGAACATGCCTGGAACAGACTGCTTCTAGCCAAGGATGTGATTTGTTCTGTGTACTGCAAATCACTGATTTCAAATACTCAATTCCAGTGCATTTTGTTCTGTTTTGTTTTGCAGATTGGCAGCAGAGCTGTGCTTATAACAGGCTGTGACTCAGGATTTGGATTTGCCTTGGCCAAGCACCTGCATGACAAAGGTTTCATTATTTATGCTGGCTGCCTGCAAAAGGTAGGGAAAACAAAAACTGTTCTTCACCTGTGGCATGTGCACTGCCACATAACAAATCCAGTCTTCCCTCTCCGCTCTGCACAGCTTTCTGCCAAGGAGAGGGACAGTGGTTGGTAGCCCAAAGGGAAAGACATGGGTGCCTGAATTTCACGGAGAGGAACCAGGACTGAATGGTATATAGGGAGGTTCTTACTTAAATCACAACACTGTGGTCTGTTCCATGTCTGATGAGCTGGAACCCCAAATCTAATTTTATAGGCTTAAACATAAGCAAAGTTTGGGGTCAGGCTGTGTCTGGACCTTTGGCCCCGCTCTCAGACCGTATATATTTATTCAGGGCTTATTTTGATTAATTTTGACGTACACCGAGCCACCAGCAATTTTATGGCATGTGGTGTGAGCATGTTTTTCTATATTCATGAGTACAGCCATGCCATGTGTGTATTGAGGGTCTCCTGAAATAGCTGGCTAGGTGATGGAGTCCCACTAGTGCAAGTGAGAGAAGAATCAGGCCACAAACATCTTAGTGACACAGCCTTGATACTCTCTGAAGGAGAACTTGGTGGGGCAAAGCATTGATGGTCATGGAGAACAGGAGAGAGTTTTAGTCTCTCTTTCCTTATGAAGCACTGCACTTTTTTTAGCTGCGTGGCCATTTCCCAACAGAAACAAACTTACTCCTCAGGATATCCTGGGATGGGTCTGTTATTTGGTTCTAATGTTTTAGCTCACTCATAACTATAAACATATCTTTTATTTAAAGAGAATTTGCCAGGTATTTTTTTAATGTTATCCGATTTTCTACTCTTATTTTTTTTTTGCATTATTACTAAGTTTTACTTAAATTTGTAGCTTGTTTCTGCTACATTTTTTCAAAATATGTGTTTGTCTCGATAACTCCGGCTCTTGAGTCTCAGTGTTGGGCCAAGGATTCCTTTGTTAACGTGGGCTCCCTCTACAGGCGTCACAGTGGAACAAGACACTTGGTACAAACTGCTGCCTTTCGAAAGGGCTCAAGAGAGAGGGTAGATGAGTCCTTTTTTGATGTTTCTACTCAGCTTTTCTAACTGAAGATCAACATTAGAGAACGTAAGAACACTGCAGACTTAAAAAACACTGTTTAGAGTAATAGTCTCCCTCTATGTTGACAGAAGTGAAAAATTTCAGAGTTGCGAAGTTACTTATGGGTTTCGTTTCTTCTGTCTGAGCTGCTAAAAAGGCACAATTGTCAGTGGACATATCTGTTACTGAAATCTCCCTTCTATTTTTGGTGTCTGCAGTACTTGTTCTACTGAATGCCTGTTAGTGGAACATCTTGGCCTCTGACAATTTCAACATAAGCTGACATGTAGCAGCATGCCAGAAGTCTTTTTGACTTTGATCAATATTTACTTCCTCACAGAAAAACCAGCAGAAAGCTTTGCAGTATCACTCTGCAATTAAATATTGCTTCTTTAGCTGAACTCACACCCCATGTTCCAAAATCTGTGTGGCCATACCAAGAATGGTAGCAGTTGTCATCAGAAAACACTGGAAAATGCCAAAGCTCCTTAGTTAGCTGTGTGGCCTCCTGTGTGTCTTCAGGCCATTATACTTTATGTAGAACAAAAACAGCTCCAAGAGACCAAGCTGATTTCTCACTGTGCCACAGGTTTTTCTAGCACAACTGTAAGCAGAATTCTGATCAGAGTATAATTATTGCTGGTGCTGATTTTAGCAGCAGAAAAACTTTTGTGTTTTTAGATGCTAGATAAAAGTGGAGGTAGAAATAAGCAACATAATCTTTGGCTTGGATATATTTGACCTAGCCCCGAGGTAGAGGAAATGACTCTGAAACTTCAGTGTCACTTTCGTGGGTTTGTTTTTCACAGCGCACCTGCACATCAGAAGCAGACTGCATCTTGGGGAGCCACTGTGTCCTCAGGGCATGCACTGTTCTTAGGAATGCCACATCCTTACTGCAGATTAAAAATATGTGCAGTGCTGACTCTTTATTAGGAAAGGTTTCCTAGAGTGGCCAGATCCTGAGCACCTCACTAAATTTACTGATGGAAATGTGAGAGAGGAGTGAAGAGTCATGACTGAGGGGAGCCCAAGGATGGATCTGTGCTAACAGTGTGCTATTTCACACACAGTTACTTCCTAACATTTTCAGTGGCAAATATACTCATGTGAGAGTTGTGTTGATGGTGCGTTGCCAAAAGACAGTGGTAGACTGGATCCAATGAACACTCATGCTGCAGCTGTCTGATTTTTTCCTCTTTGGTTAATATATGGAGAAGCCAGCTGACGCAAGATAAAGAAGGTATTTTTCCATCAGTATCTGTTATCAGTAGACATATGTGATGTTTGTCTCTCTTGTCAGGAGTGTGGTGGAACCCCTGTTTGCTTTGCTGTGTGTGCTCAGGCCTGTTGTGGCTTGCAGGGGAATGAGAAGGCAGAGGTTCTCTGTGCAGAGCTTCACAGGAGTGCTCAGAGCCACAGGATGTTAGAGACCAAGGACACACTGATAAAGATACAAGCTGAAGCTCGGGAGCCCCAGAGAGTACCATGGAAAGAGGAGGGCAAGGCAACAATGTGCTTTTTCAATGTGCAGAAGCTGGCCCCTCTTGCCATGGGGACAGTGTGCCCTGGGGCTGGGAGCAGAGATGCACTGGTGTCCTGGTGTAGCTTGAGAAGATCCTTTCACTGCTGTGTATGGGCCTGGGGATTGTGGGACAGGCTGCATCCCCTGCCAGGAGACACGGTCACCAGGTGCCTGACTTAAACATCTCCCATCTGCCCTTTCTGAAAGCCAAGGAAATGGCCTTGTGGGTGTGGGCTAACACACAGAGTCCAATTCTTGGCCAGGATCCCAGCCCTAGGAGTCCCTTCCAAGCATCCAGCTGCGTGTGGGTGGGAGGGCAGGAGGGAGTTGGCTTGCAGAGCCAACCCTGTAAGCGCTGAGGAAGAGGATGCTGTAAAGGTCCCAGCAGAGCTATGAGACCTCTAAGGCTGGTGTGGCCCAGAGATTTTGTAGCACCTCATAGAACTGCAATCAGGGAAAGAAGGACCTTGGCCTCATTTTCCTTCTTTCCTTTAGTGATATCTGCTGTTTTCAAGAGACTTGCATGTTTGCATTTGCTGATTCCCTGTTGGCATTCCCACATTTGCCACTTGTGCTTTCCAGTGCTTTGCCATATAGACTGCTTTGGCACTGCAGTGCTTTTGGGTGGGCAGCGAACTTAGCACCAAACTCTTCAGTCACTCTAACACTGCCATTAAACTGCACATGAGACTTTTAACCTCCTTTCTGTATGCAGTGTGCTTCCCTAGGAAGAGAGAACCAGTAGATAGCCTCTCTTAAGGACAAACACTAACTGGTGTTAACAGTCTGTGATGGAATATGGAAGCATGGAGAAGAAGACAGAGGACATGTTAGGTAGTTATATTAGTGAAATGTCTGTGAGCACAGTATATAAGCACAGGAGTGAGAGGAGCCAGGAGAAGGATTTTTGGAAGACAGGTGGCATAGAGACAGGGTTGTATGGCCACCCTCATGTGGTATCTAAGGTGTGGTCTCCGAAGGGAACTCTCATTTGAGGGACAGGTGGGCAGCCTGGGCTCAGACTGCAGACAAGCTCTGTCTCATTGACAACTGCCTGCTGGCATCTGACAGGGAGCACCTGTGACTTGAGTTGCCCAGAGCAAACTAAAGTCATTCAGCAATCAGGAAACAGGCCTGCCATGAAGTCCTGGCCTGTTCTGGCTCAGAGGAAAGCAGCTATCTAGCCCAAAGCCCTTATTTGTCAGGAGTGAAGTGCACTCTGATGCTTGCCTGCAGACACAGTGAGCGAGTCTACCTGGAAAGTTGAGCAGTGGGGGAGGAAGAGCTGAGCAGATGATCCTGTGGAAATATTCCATGTTTAGCCTGTTAAAGGGGACTTAACAGTCTTCTAATGAGGGATTATACTGAAGGAGCTTCTTACAGTAAAGACAGGAATGTTCCCAAAATCTGATCATTTTCAGAGCTATATCTCACCATCCTCTACAAAAGTAGTCTGGATTGGCCAGCACAGTCCAGTAGCTTATAACCATGGGAATTATTCAGGTATAGTCCCAATCTCATCCTAACATCCTGTTTCTGTGTTCTGGAAGCACCATGGCTAGGCTTCACCACTGTGAAGGGATGAGCTCTGTGCACGGCAGCCTTGTTGCTAGCAATGTCTGGCCCATGTGAAAGTATCTCAAGGGTTGGCTGCAGTCAACTTGCTGGGCTGTGAGGGAATGTGTACTGGGGGAAACTGTTGTTCTGAGCTGAGAAAAAAGGAGTGGAGACGGGAAATGAGAGTGAGAAAAAGTTGAGAGGGGGAGGCAGAGAAGAGAGCAAAATGCTGGAGAAGATGCCAGGGTGAATTGCTAGCAAACAGGCTGGCCAGACTCTCGATGATCGGACTCTGTAGCAGTGCTTTGGAAGCAATAGTTATGGCTCCCACTGCCTGGAAACCCGTGTATAGACCACCTGAAGGGAGAGAGCAGTGGGCAGCAGTCCCTCTTCTCAGACTGTTGCTCCCAAAGCTGGCAGTGTGACCAACAAGCACATGCAATTTAAGTGTGCAGCTCCTCACTGGCCATTTTACGCCATACCCCCCCCAGTCGAGTTGCCCCGTGTGAATGGCACCACAGTCCCACTGCTGCAGCAGTGGGACATAGCTTGGCCTCAGCAGCATGTACTGGGCAAGGGGTGCTTGCTGATTGCCTCGCTGGGGCAGATCCAGTTCTGGCTGGTTTGTTGGTTGTTGAAACAGTTTGTACCAGCTGACTTGTACCAGATGCTTGAGGAATAGTATTCTGCAGGACCAGCCCTGTCTGCTAGACTGTTGCTCCCAAAGCTGGCAGTGTGACCAACAAGCACATGCAATTTAAGTGTGCAGCTCCTCACTGGCCATTTTACGCCATACCCCCCCAGTCGAGTTGCCCCGTGTGAATGGCACCACATTCCCACTGCTGCAGCAGTGGGACATAGCTTGGCCTCAGCAGCATGTACTGGGCAAGGGGTGCTTGCTGATTGCCTCGCTGGGGCAGATCCAGTTCTGGCTGCTTTCTTGGTAGTTGAAACAGTTTGTACCAGCTGACTTGTACCAGATGCTTGAGGAATAGTATTCTGCAGGACCAGCCCTGTCTGCTCCCCTTTCTCCTAGAGCTGCAGGACTGTCCTGATTATTCTGTGACTGCCCTGTGCACTCTTTGGCTTGGTTGCTATGTATTTGATATTCTGCACAGACTCTTTGGCCAGATTCAAACCAGCACTTTCTTCCCCTCTAGGACAAGGGAGAGGGTGGCTCCAAGGAACTGGATGACATGAAGAGTGATCGAATGAGAACTGTCCAGCTCAACGTCTGTGACAGCAAAGAAATGGATCGGGCAGTGGAGCATGTGCAAAACAGCCTCGAGGACCCAGAGAAAGGTGGGTGGGTGCATGCAGTGGGCTCTGAGGTGACGGAGGGGGCAGGAGCTCCCTCGGCTGGGCTCCAAGAGCATTGTCAGGGCATATTTCAAAAGCTGAGCATGTGACTGAAGGACACAAATCTTTGACGGGCAGGAGGGCAGAGCAATTGGCCCGTTTGGATATTGTGCCAAATCAGAAAGGAGCTTCCCACTTCACACAGCGTCTACAAAGGAACCTGCTTTGTTCTCCACTAGCTCCTGTAGGGACATTGGCAAAAACAGAGTGGTATTCAAGGCTCTAGGATTAGTGCTTTGTTCCCGTGAACTGAAGTTTATTGTGACTCCCTTTCTGTTGTAAAACCTGCCCAGTGCCCAAAGATTGGGAATTAACAATGGAAGTTTCTCCCCCACTCTTTCAAAAGGGAAAGGAAATGGAGAGGTTTTCCAAAGAATTTCCTGTGAAGCCAGCTGGGTATCATTAATGTTATTGTAGGTACTACCCTTTAGAGTGCAGGGGGTAGCTGTACTGATTTTCTTAGCCTGCCTACTTCGTTCCACTGAGGTGATGACAGCAAATTCTGCTCCAGTACTGTGAAAATTGCTTTTGCTCATACATTTCTGAAACCTTTCCACCCTTTGGTGAAGTACATTTTTCTCCTACAGGATATCCACATTCAACACAAGGTTGTTTTAAAGCAGAACAACCAGTAATGTTCTGGTTCGGATTTTGCAAACCTAGTTCTTTTGGTTTTCTTTGTATTTAATTTTTTTGTATGGATCTTCTGTATAAATTAAGTTTTCTAGCTCTGTGTTCTCAAGAACAGGCCAGGATGAAGTTGCCTTTTCTGGGCTTTTTCTGATAACAGATCTGGACACAGTCAACAGATAACAGTGAGTTTTCTAAACAGCCTGATAGAAGCCTTTCTCATCTCTTCTCATCATGTTTCCTGTACAATTAGAATATTAGATGAAGTGAGTTGATTTTTTTCAAAATTCCTTTTTAATCTTTCTTTTTATTGCCAAGTAAGTAGGTAGCTTCAGTTATTGCCGTTTTGGTTGCAGCAGAGTAAAAGGGAGAGGCCATGGCATGCATGCTTGCCCATGCCTACACCCTCCTTCCTAGCACTGCAGATACTCTAGTTCTTGTGGTGACAGAAGGGATTTTACTTTGAAAGAATTACTCTTTTGTTTCTTACAAGGTCATTCCTATTCTTGTTATTTGAATTGTATACTTTGCTTCTTTTAAAAAATCACTATGGATAAAAAGAGAGTGGCAAGGAGAACAGCTTAGACAAGGTTGAAGTTCTCTGCTGGCTCAGAACTTCCTGAGAAGCCTCATTCACAGTACTTTGTGCCTGCAGATTTGGGTGACACAGGCAGATCCCCATGGGTTATATTTGCTCAGGAGACTAAAGTGTGCTCTGGACTCTTTTCTATCTGGTCTTTACCATCACAAGTTGTAATGAAAAGCTCCGTTGTGTAGTTCAATAATCTATTAGCACAAGTAATAGTGCGTGATTTTTTGTCTTGTAGGGCTCTGGGGGCTGGTAAACAATGCCGGGATCTCCACATTTGGGGAAGTTGAATTCACCAGCATGGACACCTACATGGAGGTAGCTGAAGTGAACCTGTGGGGGACCGTGCGAACCACCAAGGCTTTCCTCCCGCTCATCCGGAGGTCAAAGGGTGAGTGGCAGAGTTCCTGACTGGCTCTCCCTGTAGCAGGTCCCTCAGCCTGCCACATCTGGCTGTGTTAGGGGCCAGAAGGTCTATGGCACTTCTCTCTGTGCCATCGGCCACCTTCCTACCTTTACAGACAGAATGTGGCCCCCAGCAGACACACAGATTGCCTCACCTCTTTGAGTTACACAGCAAGGCAGTGGGCCTGAAAACCAGTTATTATTTCTCTTTCCCATATATGCTGCCTTCTCCTGCAACATCCCACACATCCATTATACCTTCTTTTACCTGTTCAGAAGCTGCAGCTCACAATAAATTACAGTGCCAGGAGCATTCCTTCCTGCTATGTGAAAACCAGCTGTGGCAGGGTGGGCAGCAGCAGTGTAAAAAGCTTCTTGCAGGGAAGTTGTCGTTTTGCACTGTTACTCTGGGAGCTGTGATGTAGAAGAGGGGGTTGTATAACAAAGGCATGCAGACCTGGAGCTTGCAGGGGTCTCAGCATCAAGGGGCAAAAGTTTTCCTGTGCTAGGGCCTGCTACCTGACTAAATGAGGGTATTTTTCACTCTTGAGGCATCCACAGGCATTAACAATGTTGCCCTGTGCTGCAGACCTGGGCTGGATGTGGCCTGGGCAGCCATGGAAGGTTGTCCTGAGGTCAGAGTTTCTCTTTCTGACACAACTTAGCAATGAGCCCTGAAAGAAAGTGCAGAGAACTCCAACCTCTGCCTAGACGACAGCGTCCACGGCCTCTTACCAGCATTTTCCCCAGCCTAAATGGATAGCTTCTGGAGGGGAGAAAGACTTCTGTGCCTGGAGCCATAACCCAGCTGTCTCATGAAAAAGAGTGCAGTGGATTTAAGCTGCTCTGCCCATTGGTGGGGCAGGAGCAATCCATTCCTTTTTGGGAAGCAGACACTGAGCCACCACTAGCCTTTGATTTGCAAGTAAACAAGCTCAGCTTTGATGCCAGAAGCTTACCTTGCTCCTACTTTCACATGTCTGGGCTCAGTCCAAATGGTTGCAAAGCAATCCTGTTTCACCCCTTGCAGGCTGTGTCCAGCCTCTCCTGTGTTTCCCATAGCACTGAGCTTTGTGTGTCACATGTGCTTGTTCCCTCAGGTAGAATGAACCAAGGAGCATAAGCAGTGGGCTTGTTCTTCTGCCTGAAGGCCATTGCCTAGGACAGCACTGCTCAGGCAGAGCCGTGAGCACTTCTGCCAGGCAGCCCTTAGTGGGTGGGTGGGTGGATGCACGTTCAGGAATGTGTGGGGTGGTGTGTGCCAGGTACCAGCTCCAAGTCAGGTACCACGGCTCAGCTGTGCTCTGCCCGGCCTCTGCCTAGGTCGTGTGGTGAACATCAGTAGCATGATGGGGCGGATGGGCAGCCCTGCCCGGTCACCGTACTGCATCACCAAGTTCGGTGTGGAAGCCTTCTCCGACTGCCTGCGCTATGAGATGCAGCCCCAGGGCGTCATGGTCAGCATTGTGGAGCCCGGCAACTTCATCGCCGGCACCAACCTGTACAGCCCCGAGCGGATCAAAGCCATCGCCGACAAAATGTGGGATGAGCTCCCCGAGATCGTGCGCAAGGACTACGGCAGGAAGTACTTCGACGAGCAGGTCAGCAAGATGGAGTCATACTGCAACAGTGGCTCGAGGGACACCTCGCCAGTCATCGAGAGCGTGGCGCACGCGCTCACCGCCACGGCCCCCTACACCCGCTACCACCCCATGGATTACTACTGGTGGCTGCGCATGCAGATCATGACCCACATGCCCGCTGCCATCGCAGACCGGCTCTACGTCTACTGAGGCCTCACACTCATAAGCTACCCAGGTGGGAAATTTGTTTTAAGGAGAGCTTTGTACACACTTCCCATTAGTCCTTCTTAAATTTTTCTAACCTCATTTCAAAGTACTGTATTTTAGCTCTAAAGGGTTCATTTAAATATCTGACATAACCTAAAGGGCAGTAATTTGCAAGGGATGTTTCATAGGCAGGAATATGTTATGTTTGTGCAGGGACAATGATTCTTTGCTGTTTATTTCATGTAATTCTTTCTTTTTTCACCTCAAATATGAAGCTATAATCATTATTTAGACTGCAATTGCTCTGAAGTGTTTTCAGAATAATTTGTGCTGATGGCTGAACACAATCTTCACAATTCCTGCCTAGGATGCAGCCTTCACACCATAAAACAGACTCCCTCCATGCTCAAATGGCAAACCACTGCTTCCTCATGACAAAGAATGTCCAACTGACTTTTCCAGGCCTGGTCACAGTAGCCCAAGGCAGAGCAGAGACTTCTTTAATTTGGGGATCAGAACTCAAAATGCTCAAGGTGCTGAAACTGAGCAACTGACCCTGTCCCTTTCTCTCTTAGAATTATACTGATGAAACATTAGAGAAAAGGAACCAATCTGCTTTTCCCACATGCTGTCTTGCAAAGGAGTTCAATGACCCAGGGACTCAACCTTGTAGACTTTCCCCGCAGGAGTTTCTTACTCTTATGAGCATTCCCATGACTGTGAGCAGCTTTACGCACAGGACTGCAGGTGTCAGGATTGGCCTGCAGTGACATTTCCCTTCTCTTCACCGGTATCTGAGCATGAACTCCAGAGTTAGCTTGGAGAAGAATTTTCCTTGAGCTCCTGTGATTTGTGTGGAACGCTGTGGAGCAGATGGAGCTCCAGTGGGCTATGTATGGGTTATAGTCACATCAGTGAATACCCTTCTTGCCAGGGACCTCAGTTACAGCCAAGTATTTGTACAGCACCTTGCACAGAAGGGCCTTAACCCTGACCAGGCCTCCAGTACAGCAGCACAGGTGACGATAACAATAATAACCTCCATTGAAGGAGTCACTGAGCTGAAATACATGCAACATGATGTAGATCTGTCAGAACATCCATAACAATAAAGTTAACTTTAGGAGCAGTCTCATTTCCATAATGGTTGTTTACATGTCTGAGAAACATTTATTTTGTACTTTAAGAAAAGAAAAGGAAAAAAAAAAAGACCCTTTCATGGGGAATTCAGGAAGAGTAAATTTTTTAAAGCTTGAAAAGCAAAAATAATTAATAACCATTGTTAGTGAAGTTAAAAAGAAAAGATCTCATGTGCTCTAGTAACATACTGTGACATGATCAAACTCCTTTGACTTAATAAATGTATACATGAATGGTAACAAAATTCAGAGGCTTCCTCTCTTCATTTTTGAAATATGTAAGATGAAGGCTCGTATTCTATAGTGGTCAGGTTCATGCCTGTTACACACACACACACACACACACGCACATCATTCACAGGCTTATTCGCAGTCTTGAGCCTTACATTGGCTGCACTGGATACTGCAAGACTTTTGTAGGAGTACCAGCTGTGTCCTGCATCTCGTGACAGAGATGCATAACCCCTGGACTCTGGGTATTCACAGCTCTTAAACCTGCATTTGTAGTGGACTCTTGCAGATTACAAAGGATTATTATGGATTATTCCTAAGGGATCAGGAAAGGAAACTGAGCTCTGAAGAGGGAGGGTTGTGGCAGTGATTCAGCAGGGAAGCACACCACAGGTCACTGTCAGATTCCAAATAAATTCCAGGGAGAGACAGGCTGGTTTCCAGACCTTCCTGATTTTCTCCAAAATCCCAGCAGTGGTAGCTGTATCTTGAGTACAGGGCTTATTGCCTTGTTTTCCAACTCAAGGACTCTTCTCTGGGACAAAGCATGAGTATGAACTACCCAGCAGGCATAAGGACTTCATTGCAAAGCAGAGCAAAACACCTGGATAACACTGTCTGCTGCAGGTGACACAGCAGAGAGAGAAAAGCCTTTACAAGGGAAGTTCTTGTAGTCTAAAATTTAGCTCTTAAAATGCTAAGTAGCATAAAAAATCGTGTAATTCCAGCTGGGATGCTACCTCCCAATTTTGCTGCTGGGTTTTAATACAGACATCAGTGAAGAGGAAACTGAGTGCACAGCCAGGATATCTCAGTTTAGCTCAGAGACCCCTGGGAGCAAACCTAGCAGGTGTTCCAACAGCACCGTGTTCATTCCCAGCCAGAAGGATAAAGCTGAGCAGGGATAACTGCTCTGATGTCTACACAGCATCTCTTCTGGAGGCTCCTGAACTCTCCCATGAGGTGGCCTCAGGGAACTGGAGCTGTGCCACCGCACCAGGGCCGGACAAGGTGTGACTGTCCTGCTACCCTGCAGTGCAAGTAATGGAGCTGTGTGGTTTCATATGATGGGGAGGCAATGGCTGGGGTGCTGTCGTGCATCCATAGCTGTTCCAACATTTCTGTGTGAGTTTTCCTGACACTGGGAGAGTTTGGTAGCGGATTTGTGGTCAGGAGGGCAGCAAGCTGGCTAGTTTTCCTGCTGGGATCTTGGCAATCCCCTGATTTCAGGGTTTGCCCTGAGAAGCGCATTAAAAGCTAATCCCCTCTGGGTTTGCATGACTGTCCTTTTGACTCAGAGCACTCAAGGTCCTGCCTGCACAGTGCCACTGCAGCTTCTGGAATAGCTTCAGCCCAAGTTTATTTGAAAACTGAGAAGAATAAAAGAGGATTTGGCCAGACACCTGGTCCTCTGCACTCTCAAGGCTGCCTCAGTGGCAGCTTCTGCTTGCTCAGGAGGAGCTGGGGAGCCTGGAGAGGTCATTCCGTAGGCATGCCCACACCTGGGCTCCAGTCTGGTCCCAGCTGGCTGCAGGAAGGGCTCTCTCTTCCCAGATTTCTTGCCAGGCAAAGACCCTTGGCAATGATGCAAAAGATCTCACTGTGCAGTATCCCTTAGGCAACCTGGAATTAAAAATAACTTTCCCTTGGGTGGTGGGAAGTAGCAGAGATGGAGTAATTTTAACTACAGCTGTTACATCTTGTTCTGAGCCATAATGTGGAAATCATGAAGTCCTACCCACTTCAGAAGTCCTACCTACTTTTTGCTCCTAATGATGGGGGTGGTGAGTACCAGCATTTAGTGACTCCTTACTGCCACCTTATCAGGATGAAGTGCAGGGATTTCCCAGTTAACCAGGAGATCATCTCACAACCAGAAATTCGCACACCTTCAAGAGATCTGCTCCCAGCCCCATGTCTCAGCTCCCACATCCTGGCAGAGTCTGGCCCAGGCTCCCTCCTGGGTCTCAGCCCTGTGGGTCTGGCTGGTCCTGGAGTGGCAGTTTGGAAACAGGACTGCTCTGGAAACAGAAAAGCAGAAAGGACCACTCATGTTCAGGCATTGTTAAACAGCAGAGCACAGGATGTCTTCCCCAACTGAATTAAATATAACAATTAAATATGTCCTCAACTAAACATAAAAGTGGCTCAGTCACTGAGCTACAAAGTCAAATCTCTGTCTGTTCTGAGGTTGGACTGAAGCCAAGGGGGCCTTGCTTCAAGGCATGTGTGCAGCTGCTGACACTCCAGGGGCTGTGGCTCTGGAAAGAAAGTATCTTTCCAGAAAACAAGAAGGGAATCGTAAGCATAACTCACAGATCTGATGACACTTCCCTGGGAAGGTACCGCTCAGGATCACAGCACTGGTTTCTCTCCCCTCTTTCCCAACAGCGATGTAGCTGTGCAGCCTTGGGGTACTGTGGGCTTAAACTGACGCTTCCCTGTAGAAGAGGAAGTGCTGGCCTGGTACCACCAAAGCAGCAAGCAGGGAATTCTTCCTCACTGAGCAGGAGCGCAAGAAGCAGGAGATGCCAAGGCCAGGAGCAGCCTGTGCACCAGTCGCACGGATGGCCACCCCTTGCTTATCACCAGCCATCACCTGAGCATCACGACCCTTGCTGGGTGGAGGGTGAAAGGGACGCTGTGAATATGCCCCAATGCTGGCAGTCAGATGGGGCAGCACATCTCCACTGTCAGCTGCAGGGACAGACTGCCTGGAGCAGGCTCAGCACCACCCCTGCCAGCACGGAGGGTGGTGATGGCAAACACAGGGGTGCCAGCTTGGCCTGTTTCTGGGGACTGCCATGCCCACCATGCAGAAAGGGACATGCAGTGGCACAGATGCCATCCTGCAGCTCTCCTGCAACCAGTGAGGGACAGTGGAGGTAGCTGGCTACCATTTTCTGTCTTCCAAAGGGTCTCAGGACCTCAGGGCTGCCTGAAAACCACAAATCAGGCTGTTCTGCTTCCACAGCCAGCAGGCAGCTCCCTGCAGTCTGTGGGTAGCGTAGGGGTGAGGAGTCTGACTAAGATGTAGGTTGTTATCTGAAAATAATTTTTGCTAACATAGTGTTTTGTTTGTGGTTATTTGAAGATGCTTTTTTGTCAGCATCTGTCCCTGATCACATATGAGCGTTTCTGACTTTCTGGGGCTCTGCCACCATAATGAACTGGAAGAGGGAGTGGACCTGGCTACAGCCTCTTCCAGTCATCCTATCCCTCCCTTCCCTAGCACAAGGTTGTGCAATTACTTGTGTGATGTGGGACATCTTCAGCAGAAAAGCTTGGGAGACCTGTCCTCACCACCCACATGAGTCCTGGGGAAACAGAACTCTCCCAAAGCAGGGGTGCTCTGGTTTCTCAGCTGGGCAGCAAGCGGGTCAGCCCACCCACAAACCAGTTGGGATCTGTGCTGCTGAGGAGCTGTGCCCTCTGGGAATT
Organism: Corvus brachyrhynchos; assembly: GCF_000691975.1. NCBI lineage: Eukaryota > Metazoa > Chordata > Aves > Passeriformes > Corvidae > Corvus > Corvus brachyrhynchos. The sequence goes on from NW_008236622.1 coordinate 665,043, forward strand.
GCAGCCTCCCTGCAGCCATCCTAGACCAGGTGCAGGCCTCACCAGGGACTTTGGGCTGTCCTCCCTTTGCTTGTCTGACAGGCTTCAGTGTGCTGGTGCCTGGGGTGTTTGCTCCCCTCATTGCTTATCTCTCCATCAGCAAATGGGGCACTGCAGAAAGGTTTTGTCTTTCCCAACAGTCTAGTCCTATGAGTTTAGTCTTTTATGTCCAAAACTAAAATCCCCCTCCTGGTCTTGTGCAGGCATTCATCTTTGAGCACAACCTTACTTTATTTTCTAGCCAGAATTGCAAGTTGGGAAGCAACCGGAGCCTGCTCACCTTGTCTCTGAAAAACCACATCTCAAACCCCCAGAAAGGTTCTTGCTGGAGCTGGAGGTGAAAGTGTAAATGCTCATTTCTTCCCCTGCTGTGAATGTCAGAGCAGTTCCCTAAAAATGCAGTAATATCCAGAGTGATCACTGTGGTGATATTTCTGACTTTGCCTGGAGCAGAATGAACCATAAATCTTGTGAGATAACACATTGCCACAGAGACTTCCAGCCAGTTTTTCAGGCCTTGGGAGTCTTAATGCTGCCAGAGCATCGGAGCCAGCCCACCCAGAGATGGGTATTACTAGCACAGAAAGCAGCAGCTTTCTGTTGTATCCATGAAAACAGGGTGAGTATTTGGTGCCTCTCCTATCTGAGATCTTGGAGGTATTGTGGGAAACTTTATCAGGATCCAATCTACCACACAGTGAAACTGGGCTATTTGTTGTCATGAGAATCAAAGTGCAACTGGGCTGAAGGAGAGACCAGAAAAATTATAGACTGGTTAAGTAAAAGGTCTGGGTTATTCTTGATGTCTCATCTCTGAATCTGCCATAAGTTTAAAACCAGAGAAAGATCTTACTCCCTGATGGGTCAGTAGGACCTTGCCAGTGCCAGCTGGGGTTCCCCATGCTGACCATGGCTCAGGACCCCATTTCAGCCCTGCCTATGGCTGTGCATTCCATCTGGAGTGGGGATGGCGGATGCTGCTCTTCAGCCCCACTGGTCTGGATTCATCCCGCAATGCCAGTCTGAGCCCTCTCTGCAATGGACAGAGCCCACGATCCTGCTCAGGGCAAGAGCAGCACTCAGGGGCAAGGGGAGATCTGCTCTGATGGGGATGCTCCTGGCATGCTGACACTGCTCACACTCAGCCTGCTGCACTTGGGAATGGTCCTGGTGGCACCAGGGGGTCACAGGCTCCCTCTTTGTCCTGCCTCTGCTTCTTGACCCTCCTGCTGCTTCTCCCTGTGCAGAGGTCCCTGCTGTCCCTCTGTAGCCTGTGGATGTGGCTGCAGTGGGTGTGACTCTGGCTGGGTGCTGGCACACAGCAGAGGGTGCTGGATCAGCAGGAGCAGAGCGAGCTGCTTTCCTCTGGCTGGCAATGCTTTCCCTGAAGCTCCTCTGGATGCCACCCTGCTCCTTGCGTCTCCAAGCCTGCTCTGTGGGGATTAGCTATGCTTGGCAGAAATATTTGCAGAGGAGGGAATCACCTTCCACCCCATGGAGACAGGGATTTGCTGATGTTTTGGGACAGCCCTACCTCTCTGTGCTGTCTACAGGAGTTTCCTGTAGCACTGCATGCCTCAGCAAGGAGCTCACCTGCTGTGGAGCAGCACTTCCCACCAGGAGCACCACTGGCCTGCCTGGAAACCTGGGTTCTGCACAGGAAAGAGGGGGCCAAACGCTGGCACAACCCAGCCCAGCCCCGCTTGGATTGATACTGCCTGGACAGCATTCCCAGGGATGCAACCCTTTTTCCTCATCCTTCGAGTCCTTCTGAACTCCTCCCTTGTTTCTCAGCTCCTGGGAGATCCCTTGGGCTAATTATCATCCAGATCAATGCACTTCCAGCTGTGTTGTAGCACTAATGAGTGAGTGGCTTGGCAGGGTGAGTTGGGGTGGAGGGGCAGCAAGAGGCTCCTGGGCTCTCGGGAGCTTGGTAGACTTTTATTTTCTGCTATTGTTTCTAAAAGCAAGTTTCCCGTGCAGACTCAGTGCTGTTGGGAGGTGTGGGTGAGTGTTTCATGGGGCAGCAGGGTGCAGGGATGCTGCAGGGTGAGATGGGCACACAGGGATGTGGCAGGGGTGCCAGTGGGGGACAGTGTGGCATCTGGAGGATGTTACAGGGATCCTACCATCAGATGTGTGTGTGTCCTGCCCTGGCTGCCACTGGAGGGTGGTTGGGAGGACAGGCTGTCCCCAAGGTTCCTGCCCTGAGCCGAACTCCCTGGAGTCCTTTCAGCCCCCTGCGTCGGTTCTGTGGCCCAGCTGGGTATCCTGAGTGCTGGGTGGAGGTGAACAATCATCCCCAGGCCTTGAAAAGTTCCCTTTCAGCTCTGGCAGATGAGAACAAGGGGTGACACATCCACCAGAGACGATTCAGTGTTGGCACAACGCACAGACAGAGCCGAGCCATGCACCGGTGCTGCTGGCCAGGCACAGGCTGGTACCACACCCTGGGGCTGAGCCCAGCCACCACCCTGAAAGGCCCTTTGTGGCCCTGGCTGCTGCACCCAGGCCCTGTGCCACAATCTTCACTCCCAGCCTCTAACTCATGGCAGCATCCCGCACACAGATGCCTTTGTGGCTTTCTGACCCACTGCATTTGTGCTCTGGTTTGTAACATAACAGAAACCCAGGCCAAAATCCTTCAGAAATTCCTCTAAGTGGAGCGTGAAGCAGCAGCAACATGAATTTTTGGGGTTTTTCTCTAGCTGTGGCCACTCTCAAGCTGTGCTGAGCAGAAGGGCTCAGGTGCCAGTGTCTGGGCTGTGATGCCCTCCCAGGACATGCATCCCATCCGAATGCCACATGTCCCACATGGCACTGAGCATCACCAGCTCTGTTCCCAGCAAAGGCCCATGCCAGAGCTTCTCGCATTGCCCCGAGGTCTGTGTGCAGGAGCTGACCTGGCCCTGGGTGCCCACTTACACACAGCTCTGCCCAGCAGCACCTGAGGCTTTGCTTTGCTGCTCTCTTCCTGGAATGGAGAGTTTGCTGCTAATGCTGCTCCTTGTGAGCAAACAGGTCTGTGGGCTGGGCTCAGTGGTGTGGCCTGGCATGTACAGGGGGTCACACAGGAGAGGCAGGAGTGGGAGAATGTCCAGGTGTCTGAAAATAATATCAGGCCTTTTTCTTTCCCCTTCCAAGGAAATGTTGGGTCCCTAGAGGACTGCATCTTCTGACTGCTGTTTCCCCTCTTGTGTAATTCTTTAGAAAACACATCCAGGCATGCTAACTCCATCCCAGAAATGGAAAAAATGCACCTGAATTCTCAGCCCAGCTGATAGCCAGGTCTCTGAGGAGGTGGGACACATGATACAGCCTGGCATCTCCAGGGGTTGCCCACCAGGCTGAGCTCCTGCTCCTGAAAAGCACCGGTCTGGCACTGCCTCCCTCCCAGCCATCCAGCTCCCAGCCATGGAGATGGGACTGCCAGGATCACTGAGATCTTTCAATATGCTTTTTGACAGGATTCATTGTGGTTTGATACCACAGAGAGAAGGGGAATCCACCAGGACTTACCCAGCGCCCTGTGGATGTCTGTTAGACTGCAGTGAGTATGAAAGCAGATGAAATTTTTTTAGGGCTTGGCTGAAACATTCTTTAGGCTCCACTCTCGGCAGTGCTTTGAGCTGAGCTGGCAGCTTTGATCCCACGAGTGGTCGGGGAGCACATGGGAGCTCCTGAGGCACTGCAGCAGTGAGCAGAGGGCAGACAGGGATTTTGCTTTGGCAATGCTGCTGTTAGCTCGGCCACAAACTGTTCTGGAGGATTTCTGACAGCAAAAAGGCAGGGCTGGATTTTAGCCAGCTGGTAACCAGGTGGTGGATGTGTCTTCAGCTGTAACTGTACCAGTACACATTGCAGCCACGCAGCAGAATTTTTAAAACATCACATTCCTTAAAAGGCCTAATTTTGGAGGAAGTATGAGTGCTGGCAGTGGCAACACCTACTGAAGCATCTGCAGCAGTCCCTGAGCATCCAGGGGGAAATGCAGGCATGGCTGCTTGGAGATGCTCCTCCCACCCTGGGGGTCTGCACACTCAGGAACAACCTGTGGGCCCCCCAGCTTGGGCTGTGACCCCTCTAACACCATGACCACCATGTGTCACCCTCCTACCCCTTCAGGATCAGCCTTTTTGCAGCCTGATTACAGGCCTGGCTGGTAATGCAGACAGCATGGTTTTGGTGTGAGTCACAGAGGGTTTGGTGGCTTTTCCCTCCTTGCAGCTCCAGGCTCTCCGGCCAAAGCGGTCAGTTGTCAGTATCAGCTCCTGGCCCCAAGGAGCAGATCTGCAGCCCTTTACTTGTGGAGAGAGGTCTGTATGAGTCCTGAGCAGGCACAGGGGAAGCAACTAAGAGTCCCAAGTATTATTCTGGAGATCTTTCATCTTTCTGCGGAAAAGTAACCCCAGACTTCCCAGAGCTACCCAGTGTGGGGGGGTCTGCTCCCATGAGCCTGGATTTGGTGCCTACCATGCTCCCTTTCCCATCCCTGAGGCAAGCAGAGCTTCTTGTCTTTCCTGGGGAGCACAGAGACCTGCCCAACTTGCTCCCTTCTGCCAGCAGGAGTTCCTGATGTGCCTGGTTTGCAGGGAGAGGTGGGTTTTTAATTAAACTGTTACAGCTGGGGGACACAGACAAGTGCCAGATAGGAGAACCCTTCCCTGTCAGATGGGAACAGAAGCACCAGTTTTGGTGCACAGTGTTGCTCTAGAGGTCATGTAACATCTGGAAGGTGAGGGGAAGCCTGACTGGGCTGCAGTCATGGAGCATTTCAGAGAGGGAATGTCTCATCTGTGTGACACACTGCTGCCTTTTATTTGATGTGCTGTGTTGGGGAGGGCACAGAGCTGTGCCAAGGTGGGGACCCACAGCTCAGCCTCCAGGAACAGGCACTGCCATCAGACATGTCCTCTGCTCCCCAGTCTTCTGAGCCATGACAGACATATGTTTGGGCACTGAGGGTCTCAGGGCTGTGATGGATCCTGGTGCTTCCAGAGACAGCTGCTCCAGACAGGCTCTCACCGGGAGTTTGCTCAGATGTGACTGTGTCTGGGCCCCACAGGATCTGCAGCACCTTCCAGCTCTGCAGCAGGCAGTGGCTGTGCAGGGCCCCAGACGTCCCTCATCCTCTGATTTGTAACCCTCCTTGTCTTCCCTCTGGCCCTCCCCTGCTGTGACCCTCCTCCCTGGGCTGCAGCTCAGGCATCTTGGGCTCTTCTGAGCTCCCTGCTCAGACTCCTGCCACCTTCTACACCATCCAAGACTGTTTCTAACTTTCAGAAATGCTGATAATGCCCCACTTAGTACTCAAAGGCTCACAGAGCCTTGCAGTAGCTGTAAACAGTGGCAGCTGTCTTTTGTGTAGAACATATTTTATTTTGTTTGTACTAGAAATAGGTTGGAAGAACTGTCAATGAATAGCTTTGGAAAAACATCCCAAAACAACATGAGGTATCTCAGGGTACATATCCACAAAGGGCACCACCAATGTCCTGCCTGGGAACCCACTGTCTCCATCACCATGTCCCAGCTTCAGCATCAGTTCATAACATCAACATAACCCTCTGGTAAAACAGCAGCCCTGTCATTTGTGCTTATTTTTCAGTCTGTCTATAACATCTCTAATCAAGCCCATTATTTATTGGGATAAAATTGGCAACCCAGAGCATCTGAAGGCTGCCCAGGGTCAGGAGGAAGACAAACACCATTTTCTAACTCTGACACTGTGAGGCTCCCCACAGTGAAGGCTGTCAGTACTATCTGCAGACATTACTGTGCAAGGGGAAGGCAATTACTGTGGGAGAACTGCTTCTCCTGGGCTTAATGATTCACCAGCCTCTGTGGGTGCCATTAATCCCCAAGGGAGCAGGGCCAGGTGGCCTCATAAGTGTGCTAGTCCCTGATGGAGCATTGCAACAATGCTGACAATGCCACAGAGAGGTTCCCACTGCTCTGGGTGCCTCAGAAAATACTCTGAGAGGGTGCAGGACTGCTCTATAACTCATGGCACGTGACCATGGGCCATGCTGCGGGCTTTTCCAGTGATATCTGCCATCCTGCAGTGGGAATCCTTGCTTGCCTGGCAGAGTCTTTGCTGTTGAGCCTTTCCCTGCAGCAGCAGCTGTGCTGTGCAGAGTCAGGTGAAAAGCTCACCATATTCATTCACCCTATAGGTGTTCAGGGAGCTCCTAGACCCTCTCTGCTTCCCCAAAGGGGTGATGACAGCTAACCTTCCTGGATGAAGCACATTGAGCTCTCCCCTCCCAGCAGCACTGCCTGTGTTGCAGCCCCTGTGCCAGCTCCTGAGCTCTGCCAGGGGAACAGCTGGGCCACTGGGGATGCTCCTCTCTGCCCTTGCACCCATGGGGTGTCCTGGCTTTGGCAGCCGGGTCCTGCACTGTTCTGCACCAGCTGGTCCGACACACACAGCACATGGCATGAGCCATGGAACAGTCAGTTTGTAATGGAAATGCTGCCTGCAGGGCTCCCTCGGCTCCTCAGTAACACCTGAAACCCCTGTGCCTTACATTATATGGTTTGTATGACAACACAGGTGATTTCTAGGCACAAAAGGCATGGTTAAAGACACGTGATACACAGAGGAACTTACACGGGGGCTGCAAGCTGAAGAGATTTTCCTTCCCAGCAAATGCTTGTACATGGGCTTTGCTGACTGCCTTTGCAGAGGGGAGGCTTGTAGGAAAACAAATATACCTTCTTTTTGCCCAAGCTTAAAACACCTGGTAAAAATCCGTGTTCATGTGTTATTTATTGCTACAAAATATTTGTCTGACAATTATAATCACTGCTAGTATCTCCAATATGTCTTAAAGCTTAATTGCCTGAACATTTTTGTTAGCAGTGAGATAATTCTTGCCTCAACAATTATCCCTAGCAGCTTATGGGACCTGCTGCCTCCATCAGCTACGTGTGCTCAGGAAAGGGCATTTGCCGACTGTCCTGTGAGCCTCCACAAGGCATGGCATGGATTGCAGAGCTGTGCTGTGGGTGGTGGTGGAGGTGAGGAAACCCGGGGGAAGAGTGGCTGTGGAGACCGGGAAAGCAAGCAGCAACACAGGAGAGACACAAACATGAAGAGTTAAGCCAGAGTGAATTCGTCTGCCAGGGTGATATACTCAGTGAGTGATAAACAGCCCATGGGCTGGTTTTAGGGGTTCCCTGCCAGAGTGCCATTGGGGCAGGCAGGGGGAGGAGGTACTGCTGCCCCTCAACACAGGGCAGAGAGGGCTGCATCCTCCTCACCCTGTTGCAAGAGGTGCTTTTGCTCACCTGAACCCTGGGGATGACCAGGTGCTCACACAGTCCCTGCAGCAACTCGATCTCGGGGCTCGTTGGAGCGGCAAAGCCAGAGGAAGGAGGAATTGCCCTCTAGCATGTTCCAAAAGGCAGCATGCTGTAAAATTCATTACCCTCAGACTAGTTTTAGCTTTCCTGTAAAATACATTTTGTGTCTAATCTTGGTAACGCGTCGTCTCTTCGCCACCCGCCTGGCAGTGCGTTTCACTGCCGATGAGTAACGAGAGGAGCTTCACTGCGGCGGCGAGAGCCGCCCCGCTTGGCAGGCGCATATGGTACCCTTTTCCTGGAGACGCGTTTCCAGGCTGTTTTGAGCTCTCCTAACTTGAAATCAGCAGCACTCGTTTTACAATGCATCACGCGGCAGGTGAGATGCCGCCTCTCCGGCTCTGTGGGTGGATGGATGTGCCCAGGGATGACGTGCGAGGCTGAGTTCGGGGTTCAGCCCGGGCGCCAACAGCCCAGAGGTACACACGGGGCTTGCCTCCCTTCAGGTCAGAGACTGACATGTCTGCCCTCCAGAATGAGCTGTGTTAGACCAGGATAGGTCTTCTCCTTGTGGCGCCCGTTTAAATCTATTTGAAGTGGTCTGCGCAGCGGAGCATCCCTCAGGCTCGGGTGCCCTGCTGACCCCGGGTACGGGAAACCAATCAATCTCCCTTTCTTCACCGAGGGAAGGCAGAAGAAATGTTGCTGCTTATGAGGAACCTTTGCTGAGCAAGGAAAGACAGGATCTCATACTTGTATGGGCTGATGGACTTAGGCCAGCCCCCGAGGGGCTGCAGAAGCAGCAGAAATCTGCGTGCCCGGGGCGAGGGCAGCGGCTGCTGCGTTCTCCGCCCTGCGCCGGCTCTGCCTTTGCCCTCCGAGCCCCTCGCTGCTTCCCGGGCCCTCCTCGCCTGTCCCGAGATGATCCCAGCTACAGATTCCTGTTTGGTTCACGGTTTGGTGTAGGGGGAGGAGGTTGCAGCATCCGCCTTTCGCTCCCGTCCCTGTTCCAGAATGAGTCACCGCGATGAAGGAGCTGAGCAACAGGCGAGAGGCTGATTCGCCTTGTGACGGTGATTCAGCCCCTGCGGGGTGGTGACAGCTCGAGCAGAGCTATTGTTTCTCCCCACCAGCTGATGACAAAAGTGTTCTTGCCCTTCTCATTGTAGAAGAAGAAATATGAACAATGTTGTGTAAAATAATGATGAGTGATGTTCCTGCTCCAGGAACGCCCTCTGTTTCTCAGCCTGCCCTGCACGCCGGGCACCTTGCTGTGCGAACAGCCAGCCCCTCTCCTGCTCAGGGACGCTGTTGCTGCACTGCCAGTCCCAGGAGCAGCTCAAGGCACGCAAGGGCTGGAGCTGGCCCAGCTCTTAGAAGGGACGGGGCCGGCTCGGTCAGTGCGGGCAGACCGAGGAGCGCTGTGCTGAGGCAGCCCGGGAGTGCCACGCCAGGCGTTCCTGCGGAGCCATCAGCAAGTTCCTGGAGCTGTGTGTGTCACCCAGCACCCTGGAGACACGCACCAAATCCCCTTCATGCAGGGATTTGCTGGGCCACGGCACAGACTCGCGCTGGGAGTGGGACCTGGGGTTTGGGCAGTTCGACAGACTGCAAAATCAATGAAGTCTGCTAGGGCCTGAGTGCTGTGACAAACACGGAGTGATTATCCTCTGCCTCTTGTCAAACGAGGTTTGGGGGCATCAGTGAAACTAGCAGAAATATGTTCACCACAACAAATGAGGAAAAACTCCTTTACAAAATTTGTAGTTAAGTTGTTGTCTGTTGCACGGCGGAGAGGCTATGGAAATTTTACAAGGATTCAAAAAATGATTCATTGTATTAACAGAAGACAATACCTGATGGTCACTAATTCAAATACAACCCCAGCATTAGGAATTCCTTGAACCAAGTGTCAGTAAAGGTGGGGAGGATATGCAGGAGGCATGTTTGCAAGCTCTGCTGGACATTTACCCTCCCCTTGGCACACCCTGGGGAGATGCACTGCCAGTCCGACTCACTGTTTCCACACCCCTTTGCTTAACATACATGTGACATTTATAGGTTCTTCAGTAAGTAATATGTGGACTTAAAACAAATGCTGCCTTGATGAGTTACTACTCCAAAATCCAGCATGACAAAATTAGTATGAAGCTGAACTGACAAACCATAAATCATCTTTTACTGACTTTAGCATTTTCTTCTCCCAGTTATTTACATTTTGCTCATTTTGCACTTGCAATTTAGATGAAGCCCAAGGACCTGTGTGTCAGATTAATGCGTGACTGATAGCAGCTTCAGGATATTCAGACAGCAGCAATATGTGTATCATTGACAGTGAATATTCATAGGGATAGATCAGCTTGGAGGATTAAAAGCCACATCCTAGAGGAGTGGATATAATGAAAACAGGAGTAATCAAGTAAATGAAGCAGAAAAGGTGTAGCTTTATTGGTTCTTTATAGTCAGTGTCTCAGAGTCTCCTTTAGTTCCTAATTACTGCTGCTGGAAGATAACAGCTATTAGCTGTGGCTACAGATCCTGGGCTCTTTGAAGTCCTGAACAATAGACCACAGGAGGTGCTACGGGACCTTCTTAATCTTCTCCCTAGTCTACACCATCCCTGGGTCACGAAAACTGCTGATGGCTGTTTCCACCAGCAGCATTCGCAGTCACCTTTGATCGCAGCCACCCTTACAATAGCTTCAAGGAAGAGGTTTTATTTTGGTAAAAAAAAAATAATTTGTTGCCTGTTCATATCAAAACAACCATGAGGAAGGCAGTCCCTGTCATCTGTCTGGGCAAGGAGGAGAGGTGAACTATTTTGGGCAGTGCTGAGACCCCACCATGGAATCTTTTCCCCTCCTGACCACCTGGTTCAGCCCAGGGACAGCAGCACCCCAAGTTTGCCTTGGCCATGACTGTGTATGAGTATGAAATAAAGCATCAGGCTCATTGTCAGGTCCAACAGGCACAGTGAGATGCAGAGTGCACAGAAGGTCAACACTTATCTCTCAATTAAACCTGAAATCTAAAAATTAAAACCAAAATGGCTCTTTAATTCAAGTGTGTTTTCCTTAATTGCTAGGGACTTACAGATTCCTCCTGTACACAGCAAGACCCATGGATACATTTAAATTTCTCCACAAGATAAAAATACCTTTTAACTGTTCACCATGTGGTTTTGCTCTGGTTTCACACCATTAAGATGTTAGAACACGCAGCCCTGGTGTCACATATCACATGGGTACAAGCAGATGTTTGGTTGTCTTGTCCACTGCCAGCTAATTTCTTCTGTTTTGTCTAGGGCTCTGCAGCATCAGTAATAAGTGATTCACACTGAGCATGAGGTTTTTATGCTTTCCATGAGCAGAAACCATGGGAAGGATAGAAGTCTCCCTTCCTACGTACCTGGCACCTGCCCGGTGCTGCTCAGGACTTTCTGCACCACTTTTGCACAACCCTTGTTCCAGTCTAGGAGCCTGCACAGGTGCCTTTGCAGATGGGGAAGTTGCTTTGGTCTCTTTGCAGGTGTTCTCTGAATTAGGCAGTTCTGAATGGGAAGGCAAAATCACCCTCTCCTTGGATCACAGAAAATAGGTCAGAAGGAAATTCATGGATCTTCAAATCTGATTGCTTATTATCTCAAGCAACCAGCTGATGTAATCGCCTTCATAAACAGTGGGACTGCACTCTTCCCATGTGGAAGCTGCTGCAGACACCCACGGTTCTGATGGATAGAAACCTTGTTTTAGAAGAAAAGTATCACAGCCCAAACTTTAATTGTGGCCAGCTGATATCAATTTATTCCTGTGGCAGCACCAGCTTAGGCAGCTGCTCTCACTCCCAGCTCCTCAGGTTACCCTTAATATATAATCACTTCTGCTCTCATCTGCTTTTTTGTAAGTGAGGATATGAGATTAATGGGGTTTCATCTGGACTTCTGGTTTGCTGTTTGTGTGCCTATGTGGTGGATTGGCAGCAGCATCATGCTGTGCTGTAAGTACCATGGGAGAGAGGGCTCTGCAACAGCTGGAGGGGGAGCTGCCTCATCTTTCTGTAATGGAGATGTGGCAAAAACTTTCTGACCGCAGAACCAGTGCTTTTGTGCAACTAATGTAAGGTTGTCCTTCAAACACTATCAGTACAGACCTCCTGCATGAGCAAATTCATTTTAGATCTTGTTATTTGATTTATCTCCTCTTGTGTCCTGGATGATTGTAAAAGGCACTTAAACCCCAGTTTTGCTTTCAGATTCAGCAGATTTTGGTTTGTCCTCTGATGTTGCAAAAACTCTGAAATAAGTTTTCTGCCTCTCTAGAAAGTATTTTCCCTGCTCTATATTTAGGGATGGGTTTGGCTGTTTTGTGCTCTGAATGTTACCTGCTTCCTCAGGGTCTCCTAAACTAAGCTATGAGCTGGGAGATGGTACATTCCTTTTGCCTCCAGTGTGATCATCTCCTTGCTTAACTGCTTATTCCCAGCAGCCAGTGCTGTTTCCTACATATACCACTATTGTTTTAGAGAAAAGTAATTTAAACTGCTTCCTTCTTGTGGCCTTGGAAGACTTCTAGTTCTGCCCCAGCATCAGTGTGGCATAGCCTCACTTTTTTCCTTGCTCTCATTCATTTTCACGGCCAAAAATCCCGGTGTTATTTACTGATTAACTGTCACTCCCCACTGCTCCACTTCTCCATCTGGCCCTGGGCTGTGCAGCTTCTCAGGGCTCCCTCCCCCACCATGAGCTGGAAGAGGCTGTGTGGATTTTCTTGTGCTACCAGCAAGTCTGTTTTTCTCTGTGTTTAGGTTCAGCCTTCCCTGGGCTGTGCAGCACAGAGCTGCTTGGCTGCTGGTGGTGCTGCGAACTGTCTCTGTGGTCTGGAGCTGCTTGCGATTCTGCTGTGTAAGAGGTTTCCTCACATCTGTGTTACTCTGAATTTTCCCTGCTCCTGTTGCTTCGCCAGGAGCCTGCCTTGCCTGAGAAAGCAAGAGGTTCCCCTCTTGTCCTGGGGAACAGGACAGTGGTGGCCCAGCTCTGTGCTGCGGCTGGCTTGGGCGTGGACTGACTGTGACCTGTGAATTAGCTGGATAAGGGCAGGTCTGTGGGTGGATGTTTGCTGGGCAGCGATAAAGTGAGAAGCTGTAGGAAGGGGTCTGGGCTATGCTGTGTTTTATTGCTGGGCAATAGCCAGGCTGGTCCTGGCAGCTCCTGAACCGGGCAGGAGCTCACCCCTTTGGCAGCCCACACTAGTGAGTGTTCCCTTTTTTAAACCTTTTAATCAAAATCTCTAGGTCTTTGTGATTTCTCTGCACTCTGTGGACTTATGTTTCAATTTCTGATGAGTTGTATAAGGCTGTTTTTTGCTGAAGTGTTTGAAAGCTCTCAGACGTTGCAAATGCTGCTGCTGCCCAGGTGTGAAGCACTGGTCTGTGTTAGTGATGGGGGGCAATGCCCCAGGTCTGGGGCTCCACTGTGGCTCCATCAGAAGTCTGGCTCACAGGAGTATGCTAGGCTGACAGCAAGAAGGATGGGAGAACAGAATTGGGGTTCAACATAATGGCAAAATTAGTAATTCTGCAAATCTACACTATATAGCAATGGACTTGTGAAAACAGCAACTTTATTCAGATTTTGCTGACATAAGTTGCTGTCAAATGACCTTGCTCTTTGTCTCTGTAGTCCTATGTTGCTGTAGATGCTGTCCTGCAAGCAGGAGAACCTGTCCCTGATGGCAGCATAAGAGCTCTCCTGAGGGTATATTGTAGTGGGTGGCTTGTTGTGCAACCGCCATGAGGTGTCACAGGTGTTACCTTCTGCACAGTTTTTTGTTTCATTCTTTTTCCTGCCCTGCTGAAGACTCCCACGTGTCCTGTTACTGTTTTGTCTTTGCTACAGCTCTCACCCTTCAAAATGCTCTCTTACTTTCAGGTTAGCCATAACCTCCCAGCTCAGTTAATCAGACTCTCATTAGCTCTGGTCCCCTGCTGCTTTTTCCTACTCTGCTGCTTTAATCTTGCTCTGATCTGAAAAAAAAGAAAGAGTGGCTAGGATATGCTCTGGAAATAGTTCTGCCCTTTAAAGCCCTTGGTAGTTTTTTTTTCTCTTTGGTCCTGAAGTCTTTCCATATTGACCACTGTAACCTGCCACCAAAAGCCTTCTCATGAAAACCATTGGCGCTTACATCCTCCTCGGTGTGTCTTGGGAACCCAGGGGGAAAACTGCACTTATTTTGACTGCAGTCAAGGTGCAGGGGGGATTTTTTACTGCAAGGCAAACTCGTGCCACGTGTGCCCAGGAACTCCTCAGCACCCTTGCTGGCAGCTCAAAATTCAGAAGGAGCTGACAAACATCAGCTTATGACCAGAGCAGAGACTGGGTGTGACAGATCATCACAGGTGGGGCTGTGAGGCAGGAGAGGGGCAGCTTCACTGGAGGAGGTGCTGGGTTAAAGCCGCAAAAGGAGCAGCCTGGGAAGGAGGGAGGGCTGAGCAGAGCACTGCATGGAGGCCTAAACTTGGCAGATTTTTTAGGATTTTGCACTCTGACACTTAGTTACATAAAAGTGCTCATTCTTGATGTCTTCAAAGCTATTGAGAGAAAAAATATTATATGGAGTGCCTCTTTGCTTAAAGAATAAGTATTGATGTAATAGTGACAAAATTGTTCTAGCATCAGCTGACATATGCTAGTCAAAATCTATTATGTGGAGAATCCAGTGATAGTGCCTCTGTGACATGCCTCTTCCTGCACACTCTTTTTTTTCCCATGCTTTTGAGTTTTCATTCTCTTCAGTGTCTGATGTGTCATGTAGGAGAGAAGGGGGAGAGATGAATAAATCAGAATAATGAGCAAGAAAATTTTCTCTACTTGTAAATCAGAGTTTTGATGAAATCCAGAATGTATGAGTGCTAGTTGTCAGCAAGGAACAGACAATTGCAAAATATTCTTTCCACAGGAAAGGGCTGTGCAGCCTGAGGCAATATTTCCACAGTTTTCCAATGTCTCCGGCCACTTATAACAGGTTTTCTCTGTTTTATGCAGCTGTGGTCTGGCATGCTGTGTGACAGGGAAAATTTTCAACTTATGGTTTGCAGACACTGGATTATTAAATAAGTCCTGTGCAGACAGAATAATGGCTGCCTGCGGAGTTTTTCTGGTTTGGCTTTTTTTTCTTTCCTTCCCTGAGTTGGAACAATTTAGTTCTCAAAACAGCTCTGAATGTCTTTGCCTTTTATAAATGCAGGATGATTCTGTCCCCTCTGGTGTGTAACAACATGCAAAGAGTCTTTCCACCTCCACTCCTAGCCCACAGGGCAGAGTGGAAAGGCTCCTGGATTTTGCCTTCTGCAGAGATCACATAATGAAGTCCTCTAATCCTTTTTGTGCCTATTTATGCCTGGGACACTTTCTTACTTTCCACATGCCCTGAAAAGAAGCCCTGTAGAAACTGGGATCCTTGTGCTGCAGGTATAAAGAGCAAACAGCTGCTGCTTGCTTGTCGTGGTGGTGTGGGAGCAGGCACATTGCCCAGGCAGGATGGGGCTGCCCCAGCAGCCAAGTGGTGTGCTCAGATCTGATGCTGGCAATGTGCACTGTAAGGTGCAAGCCTGGGACTTCTGCTTCCTAACACTGAAATCTTGTTTTACAACTTGATGAACAAAGCTAACTCTCCTCCTCAGTGCTGTAGCCAGCAGAATACAGATGGATGCAGCCTGGCCATGGCCTCACGGGGCCAAGCTCATAAAGGGCAGGTATGGTTTGCACAACACTCCAGCCTGCACTGACAGTGTTCTTGTGGGGTGTAACTGCAGCTTCAGAGAATGCCTCATCTTACCAAGAAAGAGCCCTTGGCAGTAATGCAGAAATAACAGGTCTGTATTGATCCATAAAAGGGGACCTCACCTGCCAACAGGCTGGGTTTAGTTTGTGCTTTGCCATGCCAGGTGTTTGCTCCTGATATTTCCCTCCCTCATGTCTGGTTCCTGGATTCCACCTCAAAGTTGCACAGATGTAATAGTTCAAAAGACTTGTGTGGAAGAAAAGTCCAAGGAATGAATAAGGTAGCAAGAATTCTAAATCTTTATACTAAAAATTTTCTTGGGAATAACTCCCTTGCATTCTTAAACTCACAGAACAGCCCTGGATGTCATTGGGGCCAGTGTCTGTCTCTAGAACTGACTTGAACCATGTCCCCAGGCACTGACCCTCTGCAAGGCCTTGCGTCTTTGCCAGCAGGTTTGGATTTGCTATGGAGGCAGCACCTACCATCCCTCTGCAGTGTCATATTAATATACGGTGAGTAGCAAAACTATGCATTAAAAGCACTGAAAATTCAAAGCAAAACATCCTGAAGGGTGTCCAGTTTCACCTGGTGTTGGAAAGGGATTTTCCAAATCAACACCAGTGCTGCTTGTCTGGAGTAAAAAAAGAGCAAGTTAATTATTCCCTGCTTGACACAGAACTGGTTTTGCGTGATTTGCAGATTCTGATCCTTGTCTCCTTAATCTGCCTCTTTTCTCTCTCACCACCTACACAAAGCTTCTCTTTCTACCTACTTCTAGTTCCTGTGATGATACTCCTTATTCTCACCATTCGTGGTGCCAGGCTCAGAGTACTGACATCAGTCTCCTGCCACAGCTGATGGAGGGAGCCCTGTCCTGCTGGCACCTGGGGACAGCATGCCATAATCCAGGGGCTGTCCTGACCTGCTGCATGACCACAGGCACTGATGAGCAGCAAGATCTGTCCTTCCATCAGCACAGCAATTGCTGCTGTGCTCGGGGCATTGCTGAGTGTCCTGCAGGCAGCACAGCTGTATGGCCATAGACAGGCAGAAAATAAAGGTAACTGACTTGCAGTCTGGAAGATTCTATTCAAACCTAACCCTGGAAAACCCTTCTGACTCCAACACAGACTCACCTTTGTGAAAATTCTTTACAACACCCCAGTTGCTCCGCTGTGTGTTAATACCCATAGGAATGTGTTGGTATCTGCACAAATATGCACAGGTATAGCACCAAACAAATTTCAGTATGAGTAAGAATAAGATAATATTGTATATGTGAAGTTTTGCTGACTTTATTTTTCAGCCAGGGGGTTATACTATGGGCTATGGATTGGGCAACCCAGAAAAAAGCCCTTACTGTGGATTGCATAAAGTCATTTTCCATGGAGAATCCATGTCAGAGATTTCTAATAGATAATTCTACATCTACTTTCTGTGCTCAGAACAGCTGAATAAGGCTGTTTTACTTATGATGTACAGCAGTTCAGCAAATGCATGTCATCTAGAAAACAGTTTTAAGACACAGGATCAGAAAGCCAGATTGCAGGAGCAGGAAAAAAGGAATGCTGATGGTCTTGTACCCGGACATTTTGTTGGACAATCTGTCCCCACCTCTTTGCTTCCAGAGAAGAGATGTGATACTTATGGATTTACAATAAAGGAAACCCTTGTTAGATGCTCTGAATTTAGAAGAAACCCCTCTAACCTGGAAGTCAGAGGGGAAGGGGGCTGAGGTGGGAAGTAAAGATAGAAATTATGCTGCTGTAGGAATGCAGGCGTACAATCTGCTGCTGCTGCTGGCCCTGAAGAGACAAGGCTGGACGGGGGAGATGTTTTATCCTGAAAAAAGACTAGGTTAAGTTGACTAATGGGTGAAGCAAAGTCTTGATTCAGATTTATCTGGTTAGAGACTGTGCCAATTGGCACAATCTCCTAAGCTGGGTCTCCAACTAGGTTTGTATACCCGCTTGGTGGTCTCAAAAAGCATCCATCTTCAGAGATGATGAGCCCCTCAGCTCCTGTTGACTTTAAAGCTGGTTGTTTTGAGGTTCTTTTACTGCTTGGTACACTGACTCATGTTTCAGGTATTATTACGATGTACTTAAAGTGTATTTTCTAGGTGCTACTTTTAAGAGTTGTCCCACTGAACCAATATGATCCTGTTGTGTTTTTTAAAGTCAACTGGTAGAAAAGCTATTGCATGTCCTCATGAGGTCCTTGGTTTTGCTTTGTGTTTCTGGTAGGAAGTAAATCAGGAAGCTTTTGGTGATTCAATTCAAAGCTGTTTCTCTACCTGTTCCCTTCTCACATAGATGACAGAGCAGAATCAAGTTGTACTGATTATGCCAAGGAATTGCTGCTTCAGACAAAAATTAAAAAGAGAATTGGGGGTACAACTCAGAGTTATTAATGTGAATTTACATATGAAAACTTGTTTTTAATAACTTTCTGCATCACGAAAATTTCTCACTAGAGAAGTAGGTCACTTGAAAAAATCACCTATTTGAATATTTTTCTGGTTTTCCAGGAGACTTGGTATTTTGACTCTGTGCAAATATTTCGATGTTAATTCAGCTGGCACTGCAGTGAGTTATAACCACTGTTGAAGTAAGTACACAAGAAGGGAAATAGAACAGAGATGCTTTGAAATATGCAATTCTGTGAATACAATTACTAGAGGAGACATGAATATAAAACTAAACTTCTCTATTAGAGTGAGTGTTTATTATTGCTCAAGATTGTTCTTTTACCAAAAAGAACAAACATGTATCAGTTTGCCACCCAGATGTTTCCAGAGGCCTCTGTTGAGGTCATTTCTACTGAGTGCAAGGCAAGTGATGCAGGGAATTAATGGGCAGCAGAACAGAGAAATGCTGCAGTGCTTGCAGGGGGAGGATGATGACCTAGGACAAACCCTTGCTGTGCCCCAAATGCTGCACGTGCATCTCCCTACTGGCTCTTGAAAAGAATAGCAAATTATTCTCTTCTGAGAAGTGTGTATGTGATTGCTACTCTAACTGAAAGAAACCTCATCATGGATTTAGAACCAGAACTGTAATTTCCAGTTTCTCCCTGCCCTAGCTTTTGAGAAAGGTTCAGGCCTGTTTGGGGAGCAGGGGGCCAGATAGCTTTGGTTGCTGGCTGTTGCTGCGATAGTGCTCATCTTCCCCTCCTCCAATCTTGTCCCCAGGGAGGCCAGATGGAGCAGGTGGGACCCTCCTTGATCCATGACAGGCAGCAACAAGTACACTACAGAAATGCAGATAGCTTGTGGTTTTTTTCCCTGTGGGCATTCCTGAGCTCCCCTCTGCCTTTGAATCCAAGGACTGCTCCTGAAGGGTGGGTGCTGCTCTGCAGCAATGGGTGGGACAGTGGTGTCTCTCCTCTGATGTGTCCCTGGCAGTACAGCTAACACTTTATCAACACTGGTTGTGGTGTCCTTGTCAGGTTCTTCTGATCACTGCTGCATGCTTTCCAAAATTGTTGTTTCCCCAGCTGTTCACTGTGACCATGAGGGATGGAGACCGCTAACCTGCAGGAACTGGGGCATTACTAAAGACTGGATTTGGGAGGTAGAAAAGTTATCCTAGATTGCTGGGTTTATAGACTGGGAACGGGATTCATCTGTGGATTTCACTGTGGCCCCATTCTTTTGTCTGGGAGAGCTGAAGCTGTGTGATATCACAGGCATAGACAGCTCTGGCAGATGTGGAGAGGCTTTGGGGGGATGCAGCTTGGGGCTCATGCTTGAATTTAAGGGCTTGAAGGTGTGCAGTAACTGAGGGTCAAGTCCTACAGGCATACACAGCTGGTGACCAGAGCTTCCTCTGGTGAGCTGCCCCACTGCAATAGCAAAATGTCCTGGTGCTCAGACCCTGTGGATAATCTCTCATCAGCTTCATAAAGTGAATGCATCCTCTCTATTTATGCCCTGTGCCATCAAGAGCTGAAGAAACCTAGTGTGGGCAGCACAAGGGAAGGCTGGAGAAAGCTCAGCTCTCCTTCCTCTGAGCATGGTGGTGGTCCCAGTATTGCTACCCAGGCTTTGCTGAGAGCTTGATGAGCTGCAGACACTGAGAACCCATAGCTGTAGGAGCAGTGCAAGAGCTCTTTGCCACCTTGACAAAAAACCACACTGGCTGAGCAGTATGTGGTGCCCTATAGCTGTCTAATAGAGCAGAAGTGCTGATTTGTTGTTGTTGTTGTTGTTGTTATTATTAGGAGTGAATTATAGTGCTCAGCCTCTAAAAGTACTAGTGTTGGTGGAGCAAAAACCCAAGGGATTAGTGCTCCTGCTCTCACTGTGGCACTGCTGGAATGGGTGTAGGGCCCTGTGGGAACACCCGGAATGGCCCTGCTTAGATCAAATCCCCTTCTGAATATTATCTTTTGTAGAACTGTGCTTTTTTTCTCAGTTCTGTAGTTCTGAATTGCAAAGGCAGAGCCATGACTGACTTCACTTCTAAATATGGTGATAGTAAAAGCCTTTTCTGCTGCTGGCCTGACACAAAGCACTGCACCACTAGCAGGCAGCAGCAGCTTTAAATGAGCTCTCCAGACTCGCAGGGATAAGATGACGGCTCCAAAGGTGATACAGCTTTAGGATGAGGGCTGGACAGTCTGTATGAACACATTAGTTAAATAGTGATGGGAAATGGCTGGTGAATATCTGCAACAAGCCATGAGGCAAGGACTAGGTGGATAAATGTGTTGGGAAGTCTGGTCTCTGAAGGAGGTGCAGACATCTCTGCACAGTTCCCACAGTTGTTTCAAACCAAGGTTTTTTAATTTTCTGGCTATGCAATTAGCCTTGCTGTGAAGCCTCAGCAATGGATATTTTACCATGTCCCCTGGGAACCTGCTTCATTAGTTTAAAATTTTAATTAAAATTGTGCTGCTTAATTTCTTTGAACTGTACTGACTTCAGTGGCGTGGTGCCATTATCTAACAGAACAGAAGGACACACCTGATGCTGGCTGGCTCTCACCATCGCTGTATGCAGGTCCTAAGGAGAACCAGGAGGTCCAGGCACTTTTAGTGCATACAGGCACATGGTATTTCTGGGAACATTTCCCCAGTACAGGGTCATTTCCACCTTCTGCACCCAGCCAAGATGCCTTTGGGTTGTATGTCTTTTTCCACCCTTGCTGAACAAGTCATGGATTTCCTCAGTGCTGCAGAACTCTGGACATGTCCCCAATGGTGAGACAGGTTAGAGATGCAAGGGGCAGAATGACAAGCTGGGTTTGTGCAATCCCACAGCTTGTTGCTGGTTGTGGAGATGGGAGAGAAAAGGAATGCATGGGTAAAGAGCCTCCTCTACACTTTCACTGGCAGTACCTGGCTGGTACTCAGCTATGTCAGTCACAACCTTTGCTGGAGATTAACAGGGCAGAGATGTATTAAGTGCTCTGCAGAGCCTGAACAATGTAATTACCCTCCAAGTGAGGCAAGGATTTGTGCCAAGAGATTTTTATCTTCCATGAATGAGCTGGAGAGTGAAGGGCTCCTGGCTTTTATGAAAGGCAGGAAACTCCAACTCTCCAACTACTATTTTATGAGCCAAGAGATTTGACCACCATGAAGCAATGTCTGTGTCATTAGCTTGGCCAGACAGCCAGAATATGTCCGGACAAGGGTGGTGACTAATGCTGCCAGAAATGCTCCTGAATTACTCGTAAGCTGGAGCACCTGCTGTCACCAAGGGGTCTGTCCTGGCAGCACCAGAGCACCTCTGCCAGCTCCCAGCTCTTCCTGGCAGCACTGCAGGTACTGTGGCCATACAAGCACTTTGGCACAGTCTGAAGTGAAGTTCCATGGGTAGAGAGAAGCAGGCTGCAAGAGAGGAGTGGTGTTTCTAGGGAAGGGGAGGACTTCGCTGGTGTTGTTGTCTCTAAATGCACCCATTATCCTGCCCTGTCTGCTGCTCTTCACAAGTGAATCCCTTTTGATCTGGAAATGGGTTTGGCTTCTTGTTCCACTGTCCCAGTGGTGGGAGGGCTGCTGCTGTTCTTAGTGGCTGAAATAACTGTTTCCTCTCTTGTGCCTGTTCTCTAGTGTTTTCTACAGAGGAACAAGGTCTCCCTGTTGTGTTTTGCAGAACTATCCAGACATTTAGTCCTTGCTGGAGCAGGCTGGTTTCCTGCTGGTGTGCTCTTTCATGTCTGTTGAAATTAATCCAGCTCTCCTGAATGTGGAAAGCAAGAGCAAGCTTCTGCTTTTGTGCCTGAGAGTCAAACCACATATCAGACTTGACGGCAGACCCTTATGGACCTGTGATAGTGATTCCGCTTCAGGCTCATCCTGCCTCTCCCAATGCTTGTTTCTGTTTCCTCCCTTGCAGCCCGTTCCTTTTGTTCCTTGTCTTTTAGAAGACGCATCTTCAGTTTGTTAATCCCCCTTTGATGGCGTGTCAGCCACTTCTCTGAAGTTCGAAGGGATGAGCTCCAAGTCTTCATTTGACTTTCAAAGGAAGAAAGAACAAAGTCTGACAACATTCCTCTTTGTAAAGTCCACATTTATTGTTATTTTATTCTTCATTATCTTGCACTATTTCAAAATTTGTTTTAAGATCTGGCTTCCTGCTGCAGTTAAACTACCAAGCCTCAACCTTTCCCTATCACTTCTCCCTTCTTAAGAACAGATATTGTTTTGCATTTCCCTAGTCACATCCTAATGCCCCAGATGTGCTCAAATCCTGCTGTTTCTGCAGCCTCTTATGTCAGTCCACTCCAATATGCAAAATAATGGTTATTTCCCCCATCTCTGCACTGAAAAAATGGTGAATTAGTATTTATTTATTGCATTATCTATCTTGCTTCTTACATCATGTCCAACATTATTGGTTTTATATTGGAAAGTTAGGCAAAGAGTTAATTTGGCTTGGGGCCATCCTGAGATTAGCATTTACCCATTTTCTCTGTAGAAAGACCCTCTCTTCTCCTTCCTTTGATCTACTTTTTCTCATGTAGCTGACTAAACTTGTCTGTTTGTGTAACACCTCCTGTGAGGTGTCATTTGGTCTGAGGATTGCCAGAGGTGATAACCAGATGCTTTTGACCCATGTGTATTGGTGCCTTTGCTTTTATTCCCTATTCCATTCCACTGAGAATTTCTGCATGCTCCAACTACTCTTCTAAGGTGGTTAAGTGTGCCTTTGGCTGCTGTGCTGCTTCAGACCTTACCTCTTTTGCATGAGATACAAGTACCATAGCAGCTTAATAGCTTTTCTTCCACTTTTGGTCTTGAATTCCTCAGCTCAGCCAATTTCTCATTTCCTAGAGATGATCAATTTGCCTATTGGAACTGGGAATTTGGGATCAGAGGGAGGTTTCTTAGAGGTTTGTTGTAAATTAGTATGCTCTTGATTGACAATAATGTATTCTTATCCATTCCCTTTTCACAAGCTCTGCCAGTATACACTGGAGCTCCCATCACCGTGTGTCTCTCTGATGGGTTCCATACATCCTGAGGCACTGCAGTCTCCTGTGTCTATGCTCTCCCTTCACTCTGCCTCTGTAATCAGCCTCACCTTTGTCTTTGTTCCACGCACAGCTAAATCTCTGCTCTCCTGTTCACTGGCTGGTGGCTGCTTAACTCCTTGGCTCTCCTGCCTCCATCAGCCCTGCCTTTCAGTAAGGGCTCAGCAGTTCATGGTCCACCAGCTGGGAGTGAATCTTAAATAGGAAAAGGCTTATTCATGCGGATCAGGTGATGGGGCACTCCTACAAAGCCTCGCCTTCGGAACAAAGCATTTTTGGGGCTTGCCAAGTTGCCTCTAAGGATGCAAAAACCACCTCCTGTGCAATTCCTTCCCTTAACAGAGAGAATTCAAAACTTCACACACAGCCATGAGGTGCCTGTGATTATGTGGGCACAATGCAACCTTCGTGGCTGCTGTGCCCTTGAAGGAGCTGGCAGAGAGGATCACAGCTGGTTTTAGCCTCCTCTCTGTCAGCTTTAGCTAAAAATTGATAGCACACAAGCTTCCTCCATACCCTCAAACTTGGACAGCTAAAGCTTTCCCCTGTTGCAGTTTGCAGATACTCACATTCTGGTCAATAATATAATTGAGATGTTTCCAGTGATTAAAAGACTTCTGACTAAGCTCTTGGCATAGAGAGGAAAAAGTGAAAGCCGGAGTCAGGGGGAATCAAGAATTCAACAGAACCCTTTGAACCAGCTTTTGATTTACATATGAATAACGTTGACCTGCAAAGGGAATTGTGTCCAGTCATCCCCTACAGAGGCACCAGGCAGGATCTGGTTCCTTGCTGGGAGTTCTCCCCCAGTTCCTATTAGGATTATTTTCTCCACCATGCTTTCATGACTGTGTACTTCTACTTACTCACATAGGATCTCACACAGATATGAACTCCCTTGATCTCGGGGGCAGTGAACCACAGAGTCCAGAGTGACTGTGGTATGTAGAACAGGGATAGATGTATAATCCTGGAGGTCTGGGAGGTGTCACATGCTGATGCAGAGTCAGCAAGCAAGATGTTGAAGTGCCTTGGTGCCTGTGGTGGTGGTGGGACAGCCCTGCAGGGACATCTGCTCTGCTGCGAGGTAGTACCTCTGTGCTGGGGGCTGACCCTGCGACTTGTGTCAGCTCCTTACGTGGCTTCTTGTCAGTTCTGCTGCTCCTGAAGGTGTTGGAGATGAAGGATTTTGTGGGTTTTTACTTAGAGGAGGCACTCAAGCATAATGTACAGCCTATAAACTGCTTAGAAGCCTCTAAGCTTTACTTACTATTCCTTCTGGGGTAACCAGTGTCATGTGCCAATCTGACTAATGCTTTTTAAAATGCACTAGATTAA
The DNA here is from genome assembly GCF_000691975.1 of Corvus brachyrhynchos. Classification (NCBI taxonomy): domain Eukaryota; kingdom Metazoa; phylum Chordata; class Aves; order Passeriformes; family Corvidae; genus Corvus; species Corvus brachyrhynchos. The sequence continues at coordinate 688,993 of NW_008236622.1, forward strand.
AGGTGAATGTGTTGATTTGGATTTAGCAGTGGAATGACAGCATTTCTCATCGCTGTTCACATACAGCTCGTCAGGGATGATGAACACTTCCCCTTCCTGAACTCTACCAGTCATCCCTGAATGTGACAACAGCAGTTCAGTGATTTCATCCCTGCCCTTTTCACACACATCCATAAAACACAGCTGCATGCTATTGCCCCAGCTTCACACTCTGTGAGAATATATTAGCAAGTCAAAGCTTGAAGTTTCATATCTCGGTGTTCTGGGTTTTTTTTTATATTACTGTTTTTTTCTGAGTGTCAGCCTGCACAGATTGATGATCCATCCCTAAAGAGGTTCTGCAGCTGCACACCTTCACTCCCAGCTGAAGTAATGTTAGCAACAACTGAGGCTGAAACCGTACTTTAATTCCCACATGAGCTGTGAAAGCCTTGTTTGTATCTGGGTGTCACTCCAGATGCCTCTGATGGTGTAGAAGGTAGCAACCAGTGCTTTCAGACTACATCAGGAGCCTCCATACTCACTTGGCTTCTTTCCTTTCTGGTCACTGTTACCTGTGTTTTACTGCTTCAAAACTTATCTTTTCCAATTGATCCAAAATATTTTCAGTACTAATAGCTTTTAACTGAACAAGACTTTGATTTGGGATTTCTTGCTTTGGTTGCAGGGAAAAGAGGGGAGGTATTTTTATTTATGAGCACTCTACTCTCTGTGCCTGCAGGATACCTCATTCCTGTCTTGCTGGAGATGGTTTAGACCCACCCTACATTCATGGCAATTTATATTTAATCTGTCCAGATCTAGTCCTTTTGAGCCACTTCAGTCCACACGCCTCCTTCTCCTTCCTATTTTGGGCTCCTGGGTGCTTTGACGCTTCTCCTGTAGCTCAGCCTTCCAAGCTTCAGCTTATGTGAAATCCCCAAGACAGTCAGCTTATGTCACCATCATCCATCAGGGACAGCCACAAAGAAATCTGCAGCTCAGTAGAGCTGCTCTTGCTCCCATTCCTCTGGGAAGGGACAATGTAAGCTTAGGGAGAAGGCAGGCATGCTGCAGAGCTGCATATGTGACATTATGACATTTGAACGAAAGAAAATAAGGTAAAACTAATTTGTTACAAACCCCACCTTTCAGTATGTGTTATATAAAGCAATCATTTACTGTGGTGTTAGAATAAAAAATTGTCAAGCATCATGTACAGATGTGATGGTTTTTCTCTCAGCAGTAGGAAATGTCTTTGTTCACAAGATGAGGTGAAAGAGAACATTGTCAATCTTGCCTGAGCGCACATCCACAGACAGTGAATATTTCCTGCCCTGCTTTGGTGCAGCCTGGCCTTATCCCATTTCCCCTTTTTGTTCTTCTGGGAGGGCAACTGAAGTCTCTAAGTGAGGAGTAGCAGTTCTTTCTCTTTCTCTGCCAGAATATCGAAGAGTGTCACCTGAAGGGCTGTTTAGCAGAAAGGCTGGAAATTTGTGTCCAGCTGCAAATCAGTTCATTTTCTCCCTGCCCTGGAGAAAACTTGGGGCACTGTGTCCAGATCTTGGTCATGCATTCAGTGGAGCCTTGCATGTGGCTGTGCTGCTGGCCTGCTGGGTGGCCTTGCTCAAGTGACCTTGCCACTCAGGTCACCTCTTTCCTGCTCCTTGCCCTGCCAATGTACAGGGACAGGACTGCTCCTGCAGTATGGATGAGAGAGAATCCAGAGGTTCAGCTGCACGATGGGCTCCTTAGCCAGGAGCAGGGCACTGTACAGCAGCTCTTCTGCCTGCACTGCCCAGAGCAGCAGGGACCTGGCCTTTGTGAGAGCAAGCTGCGACTGCAGAAGATCTGATGGAATATAACACATCACGTTATTAATCAAGTAGCTATTATCTGTCTCTCAGATCCTCCTGACCCTTACCAGGAGTGCATACTATTTGTTTCCTAAACAGCCCCATGCTGTTCAATAATGTGAGAATTTTGTGCTTGAGGAGCTGGATGCAGCACTGCTCTTAAATGGCTGTTGTCCTGTGTTGCAAATTAACAAGATTGCACTAGGTTTGTAATCAACAGCAATTAACTCACCACAGAGGTTGCAAGAGAAATCTTTTCCCCACATCACAGGCTCCTCTGGTCTCTTTCACAGCACCCAAAGTCAGAGTACCAATGTCTTGCACAGGCATACACAGCTCTTTCTGTACAGCAACAGGGCTTGGGGAGTCTGCAGGGCTCTGTCCCCCAAGCCAGAGTCACCACTGGGGAGTGCAGGCGGGAGCAGCCCACAGTTACTGGTGTCCCACAGAAACCTGTTCCATGCCCTGCCATCCGTGCATGCATGGTGCCCATTCCAGCCTGACCAGCTGGAAGATAAGTGCCCACTGGACTGCTCCCAGTAGCAGTGAGGTGCAGCCTGAAGTCCCCACAGATCCCACAGGGAGGATCACAGCATGCCCACTGCCTTTATACCTCAACTTGGCATTTCTCTCACTTTTCCTCATGATGGAAGGGGCACCTAGAAGTATGACCTGGACCTGAGCCTCCATCCAGGGACCTACTAAACTTCAGTTGCATTTTCTTTTAAAAAGGCCTGACATCCCTTCTGACCCTCCACTTCTGCCCTTCCTGAGCTGTGCTGCTGTAGCCAAACCGTTCCAGTAGATCCACGTTGGACTGAGGAGGTCTCTGACTCCAGGGATGACATGGCATGCCAGGCTGTTGCTTAGGGAATGTGCCATCCCTGGAGCAGAGCTCAGTGCTCTGCCCTTCCAGTGGAGGCAGGGATCCAGCTGACTAGCCAGCTGCTTGTGCAGATAATTGCACTATCAGTGAGATAGAATTAGATTATGTTTATTTCATGATCAGTTTTGTTCAAGCCTTACAGAGACATCTTTACTATGTTAAATTAAAATTAATTAATTGCTTATTCTGGGAAAAGATTAACATCTAAAAGCTACATAAGACTTTCAGAACTTGTCTATTTAGTAGTGCTTGACTTGCTTCTACAAGGCTTGATCTTGCCAAGTCAAGAATGAAACATGAAGTGCATTAATTACAAGTGAACTAGGCGTAGCACCTGAGTTTGTACTCACTTCACACATTGCTAGTAATTGCCTGCTTTGTTTTTGCTGGTGTGTCTGAAGTGTCCTAGATATAAACTGGCTCAGATGGCCGATGACAAGGACATCTGTGATGTGCCTGAGAAGGGCAGCCAGGAGGCAGTTCCTTTTGGGACACGGCAAGGGGTAATACATGGCATAGGGGCAGTTCCAGCATCTCTTTACCACATCAGAAGTACTTCTGCCACTGAGTACTTCCCTCATGCCTCCCTGCCCACTGCTGGGAGACAGGTCATGTCCAAGCAGATCTGGCATATTTCTTGAAGGTGAGAAAATATCTCCATTTTTACCTTAATTGTCCTGAAATTTTAAGGTCTTAAGGTGTCATAGTTGTCCAGGTAGCTGGAAGAGAGACCCTCTAATCCATATTCTCTATATCCACTAACTAAAAGATGGAGCAGCAATATTCTGAAAGACTCCTGCTAACTTAGTATCAGCAATAGATTTCAAAGCAGTTAAGGCTGCTCCTTCAGAGGCCAACAGGATATAGTGGATAGGCATCCTAATGAGCTTCTGAACGTGGGGCTCCCTATTCAGTGTCCATACTTTTCAAATAGCTTTTGGAAGTAAATTTTCATGTTGATCACAGTTTTTGTAGCCTGTTCTCTCTCTGCTGTCTTCCTGCCTCTTCCCATATCAGCACAGACACTCTGACAACCTAGAGACTAGTGTTTTATTTCTGTCATTGCAGTTTTTCTCGTGTATTATTAGGTCAAGATGGTTGTCTCTGTCTCTTTTACTTCACTGAATCTGCTATAATGTAAAAGCAGCACTTACCTCATCTACAAGTGTTTATCAGCAAAATTCTCTCCCCCAAAACAGAGTATAACTTTATGCTATCTGTGTTTTCTCTGCTTTGGTGAGAAGGGGTTTTCCATCACTTTGAAAGCCACAGTGATTTGGCCCTGGGTCAAATGCCACAGAGTGATTATCTCTTTAAGCACAGATCTCAAAAGGAGATTTGCATCCCACTACACAGGCTTTCTCTAGGCTTTTCATACTTTCAGGCAGAACAGGGCCCATTTTTTGTGGGAGTTTTCTTTGGAGAGGGAGTCCAAGGACCTGTGCTGTGCAGAGAAGGTGTGACCCCAGCTCTGCAGCAGATCAGGTTTGTTGTGAGCATAAGTAAGTATGCCCCATCTCCTGGCACTCAATATCATTAGATCCAAAGCAGGATGCAAGCCTCCTGTCCCTAGGTACCTTTGGCTGACAAAATAAACATGAATTCATTCTGGTTTTCTCACCTCTCTCCTGCTCATGTCAGAATTGAGACTGAAGCTGTATGACCAAAATGCACCATGTCCACCAGATTCTATGTTGCACTGATACTGACTTTTAACTAAAAATAATCTCCTTTGGAGTGTCAGAACTGTAGCTGCTATTTAACCTCTCCTTTTTGGTTTCTTTTTGGGCTCCAGAGAGGGGGGAAGAATTTGCTGTAGGAGGAATATTGGGGAAAATATCCACTCTTCCTTCAATTTTCTTTTGCCTTGCTGGAGCTGTCAATATGACACTCACACACACTCTTACACACTTTTACACAACCACACACACTCTTAGTCACACTCTTACACACTCCCACACACTCAGGCACACTCACTTGCACTCTTACTCACACCTTTGGTTGACAAGGGTCTGCCCAGGCTCATACTACTTGTGTAAAGTCACAAAATCCGCAAAGTCTCTCTTTTACCTCCCTGTTCCTTTCCCCTGAAGGAAAACAACCTTGTAAATTCTTGTGGCTCTTGGGAGAGGTGGGAGGTGGCTATTGACTTCCCTGGTGGTGTAGCTGCTTTTCATACTTCCCTCATCCTCAGCAGCCAGTGGGTCTGCACTGTCTAGTGCCAGGAAGTGACAACTGCAGCATGTCACTTCTTGGACTGGAGGAGTTCACCTGAATCGTTCATTATAGTATTTCACAGCTAAGCAGGTACAGCTCCTTTGGCTCTGTGGGGCAGGTCTCTTGCTCTGGTTCCAAGCTTGGCTGTGTATTTTTAAACATTATTAGAGTTCAGATGAAATTGCTTCCAGCTGCTTTCACAAAGCCTGTATATTGCCAGGGTCACAATAATGTTCCTTTTCTGCCAGACTGTGGTCTCCTACAGAGAGGCCTTCAAAGACCAGTCTCAACGAAATCAAATTATTTTTGAATATAATTACCTCTCACCCCACTAAATTTCATTGTGTTCCAAAGGGTTTCCTGTAAATAGATCCCACTCTTTAGGGGACCCATGCTATTCTGCAGTGCTGGTGGGAGCCAGCCCTCACCAGGCTCCCCTGCACTAGCAATTCTTGGACAGACAGTGCCTAAGTAGCTTGTCATGTGATAAAACATCACATTTCTTCTCCCCAGTGCTGCTTGTGCTGATATTCAGCTCCTGCAGGAAACCATATGGCTTCCAGAAGCCTACCCACATACCTGTACATGCCTACACAGTCCATGAGTCACATTTACTGTTTGGATGCCCCCTGAGTCATCTGAAAATCTGTGAAATTTCCATGTCTCTTTTCCATGCAATCTCTTAAGAACTTTAGACAGTTATGTATAAGCACTTACATATGTATCTTTTTTTTCTATTCTAAGTTTCATGGGTGGTAATACGCTGGCACTTCTTATTTTTAAGGAAGTTGAATCTTGATGAGAGCAGAGCATTGGCTGCAGCTGTCTGAGGATGGTATTCAATTGAGAAAGTGAGACCCTTTTGAAAGAAGGAGCAAGAAGTCCAACACACTTGGGCTTTCAGCCTTTCTATCTGCTCTGACAGGGCCCATACCTGATCACTCCTGATCCTTGGTGTGTTTCTGTGCCCAAAGGCAGCTGCAGTGCTGCCTTCAGTGGGATGTGAGTATTTTGGGAGTCCTTGACGAGACTTTGCTGTACTAAGGAATGGCACAGAGGGATCACACTTGGGTCACTCAGGGCATTCTGGGGACTGATCCAGGACAGCAGGGCTTGGGGCAGATGTCTGTCTTCATGCTGTCAGCTCCTCAGCTGCAGGGACTCCAGCCTCAGACAAGTCTATCTGCCCTTTATCACTGTCTTGACACGATAATTTTGCTGCCTCAGGACAGCACAGGTGATGTGTAAGCTTTGCCTGTTGCTTTTGCTGATGAAAGACGAGAAAAGACAGTCTTTCTCCTTCCTCTATGATAGGCCAGCACTGAAGATGCATTATAGCCCAAATTAAAAACAGCAGCCCCAAGGTTTGCTGCAGCAGCATGGAGTGATGTAACCAGCCTGCCAGAAACAGCTACTTTTGCAGCTGTACCCCTAATGCAGGCAGTGTTGGGTGTTTAGCAGAATAATCTCACAAGCAGTTGAGGGAGAAGGAATGTGTAGATAGACTGTTCTGCTGTGGAGTGTGTGAGGTGACTGCATTAAAAACATCAATGTCTCCTCATAAGCATTCTGCAGCCAAATGGTGGTTCTGTGGCCTTATAGAGCCAGAAAAATTGTCAGAGGTACAGATGAGTGTTTTGTACACCTGGAAGCAGCAGTGAGTTTGTAGAGAACTTCTTGTTGTAACTCAGCTTAGTAAAATTGCCAATAATGTTCATTAGGGAAAACAATCAGGCCACTTTCCCCTCTGTGAGAGAGTGTGCTGCTTTATTCACCTGCTCCAGAATGCTGCTCAGTACAGGCACAGATTTTTTACTGATACTGTACAGATTGTGAAGCATGTGTGTGACCTGGAAAGCTGCAAATGGGCACACAAAAGCATTGCTAATTTAGACCACTCCCACCCTTCATTCTGACTGGTACAGTTTCAAAAAATTCGCTCTGCAGAATAACAAAGAACCTCAACCAACAAACCCAAGATATTTTCAGAATGTGATAGCAAACCTGGATAACTTGCTGTATAATATTTAGTCAAACAATATTGGTAAAATACGAGTTTTAATCTTATTTCAGTGGGCTACAAGTTATATATACTGGTGTATACTGCATGCAGCATGTATACATATGCACATGAGTATGTATGCAAAATGTATGAGGTATGTTCCATATAAATAGATCAGCAATGTGAAGAGCAGAGCTAAAGGAATGTGGGTGCATGAGAGGACAGGAGAGCTTTAACAGAAGGCTTCACTCAAAGCTACTTCAGTGCAGAGGGGTCTGGAGTGGTGAACCCCTGACACAGCACTGCTGGGGAGCTGCTCTGCCTGCAGATGGTACCTCACCACTGAATAGGCAGCTGTTGAATACTGGCAGCAATGTGCTTGCTAATAAGAAGAGGAATAAGAGGTTGAATAAGTAGAGATAAAATATCCTGTCTGAATGTATGCTTTTGCACAAGTGACAGAAAGGAGCTGAGTGGTTGTTTTTAGGAAGGTTTGTTCTGCAAGTGCTGCTGGAGGGATCAGTACAAGAGATCCGAGCCCACGTAATGCACTCCTTAGTGAGAAGAAGAAAGTTGAGAGGTTGCTTCTGGCAGAGCCTGTTTTTGCTCACAGCAAAAGGAATGCTCTGGTGGATGCCTGTGCTTCAGGAAGCCTCTGGCAGTTCCCAAGGGCCCTTGTTGCCCTGTCAGCCCCGGGGGCAGCTCTCTGTAGGACAGCACTGTCACACTACCTGCAGCCCTGCCCCAGCTGTTCCTGTTCCTGAGGGGCACTTCTGAAGCTGTCTCTTGTTCAGCCTCAGAGAGCTTAACAGATCTTGGCTATTGAGGGGAGCTTGGTCTCCAGCTGAGCCTCTCAGTAACTCCTAGGGAATGGTGGTGTCTCCTTACAGTTTTCCAGGATGAAGAGGCCACCAGGAGCAGTGAGTTTTAGATAGAAATAATAAGGCTGGGCACCCTGGACCCCTGCTGGCTTGTGCTACTCCATCAACGGACTAGCAGGGGCTCATTTTGCACTTCCCATATGCCACCTCATCTTTCCTTCTAGCTGAGTGCTTTTCCTCAAATGGACTATGGATCTCTGTAGGCTGGGCTGTTTTTGTAAATTGTTTACATTGTAAAAGTGCACTGAGATATCAAACATATTGTTTAATGAGCCTAGAGATGACTCCCCAGGTCTGCACAGATATTGAAAAGATTTTAGGGGTCTGTAAAATGAAAACCAGTGTCCTGCTTTCAATATATATCACTGCTGAAGCTGTCATGGAACAAGGCTGATGGTTTCACTCTGACTGTGGTGATTGTGGAGTGATCTCCCTGGCTTTAGCAGAGATGCTTTTGTGAGGATTGCACTCTCACTGCCTGGGCTTAAAGTTTGCTTTCCCCTGCAGCCACCAGCAATGAAATGGAGTTGGTCCATGTGTGGGATGGTAAAATCTGCAGGGGAGTGTTATGTTTTCCACATTTTCAAAAGTACTTTTCACCCATCCAAAGAGTTTACAGAAATAACCTACTGCAAAATTTAAAAAAGCAGCAAGTGTTTGTATTGTGTAGAAAAGTTAAACTTACTGGGGGCTAGACCACATAGTTTTCTTATTATACTGCATGGGTAAGGAAATTTCTGAAACAAGGGCTGAGGGCTGAATCTCCTTCGGTCCCCTCACTGGTGTGGCTGCAGCCAGCAGGGTGCTGTGGCCCAGCATGGATAGCACAGTGCTATGAAATCTGGGCAGTGAGAAGCAGCGGAGCAGCAGGGAACTCTTCCTGACTAATTGCAGAAACTCCAAGAAGTTCACATAAGGAATTAAGCAAGAGCTGAGGTTGCTTTATACTCATACAAGATTACTTTGATGCTTTCAAATACAATGGGTATCTAGCATCTAATTCTAGCCACAGATGTAAAAACTAGCACAGCTCAGTTGCTAATTCCTTGAAGGTATGAGCTGCTTCTGATGTAAATATGAGCATGTGGCTTGCTGTGCAGAGACTTGCCACAAAATTTTCATTTTTAGTTACATTAAGCCAAAGCAGACAAAAATAAAATCTGCAGAGGCAAAGAGGCATCAGAAATTCACTGGAACTACACTGAAGTTGTACCCTGCACTAATAGCCTTAGCAAACAATAATTAACACAGCCAGCATGTCTCATCGTATTGTTAAAGAGAATAGAAACAGAGATAATCCCTTCTGAATTGTAATGTAATGCCATACATAATGATATGGTTTTCTTTCTTTGGACTGCTAGTTTTGTTTTCCATGATGGAATGTCTTCAGAGGGTCTAAATGAAGTGTTTGCAATGAAACTGGATGCTTCCTCCAGCATGTAATAATCATAACCAAATAGGTTTTAATTAATAATTGAATAAATCCTTAGTGAGTTTCTGAAATAGGAGGCATGCTCTATATCTGCATGGTGTCAGGAGATCTGTGAGAACACTGAGCTGTTTCTGATTAGGAAGCTGAGAAGTCGTCCTTGAATCTAGACCAGTGATGGTGGACTGAGCTCTTCTCTTAAGCCCACCCTTAGTGCTCAGGCCTGGAATTTCTCAGCTATCCTAAGGCAGAAATGTAAATTCAGTGCAGCTTCGGTGAGCAGAATATTATTCTTTCTCATTAGCTGATTTCTGTTCCATTCTTGAAAAGATTAAACATAAAGCAGTAAAAAACCAAACCCAAAGCTATCACAGCTTTGTCCTGTCCCCTCCCACTGACCTTAGAGAGCTTACCTAGTGTTTTACTATGCTAGAGATGTCCTCAGCTATCAGAATAGTCCTTGGGATCCCTGACTTTGAACAAGTTATCTTGAAGCTGCTGTACACTACAACACTGTCCAAACCACCTACCAGAGGACCCCAGAAACGTCAAGAATGAAGGTACAAGATGAACTCTATATGAAAAACATTTTGCTGGAATGAAGCAAACCCAAAATCTAAGTCTTTGTAAACTGTTTCTCCTCAGTATAGATCAATTTCAATGTAGATGCAGCCCAAATCTGGCTGAGAAAATTACTTTTCTATTTAAAAAAATAGTCTAGTCAGTGAGTACTTGAGGTGAAAGGCACCAAGCCTCCAGGAGATGGAAAAGGACACTACATGCTTTGAGAGGAACATTTTTCTGTGTTCAGTCTGTAGTGATGTGTGACTGCATCAAGTTGCACCTTGAAACCAGCTGAGAGGCTTGTCTCCACTCTTCTAGTTTGGAAGCAGCTCAAAACCTCACTGCTCGTGTCCCAGGAAGCTTTCTGTGGGACCCTTGTTCTTTTTTGCCCAATAGCCTTGCTGATCTGAAGGTACCCTGTGAAGTCCTCTGCTCTGGTCACCATCCCAGATTTTCTGCTCTGCCACCTTCTAGTGCAAATTCAGCTTAGCTGAACACAGATGGCCATGGTTATGTATAACTCTAGGTGAGGTCTCACAAGTGTTTTGTGCAGGACCGTTAGTATAGCCCTATCTGTAAATCTCACTCCTGAGGCCTCTGTCAGTTATCTTCCCCTTTCATGGCCTTAGTAAGGGCTCACAGTCATCCTTTGTTGACTGTTTTTGTTTCTAGCCTGGTATGACTTTGATCTCTACACTATTCCAACTTCACAGCATTTCCTTTTGCTGTATCTTTACACATCACCCCATGCCTCTTCTATAAGCTTGTCTCTGTGAAGTATAAAATATTTACTGATGAAAGAAAAATATTTTACCTCTTAGTCCATGTAGTCTCTGCATCCATTTAAAGAAACTTTGCTGATTTCAGCATTTAGCAAATACATAAGTGCAAACCATTCCAGGAGAGAGGCCTGCACACCACCAAGTTAATGTTTTATTTGGCCACATTTCCAAATTATCAGGAAAATGGGACAAGAATTGCAAGCATACGCCTGTCTTCCAACATTTCTTGTCTTTATGAGTCAGTCCTGGTATCAGACAAACTTGTTACTCAACGTTCTCTGCTGTTGCAGTAGTGCAGTTCTGAGAAGGAATGTGGTACAGCCTCTGGTGATACCACTTCTTACCTTGCAAAAAAACCAGCTGTTGTTAGCGGAAGGTTTTTTTCCCCCAGTAATGAAAATCTGAAAAAAAAGGAAGGTTGATAGATTACTTCCAGAAATGCTGTATTTTGAGGACAAAAAGCAAATGGAACGAATAGAAGCACTAGAATATCAATAGTAAATAGCCTTACAGTACATGTTGTCTTTGAGTGTGCATGTTTGATTACTGCAGCCAGCTTCCCTGTACATTTCTGGAACATCTAGCTGGACCCTTGAACTCATCTGGAGAAGGTGGCTGTCTGTGCAGCTTTGCCAACAGCAGCAGAATGCTTAGGTCAGTGTATTCAGAAGTAATTCTGATTCTGGAAGCCTGATGTGAGCTCTTTGGGAACTTACAGCCAGAAGATGTTAAAATTTTTATTGACCTAAACATGCAACAGTATTTGATGAAGCAATCAGGGCAAGAAAAGTAATATAGAAGTAACAAAGCTTAAATGAGTTATCTATAACAGAGGATTTACTGAAAGGACAAACAAGAATCTGCATTTGAGTCAGTGACAGGACTTTGGACTCTGATCACGCCTTTTATAGTCAGTAAGAGTAGGCACAATACCACTAGGATTTAAAGAGTGGTTTTTACAAAACCCACACGAAGGCTCTCTGCAGAGGACTTTTGTGAAAAATGGGCAGGTTTGCAAAGATTTTCTGCACCTAAACACATATCAAAATATAACAGAAAAGCTGTGTGGACCCTGCAAGATCTCAGCACCACTGAGTGCTTGCTCCTGGAGTGAAGGGCGGGATGCATTAACTGTGGGCAATTCCTGCAGGCCCTAGGTCATCTTTATCAGCAGATCCCTGCAAGCTGGACAATGTCCCAAGTTTCTTCACTGTTCCAGCTCTGTAGTTGTTCAGTGGGACACTGGAGGACTCACCCCTCAGCATCAGTCACTGGCAGCCTCTCCCTTTAATTACGCATAAAATTCCAAACGAGACTAAATCTTTTCTTGCACTCTCCAGCTGCATTCCATTTTAACACTGCTCTTTTCCTTCACACATCTGTGGTACATACTTGCTTTTATCCTCCCTAAGCTTCTACACAAACAAGGAGGAAGAAAACCCATTAAAGGGAAGGTGTGCCTGATAATTCAATTACCTGCTCACCACCAGTGAGCCACGGGGGCCAATTTATCATGCTGGCTCCAGCAACTCATCCTTTCAGGTGATCTCTGCAGAAAACTTCTACAATCTCAAGGAGCAGGGAGTGTGGTGGGGCAGGAGATGGGAAGCTTGGGCCCTGTGTACCCATAGCCCAGCCTGTAGCCAGTAACAGGCACAATGGTACAGATGGAGCCACGATTTGTGAAGGGCAATCCAGCAGTGTGCTGATTGTGCTCCTGCTAATTGTCCTCAGATATGTATTTCTACAGTTATTGGGTGAACTCAAAAGGTAGGTGTTAGCACAGGAGGAAGGAATTTTAAACAAGTTTAGCTGCCTGTCATTCCAGGAGAGAGAGGGGTTACTATAAGAGCTCCACGTGCTCAGTGTGTTCCTGCAATGTTTAGAAATGCTCAGTGTTTGGTGTGAAGCAGAACATCTTAATACGTTGCAACAAAACAGTTTATTTGGAGAGTAACTCTTAATTTCGAAACAAGGTACTTTCTGAAAAGTATGATTTTGATTCCTAAAAAGATCACTGCCAAACTCCCTTTATTTTCCCACTCACCTAATCTAGGTACACGTCTCTAATCCCAAAATACAAAGACTTTTTGTCTTTTCAGATGCACATGATGGACAGTGTGGTGGTAGCAGAGTATGTATCTCTCACCCTTGTGCAAGAGGCACAAGGCTGGGCACAATCCCATGCTTTCTACTACAAATACTACATTGTTTGGGTTGGGAAAACAAAGGTGTCTTGATGCGATATGCTGTGATGTCATTTTGCTGTGTGCTGCTGGATCGTGTGGCTCAGGCACAGCATTTTCTGTACTCCAGGGGTGGTGAAAATCAGCAGAGAGTAAACTGAGCAATGGATAGCAGCTCTGTTTCAAGGCACGCTGTGAACTGTGCCACAGAAACAAAGAAAAAGCACTTCCATGTTATTTACTTTATTTCCATCGAGTAAGAGTGACTTCTGTCCTTTCTAGGAGAAGGTGCTACTTTGCACAGCCTGTGTCTGAATCCCACTGTGAGGTTTAACAGCCTTTTCTTGTGCTTTGTCTGAACTAGAGTACCTTGCTATTTTGGGGGCATTTGTTACATTTTCATAGGATGTGAAGAGTTTAACTTATTTTTAATAGATATTGTTTTAACTGGGTAACGTGATCATACAAAAATCCATGAATTTACTTTCTAAACACTCCCGTTAGCATTTGGGCAGGCACACCCCAAAGCAACTGCTGCCTTCCTCCCAGGAAAACACTGCTCAAGAGGCTCTAACGTGCTCTTTGAAGGTTTATTTCTTGCATCAGGTTTTCACACAGACAAAGTCACTTCATACAACACACCAACCTCTCTGCTTAATTTGACTGGGAAAGTTAAAATAGGCAGGTTATATAATGATGTTTATCTTTACATCAGGAAGTCAACTAAGAAGCTGTTAAGCTGATATTATATAACACAGCCCTGATTATAGAAAGTGTGGAGGAAGATGGTCTAGGTTTATGCATGTCATATTGGCAGTAATTTTTAACAATTATAATTAATATTGTTTCATATGCTTTTGTTTTTGATGTTTTGCAGCCTTCCAGAAGATGTTGGAGCATTAGCAGCCAAGCACTGAATGTTACTTGTTTATAAAAATTCTAATTGCACTCTTCTGTACATTAGATACATATATTTAAACAAAACATTCTAAATAATGAAATAGAAGTCACGTATTTCCTATAATGCTCTAGTTCCTGAGGTTGCTGGAGTAATAAAACTGACTCTTTTGTAGGATTGTAAACTGTCCTAAACCCAGTAGATAAACCTTATTACAAGAGCAAAAGAAAGATGAGTTTGCTGTATACACATAGCATACAATCCCTAACTGAACAAGAGCTCAAACAACTTCAGTACACACAAACTGCACAGTGATAGGAAAAAAAAAAGGTTTTTTAGACAAAAAGAAGTCCAGTTTTCTCTTACTCTCCCTGTAAACAGGAACACGTTCTTCTACTAGCCATGCCCAGCTGGACACTCTAATGCTAAGAATAAAGACATCCTTGTATTCTGATGGAGATCGGATTAACCTAGAGACAAGTTTTAGTTATGAGGACAAACTGGATATGCAGTTCAAAAATGAAAATTATGAAGATTGTATTACTGGGGAAACTCTCTTCTCTGTATATAAAAAAAAAGATTAAAATTAAATAAGCAGAGATGTGTAAGAGGATCCCACAAGAATTCCATTGAGTAGGCTTAATAAAATTTGCTTAACTGTGATTTTTAAAAATAAAACTTTGATTTTAACAACTGAAGATCAGATCCTTCCCCATGTAGTAGGCAGCAACTTATTTTACCCACAAGAATGAAGATGACAGACAAAAGTGAGCTGGTATTTCAACTGTTAATGGTATCTATGATGGGCACATGACTCATTGTGTTGTGTCACAGAGTAACTGCAGACTGTGTTGAAAAGAGTAGCTTTAGTTTTTAGTGGCCTCGTGAAAATTTTCCCTATGTAGTAGTTTTTGCAGGGAAAAAAAAGACACGTTACAATTCCATGTTTTGATTCAAGTAGAATGTTTCTACAAGAAGTATTTTGCATCTCTTATAACCTGCAAAATTACAGATGATAAGGAAAAGGTGCTCTTCTGAAAAGACATCTCCTGGAAGGTAATGCTGTGGCACACGATCCAATCTTATCAGATATCAGAGAATCCAGATGAGTGGAGGCATAATGAGCAAAGTAACTTCACTCAGGCTTCAGTCCTTGTTAGGCAGGGGAAATGAGGCTCCATTAGTTTCACTGCTTCCCCAGTTGGCTGTGAAGCATTGCACTGAGTTTGCAGGGGAAGTGAAGTGAAGGCTTTTCTGCAGCTGTCAGAGAGCCTTTCATGAGCAACAACTCCCAGTTCTGAATGAATAAGGGAAATCATCTGCTTTGTATACTATAAGGTGACTGCTAGTACTACATATGGTGACCTTGGACATTTATGTGACAAAATTAAGGGAGGACCAATTTTATTGTTTTTGTGTTTTCTTTCATTAGTAAGCCCAATATAAAAAAAGTCTTGAGTTTTACTCATTATTCTTCAACAGTCAGCATTTCTTTTATTAGAATTAATACTATAATTATATTAGTCTAGAAATATTTCACCTTATACACCAGTGTCCAACTTTAAATATGAACAGATGTACCTGCATTTATTTTTTATATATTTATTATTTATTTATCATTAGATGTACCCCACCTTCTGCTGTAACAGAGTTTGTCTCAGCTAGTTACTACTGTATTTTTTTTGGCCGTACTAATAACTGTAAATTCTTGCAATGCGATGATGTCTGCAGTCCTTTTTTTCTTGGTGTTCTTGTGTTGATTGTCATTATGTGTGGATCTAGGGAAAGTTTTTTGAAGTCTCCTGTTCTGAGTTCATTATACTTCTCCAGTTACTGTGTGGGACACCAGCTGCAACACATCTACTGCCATTGCCAGTTTGTGAAGTCTACATTGTCAACTGGCTCCAGTGGGACTTAAAGGGGTTCACCAGGTAGCTGGCACAAAGTCAAACCCCTCCATGTCCTGCTACCCTGTTTGTGGCCAAAGTGTGACTGCCTCAAACCATAAGAAGCCTGACAACATTCTTTTTCCCTTTGGTGTGGTGCCAGCTGAACAGGTGAGGTTTCTAAAGTAGAGTCATTTTTAAAGTGGCAGCTGGACTGCCTTGAGGAGTAGGAGCTGGTGTAGGATCAGGTACAAATCTGTGGCAGGGCTCACTACTATGATCACTTGCCAGAGCAGGCAGCTGCCAGCAAGCTCTGGTGTAGTTTCTCAAAGTGGGAAAGCCTTGTCTCTGTTTCACTATAGCTTATGAAACTGGGGCTATTAGGCTCTGACACAGGGCTGCTTTTTCCCCATGTACAAATGGCATGGGCTAGGATTAGGTGACTGTTACAGCAGGTTTTCCAGGGGAAAAAAAGCTTGTGCTGTGCAGGCCTCCCTTCTGCCAGAAGTTGCCTGGTCCTGTATCACACATCCCCCCTAAGCACCATGTCCTCAACAGGCAGAGCAGTACATGTGCTGTAACAAGCTGCCTGTCCCTGCCAGAGGTCGTCCCAGGCAGAACATCCCAGACGTGCTCCTGGCAGCAATTGCAAAACAAGGGATTTTAATGGGGAAATCTGAGGGCAGGGAGAAAGGGCCATTGGTCACATCCTCAGATGCTTCTGAGGCCAAGAGGACTACAGTGGCAATGGGCTGCTGCTTTGTGTAATTGTCCTGGAGTTCCTATTCCAAGGGTCATTTTGGAGCACAGCCAGGGTGTGTTAAGCACAGCATAATGTTGACTTCTATACTGACCACACCAGTCATAATTTAAGTACAAGCTTTTCTGTATGCTGCATGTAGTGGTTTGATTTAAATGATATTGCTTAAGTTGTGGCACAAACGATGCTCTGGTTCATACTCAGTTTTTTCCTTCTCCAAGGGCACTACAAAATGTCCTGAAAGCTGGAGCCTGAAAAAGACAATGTGCAATACAGGACAGTTTTGCAACACCGGCTCTAGCTGCAATGTTGCTTGTAAAAATGTCATTTGCTTTCATGGAATATTTTCTGTATGTGCTGGAATTTCAAACCCGCTTTTCATACTGAAGTTTTAAGATTGTGCTTTCTGGTTCAACTGCTTTCAATCAGCAGATACACTCCCAGAACAGAAACAGAAGTGCCGGGAACCAACACCACTCTCTGAGGTACAATAAGGCTCACCTAATTGCTTCCTGACTTGCTGATCCATCATCCTGACCCCCTCTTTGATGTTTTCTTTCTTTATTTTTCCTTGAGCATTAGTAACAAGTGAGAAATGCTGTCTCAGGGTGTTATATATGGGATTATTCCTCTATCCCCAGCACAGTGACCGTATGTAATGGGATTATCTCTTATTTAAAATAAAAAAGACTTGGAAACATCAAATCCTGTGTATGAAAAAGTAGTTTCTTTATGGTGGTTCCTTTACTTGTAAAAAAAAAATTCTTTTTTTTGCTTTGTAATAATACATTTATGTCAGTCAGCAAAACAAACCCAAATGCTGCAGAAGTCTCCTTTCTGCTAGCTAAATTTAGCTTGTTCTTCCTCTCCTTCTGTATATATATTCCTCTAACATCTAAAGGGCTATTGCCCCCTTGGAGTACATTTATTGCTGGTGTAAACACTGAAAACTGATGAGGCCAGATGATGGAGCCTTCTGCCAATGTCCATTCTTAGCCTGCCTTCATTTCAAAATACCTGAACTGGTACCAGTTGGTGCCAAAATTCTGAGGTATGAATATACAGCTAGAAAGGAAGAAAATGGGCAATGTGTGTCAGTTAGCACTAAATGCATGTTCTGCTTGCTTCAAGGAGATGTGTGAATACTTTCACAGTACACAACTGTGGGAGGAGGAGAAACTCCTAGCACAAATCAAAGAACAAAACATAGGAGTATTGGGGAGGGAAAAGAGAGGCCTTTTCTAGATCTGGGTTAGATCTGTCACAGTGTCAGTTTCCTTAAGGTTAGGTCTTTTGCAAAGAGAAATCTAGTTCTGATTTTTAGACTTGAAATTTGTGAGAGTTGCCCAGGAGGCTCTTTTTTAGGTTCTTTGGCTAAGCTCTTGAACATTTTCAGGTGTGCTTAAATCTAAAAAGTATAAATGGAGATGCAAACTTGGATCAAAAAACCCCAAATCACATCATCAGTATTTGCTTTGAACTTTCAAGTCTCTTTCTGCCCCTCATATGTGCATAGACACAGGGTTTGAAGTGTATCAGATCAGGGGCTCTGGTTGACTGTCCATCTGATTGAGAAATAAGTTAACATTCCCCCTCAGAACAAGAGTTATGCCTAGATTCACCAGCTTTTATGTACATTTCCTTTTAATGGGTATATAGAATATGCTGCAAAGACCATTAACTCACACGTTTCTATCCAAGGCAGCCATTTCTATGCTCTGTCACCTCTTTGCTATCTTGCAAAAAAGCAAGCTGGTCTGCCTTTGAAGGTAACTCCTTACCATTTCCATGCCAGTTTTGAGAAAGGTCATGATTCTGACCCAATGTCAGCCTGTAGAGCTCATTTCTTAAACTTTCCAGGAAGCAAGGCTTTTCATGCTTTCTCCCATGATATCCTTATGCTAATCTTCTGCCCTCCGTTAACTACAACAAAGCTATTTCTTTATCCTGCTTTAAGTGAGTCCTTCCTCCTCATCCTGGTCTTCACCAGGATGACTGAAGGAAAAACCCCAGCAACAGTTGGATGCCAGTGCTCCGTGTATTGCTTATTGTGTAGGCCGGCAAGGTCTGTGAGGTATCTTTGTCCTCCTGCCTGTCCCTTGACCTCCTGCAGGTAAAGCGGCCCCGGAGCACCAACACAGTCGTTTGGTCCGTGTTGCCCAGAAGCTCCCGCACTTAAACACGGACAAGCGATACAGCAGGTACCCGGCGCACACCTGGAGCTGTTCCGCCTTCCCGCAGCCCACGCCGGGCACCAGCAGCGGCGCGCGGGGGCCGCTCAGGGCGGGTTTCGCCGGGGGCCC
>NW_008236622.1:708266-754335 GCF_000691975.1 Corvus brachyrhynchos
GCGGTGCGAGCACGCCGAGGGCAGCGTCCCTCCCGCTCTCTCCCGGCTGCGAACAAAGGAGCTGCCGCGCCGGGCTGGGGCGGTCCCGGCCACGGGGGCTTGTTGCATCCCCGGTGCTCCTGCCCGGTGCGCCCCGGTCAGCCGTGTGTCTGGTCTCTGCTTGCAGATACCCAGCGAGCCCTGCGCCTCCTGGAGGAATACCGCTCCAAGCTGAGCCAGACGGAGGACCGGCAGCTGCGGAACTCCATCGAGCGTGTCATCAGCATCTTCCAAAGTAACCTTTTCCAGGCGTTGATAGGTAAAGGTTGACTTCTTTCAGTTTGTGCGTAAGCCGGTTGGTTCTTGCTGATGCTGTCACTTGTGGTGTTAAGAACAAAAGGTGGTTTACCCTTAAATTAGAAGCCATGTGCTTCTTGTCGTTGTGTTTTTGTTTAGCATAGTAACACACGTGTTGTTACAGATCAACAGTTCACTTGTTACATGTACTTTCTTTATTTGAGGCTTTTGACTGATCCAAACTGCTTAAAACTGTGGAGTAGTTTTTAATTCTGTGGTATATTATCCTAGATTTCTTTAGATGGTTTTTCCATGCATCTTTGCTCACCTGATAAATTTCTAAGGAGGGTGGGGTTTTTTTTTCTCTCTGTATGTAACAGGTTAGTGAATGAATTGAAATGTTTTTAATTTAAGGAATAAGTCTCTAAAAACATCACAGAGTGTATAACTGAAGTGCAAATTTAACCTAAAGTAAATGGGAAGAAACCTCTAATGCTTCAGGGAGTACTAGTCATCTCTTCTCCTTTGTTGCATACTAAAGTGTAGTGAAAGCACTACTAATTCTTAGTTTAAAGTCCTTAGAGTGCTTGACTTAAAATGTTCCCATAACTTCTTAGAAGCACTTGCATGTAATTTTGAATTTCCTGCCTGTCTGTTTGGAAAAAAAACCTGAGCATAAATAGAACTTGCAGAATCCTGTCTTTATTTGGAAACTTCTGCAGGGAAGCAGTGAGGAGTGGTTTCTTCTTGATTGATTGTCACTATCTTTATGGCAGCTAATGTTAGTTTATCCTCAAGAATAAAGTTTGTTCTCCATCCTTGTCTTTTAACAGTAACCAGTGCCTGAATTGGACTGATGACAAACATTGTAGCTATATTTGTTACTTGACTTTCTACATGGTTACTGTCCTAGGGGTACACATCTTCCTTCACAGGGCTGCAGCTTCTTTGAACCTGTGTTGTGGTGAAAGCATAGGGACAGGCAAAACATAAACATGCATTGCTGCTGAATGCTTTCTTCTGGAGCATTTATTTAATCTTGTGTAGATTTTCAGAAGATAGTAATTGTGCTGGGTTTTTTTTCTTATCATGTAAGGTCACAAAGGGTAACTGTGAGAATAGGTCAGTTACAAGAATCTTTTCCGTATAGGAACTCTGCATTTCTCTTCACTACACAGTTGATGCTAATCAACTCCACAGTGAAGAGCTAAATATGATCCTTGTGGGACGCGTATGAACAGATTCACTCATTGGCAGTTCAGAATGTTGGATTCTTGTGTCAAAAAATTTCAATGTCGACTGCCAGTTTTCTTGTTCTGTGTGTGTGTATGTGTGAGGGCTTCTTATTTTAAAACTCTTGAAGGTCCATGCAGTACTCTGTTTTCTTCCCTTCATTGAAAAGATACCTGTCTGTTAGCCTTTGATACTAAAACCTGCAAGATGTAGTTTCTTCTCATACCCACTTATGAATCTTCATTGTATAAGTCTACACCTAGTTGTAGTATTGTAAGTCTACACCAAGTAGTAGACTTGAAAGAGCAGGCAACCTCATGTCTGCTGGCTTGTTCTGCAAGAGCAGAAAAGAGGAATGTGTTGTTGCCTGGGTGGGCTGTGTGGCCTGTTTTCTGGACTTGTAAGAAGCTGCACGTTGCAACCACAGGACCCTAGTTCTTGTTGAGTTCATCTGTGCACACACAGCAGGTGCTTCTTGGGCCTCTTGCATTAACTTTGCATATCCTGGGTCCCTGTATGATTGTTTACTAAATTGCATACATACATTCCCAAACCATCTGGCAGAAGGCTGGTACTTGCCAAGCAATTTATGCTGTCAGCTTGGGTCTTTCTCCTTTAACCTGCTTGCTTCTGTGGAAATACATCAGGGGAGTTCTTGTTCCTAGCAGGCTGCTCCTGGCTATTGTTTTCCTGGAAACACCTACCTTTATGGTGTGATTACTGCATGGTGGGGGTAAAGAGTGGGGAGGCTCCCAGGAAAGGATGTGATCTGGAAGATGGCCGCAGTTACTGGGAAGGCCTTGAGTTGACTCCTGCTTGTCTTTTTTCTCCATGAAGATCTGGGAGCAGGCTGGATGAAGTATTCAGTTTTGCTGGGAATTAGACTTACCTGGAATACGCCATTGCTCATTACTTTATGGCTGAATTTTAAGTGTGCCTTTCATAGAAGTTGTGATGTGTTCCCAACTGAAATAACCAGTGCTGTTCTGACAGCAAGTTTCAGGCTCAACTATACCAAGTTATTTCTCTTAGAGATACTTCTTCCAGAAAGTGTGCTACTTTTAGTTTCTGGTTTGGGTAGGGTTTTTTTTTTTTTTTTTAAATTTTAAACCAAAAAACAATGCAAAAAAATCCCGATCAAACTTCATCCATTTATTTTTTGCTTTTTCTGCCAAGTTACTGCACTATATCCAAGACTTGCTTGCCCATAGTAGGTAGGTTTGCGAAGGTTGTAGTCAGGATCTGCTGTCAACTTCATGTATCTTTTTTAGTATAATTTTTGACTTGGCAATCAAATGCTCTTCCTTCAAGCAATAAATAGCATTATGCACTGAAATACATCTTTGGCTTTATAATGGAGGAAATTAAATGTTACTAAAAACTACAATTTCAACAGTGTTTCATGTTTTTACATATTAAAAGGTTTTAGAAACTAAAGATGTTTTAGAAATTGAAAGGGGTTTTTTTTTTTGTAATTTCCATTTGGATGCTGAAGAATAAGTAGTATTAATTTTTTATTTGAGCCTTTTATATGTTGTCCTCTCCTTTTAGTTCTCTCAATAAAATTTTAGTTCAGCAATCTGCAAGCTTGACCTTGTTCTTGAATTATTGCTTGAAATCATTTGAATTAGACTAGTAACTAGTCAGTGTGAACAGCCAGTGTCACAAGATGGACATTGCAACAGTGTTACATTTTAAGTGAGGTAACTGTAAGAACTTTGAATCTGTAACAAAAGTGGTAACCAAATATGACCTCCATGAAACAGTCTCTGAAAAAGCCCATTTTTATATTTTTTGCCTTCTGTAATGTGGTATTTTCCATTGCTTCAACCAGCTATGTGTAATAATTTCTAGTACTTTAATTAAATGAATACCAAGGGCCTGTAATTAAAATCAACCCGAGAATAGTCTCAGTTTTAAGTCAATTTCCTTTTATAAAGGCTCAAAAATGTGTGGTATCTTTTCTAGCTTATGATTTCTTGCTTCCAGTTAAAATGACTTGTTACTGATATTCTCATCATTGGTGAGCCAATTTATTATGAGACCAAAGGAAAATATCCATATATAGAAAATGGGCTAGACTTATTTTCACTTTGGTAAAGTATTTGGTATTTATCTTCAAATAGTGAGATAATAATTCTGCAGGTAAGTTCTGTTCTTAGCTTAGGCACTCTTTCACCTTTTCAGAAGCTACAGGTTCTTGAAAAGGTACAGATATATTTATCTTTTTGAAAATATAAAAAGAAAAACACTTGCATGCAAAAGTAACACTTCTGACAGAAAACATGTGAAGCAGACTTCTGTTTATACACATAATATTTTTGTTTAATTAAGATCTGCTTGTAATGGGTGTCATGTTGAGGTTTACCATATTTAAATAGACTTCTAAAATTAAAAATATTATAGCTATAGCTAGAAACATGAGTTAGTTTGCTACTTTAAAAGCATTCATTTTCCTGACAATAACTAACTCCCTGTGCACTGGTGTCAGAAAAAGGGAGTTCTAGCAGAGTCGCTACATACACTGGCAATGCAGTTGGCTGTGCTACCCTTCTTGCCTAAAGTGGGGTGTTTTTGTATATATATCTATACACATATATATATAACTTTGTAGCTATGCATATACAGGCTTTTTAGTATAAAATAGCAAATCTGACTAGGGAAGATTCAATGTGTTGAATTTCATTGTGTAAGCAATCTCCTTTGTTTCACTTGGAGTCCTTATGTATGGAGACCTGCCTTGAAAATTGTGCTTATGCACTGGCGCTCCATAGCACTAGACATCCAGTGTAGGAAATTTTGAATAAAAAAATGTAGTTGTTTCAGTAATCCTTACTAAACCAAAGAACAGCTTCCCCTCATAATCTTGAAGGTGCTTTTAACCATAGTTTGGATGAGCTTTATTGATTGAACAGAACATATTACAAATGCTGTTAATACATTTTTACACCCCAGAAAAGGATGTCCTGTCTCTGAAAATTTTGAAAAAATTGATGATTACATAAAGTAAATTCTTTTTTCAGGTTTCTCAGCAGGGTGATTGGGACTGAAAATTCTAAGAATATAAAACCTAGTCTCATCTCTGTCCATAGTGGCTTTCTGAATTAAATTAGGAAAATACACCTAGATTTTAGACTGAAGTAGACTGGACTGGGTCAGCACGCCCCAAAGCTGTGTGTGGCAGCTCTGGAGCTCTTCTCGCTCCTTCGCACTTAGTCACCTTGGGAATATTTCCTATACTTGCTGGCTAACTGGAAATTAAACAAAGTTAAACACAAGTTCCTCTTCTGAAATGAAACCAAAAATACTTGCTCTTGGGGAAACCTCAGTATCAACTTTTATTTCAGCAGTACAGTTAATAGACCATATGCCATGATGACACAGTTAACTGCAAATCAGCACGAGCCTTTCCATTTTCAAAGGTTACTGAAGCCTTAGTGCACATTCTTTCAGACTCAGCTGAATAATATTTACATTAAGAATCCAGAAATTATTGTCAATAAGCTGAGGATCTTGTTAGATAGTCAATGAATATTGCTGGGGTTTGTTATTATTATGCTTTTATTAGAGGAAGGTTTACGGAGAATGGGATCTTCTGTAACATTGGATAGTACTGAAATTGTTGCAGGTGCTAAATAGGTTATATTCGCATTGAAATCTAATCCTTGCTGCATTTTTGTGACTTTTTCCCCAGACTGCAGCTTCTGTGAGTCAGTATCTTTGCTCATGTTTGAGGCTGAAACATCCATGCAATATAATTCTTGCAACGTTCAGGTGTTTATCGACTTTCCAGATAAGTTTCCTAAAGATGTACTGTGGTTATGCTTGCTGTGGTCTCCTCCGAATACACAAAAGCTGGTCAGTTTTAGAGAAATTTGACTTAGGGCTGTGTTTACAAAGGTAGTTAAGTACCTTCATCCAGATGGAAGGAGGATAAACATTTTACTTGGTGTCCAAATGATTGGAATGTTAATTTAGTCTTTGTAAGTATGTTTCTGCTGTGCAGTTTGTCCAACTGTCCCAGTCTTTGGAAGAACTTCATGTCTTCCTCTTCAAGAAACCTAATAATAAGTGAAATAGTCTCATTGCTCCTCTTTTTTAAAGAGTTACTTACTATTTTGTATGTATGTAGTGTAATTTGATAGCTTGCTTTTTTAAAGTGTTTTCCACCATCTTGCGTGTGCGTGTGGCAGGGCAATGTATTGAATTTTTGGGATTAGGTGCTGCTTTTGGTAGCCTAAAATAGCAAGTAATTAGTAAGTTGAGTAGCTACTGGTATGCAGATAAATAGTATTGTGGCAAAAGTTTATCCTTGTGGTGTTGCATTGACTGTGTATTCAGTGTTGAATAGCTGCACTGTAGAATGTATCAGTTGCAGTGTTCTCTTCCCAGGGTTACTATTGAAAGGGTCTGCTGACAAAAAAACCTTGTTAATAAGTCTGCTGTTCATCCAGGGGCTGAAAAGACAGTCAAAATTTTGAATAATTGGAATAGTTTCCAGGTTCTGGGAAAGTTTGCCCTCTGGCCTGTCCTTGCTTTATTTCCTCTGTTCTTTTACCTCTTTTCTCTAGTTGTGCTGCCTGTCTCCTTTCATACTTCTGGGTTCCTGGATTTGCTCCTCATCTCCCTCAACATTTGGTTCAGTGCTGGGTACAGTGTAGAGGAAGGGGGAAAGCATGAGAGAGGATATTTGTCCTGATCTTAGTCCTGCTTCCATGGTGGTCCTAGCAGCAAGGGCAGAACATCTTGTTCAGCTCTGCAGCTGGAATGCCCTGTGCCCCCTGTGCATCTGTTTGCCTGTATATTGAGAGATAGAGCTTGTTTTGGTGCAGGGGGAAGGAAACTTCAAAGAAACCGAACTGTAGCAGCTGACTAGGAGTCTCCTTGCACAGATGGTTTCCGGAATTATAACTAGGCCAAATTTGCAAGATTGTTAAGAGACTGCAGGAGGTGTAGGGCTGACGCTAGAATAACCTCCTTAGCTTCATGTCCTTTCTCCAAGTTAGGGGAGGTTCTAGAGCTCTCTGGTAAAGCTTTTATAGGAATCTTGTCATGTGCAAATATCTTCCCAGCCATGCCCTCAAAACAGCTGACTTATTTTGGCTTGAAATTAAAAAGTCAGCCTAAGACAGAGGAGCAGCAAGAAGAACTTGTGGGCAAATTGTAAAAGCACTGCAACTTTAAGTGGTTTTCAGAAACTTGTGTTAAAATTTGGCTGCAGGAAACACACAAGTGTTAGTGCTGGAGGAGATGCTACTCTGTGGCACACCCAGCCTTGTGTTGCCACTGCTGTCACATAATTACCTTGGAGCTTCCTGTAGGTAGAGGAAACCAATGCTTGTGCTGTCTCATCTAAGCAAAGCTGTGCACTGATATGGAAGCTCTACTTGGAGGGTTGAGTGAACGCATCCCAAAACTAGTTTGATTTTTTGAATGCATTTGTCTGGTGATAAACCTCATCAGCCCTGTACTAACATTATCTATGGGACATACTACAAATAAAACTTGATAGTAAGGTTTTTGTTGCCACTAAAGACAGTAGTAAATATATCCCTTTAAGAAAATAGTACATTTTTGTAGTGGCTACTGGTTTGCAACTGGTGTTGAGATATTTGGGGAGGGTGGATAGCTGGGAGTTCATTTTTAGTTGGATATTTGTTGTGTGTTTAGGGGGAAGTTGGGTGGTTCTTTGGGTTTTTTAGGCTTAGGCTGATGACTAAGTGTGCATGAGGTGATATTAAATCAGAAAGTTTAGACAACAGAATATTGTTGTGTCAGTTTTCATCTGGGTGTGACAGTTTTTCCTACCTTAATTCTGGACATAGAAGACCCTGTGGGTTTCTGAAGGAAAATTGGATAAAGACAATGGGAAGCACTTTTTAAGGAAAGACTGGACATGACACTTGGTGTAGTTGACATGATGGTGTTAGGTCATAGGTTGGACTCAATCTCGGAGTTCTTTTTACCAACCTAATTGATTCTGTGAAGATGTGGTGAAGGAGGGGTTAGTAAGCAAAGAGGAAAATATGAATGAATAGTTTGGAAAGTGTAAGTGGTCAGGTTGGTAAGGAGTTGAATTTGTCTGAGTGTGAAAAGCAGCTAGAGGAATAAAAGCAAACAATTAGATCTGAGGTTAGATGAGGGCAGTTTCAGCTAAGCACCAATTCAGGAGAACTGGAAGTGAAAAATGGAAAATAACATCTCCTGGAATTTGAATTAAGCAAAGAAGTGTGTGCAGAAAGGATATTCAAAGGGTGGGACACAGTTACTGGAACAAGTGGAAGAGCTGGGGATCAGTAGCTGGATGCTGCAGCTTGCAGCAAAGGATCTTGTAGAACAGAACGTGTAGTGAGAAAGCTGCACCACAAGTTGCTCCTTAAATTTTTAAGACGTCTTGATTGTGTGCATCAGTTTTAAAGAAGAAATAGTTCCCCAAACAGCCAACCCTGAAAGGGGCTTTACAGAGGTTGTGATGAGGCTGGTTTTCACTTCTCATAGTAAAAATGCATACACTGATTTTTGATCAGACACGCACACCATGACAACACAACCATTAAATACACAAAGAGAGTGGTTACTTAACTCTGGTCATTGGCTTGGTAAATGGACATGAAGCTTTTCTTGATGTTTGTATTTTTTTGTTCATCACTAATCATGCTCTTTTCAGGTTGTGCTTTACTTATATTAAATGGATATTCCTAGCTTGATGTAGCAGGTGAAGTAAGCATGCATGATTGAGCCTTCCTTGGAGTTACTAGGAGCTGCTTTATGACTGAAGAATGAAAGGCTGTAGTGTTGGCAGACTCTTTTGCCTGTTCTGACAGTGATCATGACTCTGTTTTGTCTATACGTTTGTTATGTTGGGCTGTTAAGAATTTGGCAGATACCGTATATCTCAAATTGCTCTGAACTGAAATAGCATGTTGACCTTTGTTTTCCTTTCTAGTAGTTTTAAGGCTTAAGTTTTCAAGTGCTTTGGGTGCTTTGGCAGGAAGCCCTAAGAAATAAAGCTGTCGTTCCCTCTCCTCCTTGATTTAGAGAAGTACTTAATTTATAATGGGATAGCACCTCTTCCTGGACAACACACAGGTAGTCAAATTCTTAACAAACCTGTTTTTTCAAATATGGGTAATGTCATAAACAAAAGCAGGCATTTGCATGTGCTCTATTTAGATCAACAAATGTCTGAGAAGAGGCAGACCAATGAGAGATGACAAAGGAATTGCTTACACGGACTAAACTAAGTCAATTTCTGATGGAATTCATGAACTCCTTGGTCGCTTGCAGGTCTGAGGGAGGGTGGTGTCTCTGAGAGGTTCTCCTGGACAAAGCTGGTATTGAAAAGCTTTGTGTGGTAAAGTCTGTATGGTGATGCAAAGTTATCTAGTGTTTTGCTGTCTTGCTGGCTTTGGCTGAAATTGGTTTGTTCTGCTGTTGAAGACCTATCAGAAAGGAGCACCTGTCAATGTCAGTGCAGAATTAACTAAGTAGCTGAAGCATGTAAATCCTGGTCATGCTGCCATGCAGAAGGACCTCGACAAGCTGAGGAAATGGGCTGACAGGAACCTCATGGAGCTCAACAAGTAGAAATGTAGAGTCCAGCACCTGGGGAGAAACAATCCTATGTACCAATATATACTGTGTGTCACCCAGCTGGAAAAAAATATTGCAAGTAGCGATGTGGGGGTCCTGGTGACAAAAAGTTGAATGTGAACAATCAGTGTGCTTTGAAACAAAAGGTGGTAAATAGTCTCTTGGGCTGCATTAGACAGCCAGCATTAGAATTGCCAGCAGGTAAACCCTTCCCTTTGCATTTTAGAATGCAAAACATGAATTTAGATTTTATAAAAAAAATGAACAAACAGAAAAGAAGCATGAGCTTCCTAAATTAATTCTTGTTCATGTGCAAAGCTGTTAACTACATTAAAACTGAAAACCTTCACATGGGGATACAATTAATACAGCATACACAAATGTGATTGTTAAATTCACGTATATTGTGATAGCAGTTTATACCCTTGTGTATTACATGATGTAAGGACAACAGTTCACTGGTTTACATGGACAGTATCCAGAGCAGTCTGTTGTAGTAAACGTGTAACTGTTCAAGGTCATGAAATGCTGAGCTTGTGTGGAATTTCCTGGCATTTATTTAAGAAAAATCATCTATAACCCACAAATGGTCAAGATGCTTGAAGTGTAAAAATGCAAAGCCTAAAAATAGTAGGTTACTGTGATCATTAGAGGAATGGTTTCAATTAAAAAAAAAATAAATCACAGAATCATTTAAGGTGCAAAGGACCTTTATGGTCATTGAGTCCAACCTTTAACACAGCATTGCGAAGTCTACCACTAAACCATATCCCTAAGCACCACATCTGCAAGTCTTTTAAACACCTCTT
Source organism: Corvus brachyrhynchos (assembly GCF_000691975.1). NCBI lineage: Eukaryota > Metazoa > Chordata > Aves > Passeriformes > Corvidae > Corvus > Corvus brachyrhynchos. The sequence continues at coordinate 718,178 of NW_008236622.1, forward strand.
GTGACTCAACCATTCTCCTGGACAGCCTTTTCCAATGCTTGACAACCCCTTCAGAGAAGAAATTTTTCCTAATTTCCAATCTAAATCTCCCCTGGCACCACTTGAGGTCATTTCCTCTTGTCCTATCCCTTGTTACTTTGAGACCGGCACTCACCTCAACTACAACTCTGTTTCAGGTCGATAAATAGTAAATGCCAATGAAATTTAATTGGTTCCCTCCATACCATAATACAGAGGTTCAATATCAGAAACCAACATCATGTAAAAAAATTACAGGGAGTTGCTTGATGCTTGTTTGAAAACCAGAACATATCAAAAGACGGTCAGAGAGGAACGGAATGGGAGACTGAGTAAAGGGAATCTTTCCCATGGAGGTGCACAGTGTTGAATGTTTCTTCCTCCTCACTGTTGTTTTGTTGAGGTTATTGTTGTTTGCTGACATATTCTATGCTTCACTCTTTCTTCTCTACTTTGCAGTTGCATTTGAATTTCTTGTATGTACTGTGTATTTTATATATGCTGGATGTTCTTTGTTCTGTTACCCCCTGAAATTTTTTTGCCCAGTTCTCAAGGTTGGCTTCCTTTGACCAGTAATTAGCGGTTGCTGAATTGCTTGTAGACTTGAGGCCTCTGATACCATCCTGTGTCTTTGTTTTCAAGGCCTCTGCTGTCATGCTATGCCTTTGCTCTTCTATGCAGCTTTTTTTTCCTGAGGTCATAGGTAATCCATTCCCTATGGAATAACCCATTTTTATTGGTATGTGTTAGCTGTTACACACACACAGATGTAAATTTGTACCTTCAGCCTGCGTGTGTGCATGTACTTGTATTTATGTACAGCTTTTAGTTAGCTTTGGACAACTGTGTGATGTAACACTGAATGATTTCACATATTTTTGTATACTATTTATGGAATATATGTAGCAAATATTTATTTATGTATAAGCCGTGTGTATTATGTATAAAAATATTTATAGAAATAGGTGTTGGCTCACACAGTTGTCTGAAGATAAGTAAAAGCCATGCAAGTTAGATGAGTCTTCTGGTCTTTAGATAATTGGTGGTAGAGTTGGACAAACAAAAACAAAGCTCTGGGCAGGCCAGGACAAGTGCAGAGGCCTGGTTATTCACTTAACACAAGGCCCATGGACTGTTATGAGTAATGCCAACACCTTGTATATAGGGCTGCCCCATTCCCTTAAGAAAATGCTGTTATAGGTATCCCGTCTTTCACTTGCAAAGTTACAAGTTATCAAAAGGTTCACATGTAAGTGGATGCAGGGAATAATTCTGCTCAGCTTAATTGTCCTAGCTGACTATACTAAAATTAAATATTCCTTTCTGTAGGTGCATGTGGAGAACTTGGCTTGGGAATGAGATTTTTTAGAACATGCACTGACCTTAAGTTATCTTGATTACAAGTGTACCCTCTGTTGAATATATAGCAAAAAGTAGCAGACACTGCACATACCTGTACAAATGGTAAGCAGAGGCCTTATGTTTGATTTCTAAGGAGTGGGGAAGAAATTGATCTTGAGGAATGGTGTCATGTTGCTGGTTGGAATCCTTGTCCGTGGAGGCAGATTCTTTAGACAGAATTGATGTAGTCTCTTGAACCGCCCTCAAATACACTTTAGGAAAGAAAAGAATTTGTTTCTGCAGTTCTGCTGTTCTTTTAATTACTGTGTTGTGGTTTTTAGTGAAGCTGGATCTCCCTTGTAAAGTCGATTTGGGTTTCAGTTTGTATTTGGCAGATAACTCTTGTTTGCTTTAAAAGTGAGCAGTTTTAGCTTCTGGCATATCATGTTATTGGTGAACTAGCCTGTTCAAAGAACAAAACTAAGATGAGTGGAGAATATGAGAAGGGGGTGAGCAATACACCAGCAAATGGCTTTTAGAGTAAAAAACCCCAGTTTGTCACCGTTGCTTATCTTTTCACACTACTAATAGGCTAAGAATACAATTTTCCTTTTCATAAGAGTGCTCATTGCAGAACTGGTGGTCTGTCACTTTGTATAGGCTTTTATCCTTTTTGCTGTCAACCATATTTCTGATTTGGCTACTTAATGTGGTTTTACTTGTAGGCAGACCAAATTTCAGGATGGTTTTATGTGTTGCCTACCATTCATCACTTTTTGTCACTTTGGATTCCTAAAACTCTGTGCTCCTATTTTTCAAGTTTCAGCTGTTCCTTTAATGTTCCCCTCTAGTTTTGAAATGTTCCCCATCGGTGTTTTCTTTTGCTGTTTTGTGATACCTGGTTTGAATCAGTTTTCTGTAGCTTAGTTTTCTGTAACTTAGTTTGGGATATAATCTCTCTTGCAATTAATATGGGAGAAAAGTGCTGTAACAAGAAATGGCACATCCTAGCTTGAAGAAGGAATCTGACCATAAATACAACTAAAACTTAGTATTTTACTACCTGCTATTTGTAATAATTAGGAAAATGTTAGAACTTTTCATATGCTAATGTGTCCACACATCATTAACATGTGTTCAGTACATATTCAAATGTGTTGAGGTGATGAAATATTTTTGTGAGCTGATATATAGCTGTAGAAAAGAAGAAGGAATTTTTAGATTTAATTTAGTATGGTTTAAGTTTCTTGCTTTATAAAAGTGTAATTGTCAACTTGCATTCTTGTGGACCTAATGTGTTCAGGGTTCATAGGTGGCTTGCCTATACTTGTACACACTTAATGTTTGCATTCTGAATCGTAAAAATGGAAACTTTTTTTTAAGAAGGTAGATATTATCATATAGATACCAAGTTTCTAGAAACTTTGTGGATTTGGAGCAAGTCCAGGATAAACAGAAACTAATCCCCTCATTAAGTGGTGCATATATGTCTTGCCATCTTTCAATAGCAAGTCTATTGTGGTGTCCTGCATAGAGAAGTGGAGGTGAGGTATGGGAAATGCTGTGCTTTTTGAAATGAGTCGTTCTGCAGGAGGAGTAAATGGCTACCTCCGCTGGCAGGGACTTAAAAGGAATAGTAGCAGAATTGAAAATCGGTGTCCTAGATTTCTGTTGCAAAACAGTTGCACAAATAACCCCTTCCCATAAATAATGTAGTGATCTTCCTGGCTTGGTTGCTGTGGATTGCAGCTATAGAATCAACTTAAACCACTGCCTATTTTAATGTACAAAGTACTCTCTGTTGAAGGAAAAAAATCTTTGCTGGGTGTGCTTGATTGATGTATTGATGTTAATGCAGCTGCAAGACAAATTTGCAACTGAGGGAGCTAATGTGAAAGAGATTTAAAGGCAATTTGTATCTCTTAGGCTGCTTTGCTCCTGTATATCTAGGTCACTTAATGTCTTCTGCAACCCTCACTGCTATTTCTTCCAATCAGCAGCGCCAAGAGCAAGTATAACTTTAAAAATTAATGTAAGCTGTTGGTAAGAATTTGACTCTTGTTCAGAGGAAAGATACAAATGGAATTTGAGAATTTCAGTTTTCTGAACTGGTAGAGAGCAGAAGTGCAATGTCTATAAAAACACATAAGACTGGAGTGCCAGCAACAGTATTTGCAACTCTTAGTTGTGTGGTCTTTTTTTTGTGGGATGGCTCTATAAAGGAATTGGTTATTGTGCCTCTGTTACTGACTCTGGGCTGTTGCTAGAAAGCTACAAAACTGCAGCTTAGACTCCTCACTCATGGCTGGGTCCTGTTTCCTTTGGCTTACTGTGTTTGTATGTTTGTCTTCTATGAAGTTGGTGTGATTAAAAATCAAGAGTTTGCAACTCTTGATTTTTACTTTGAATAAGAGACTAAAACCTTTACAGGACAACTTCTTAGTTTGCCCTTCCCTTAGCCTATAGCTTCTCTGACTTTTTTTTTTTAAAATGTGTGTGTTTATGGATCTGATTGCAGTTGTGATAGCAGGTTTCATACACCTACACTTCATAGGAACACCTTTGGTGCTTCTTTATATTGCATTTTTTATTGATGCTTCATGTAGTGAGTAGGATGTCAATAAAAAATGCAAGACAGCCAAATTTTTTGTTTCTCAGATGTTTCCAGCTGAGTCTTCAGGGTTATGGAAAAAGCTGTTAACTAGTTCATGATGGGTAATTCATACTGTTAAGTTTCATCCTATTTCTGTTACTTAGACTGAAAAAGCAGATGATGACCTATCCTCATCAATCTTCCCTTTCCCAACTTCTTGCAGCTTCTCTCTTGCTGATTTCATCAGTATACTTCTATTCTTCTACTTCTGTGATCATTTAGTTGAAACATGTACAAAACAACCTTCTAATATTGCCCTTCAACAGTAGATTTCAGCTAACCAAAGGCTACATTAGTTGAAATTATATTTACCAAAACTTGAAACATGGACACTAATCCCTTCCACTATTCCACTGCAGTTATTTCATGTGCTTCTGCTGTTCCTGCTGCAGCTTGTGCTCCTGGGGTTGGTGGCAGAAGCCCAGAGTGAGTGGGTAATGGAGGCTCTGAGACAGGGGCACAGAGAACGAGTTGTGTGTGCGGTGGGGGAGGTTCATGTGATCGTGCTGATCCCTATGAATTTACCCATGACAGATGAAGCCAGATCTAATCCGTTTTGCAGGAGGAAGATGTAGTTAAAATCAGAATATTAGAGGAACTATCAAGCCTAACTGCAATTTTTTTTACATGTTTAGATATTCAAGAATTTTATGAAGTGACCTTATTGGACAATCCAAAATGCATTGATCACTCTCAGCCATCGGAACCAATCCAGCCTGTGAATACCTGGGACTTCTCCAGCCTTCCAAGCACAACAGTGACATCAGAAACATTGCCGAGCAGCCTTAGCCCCAGTGTAGAGGTATGATATAGAAATCGGTTTTATTTTTCTTGTTGAGACTATTAGTTCAACATTGTTCTCTAAGTTTCCTTCATTTTATAAAATATTAATTTTCAAAGAAAATGTACATTATTAAGATCAATAGTCATAGGGGATTTAATTATTGAAATGTTTAATAACATGTATGCATTTTGCTTAGTCAAAAATTTATAAACTCATTTGTCAAATGTACCATTAAGTGACCATTAAATTGGATTTATGCTTTGATTTTGGAACCTCACTGACAGGTTTATTAGTATGCTTATACTCATCCATGCTCATGACTCTTGAGTCATTCCTTCATTAATTATTTGGGAAATCTGAGACTGTTGTCTTTCTGATTAGTAACCTTTTCAGTCTGATCATAAGAAATTCTCTGCTACTTCTATATCTGTGTTCTGGAAGGACTTGTTTTTGAAAACAATATGCAGCCATTTGTCACTAGTGAATGGTGAGAAAAATGAGCAGGAAAATGCTCACTGTTGTACATTTTTCACTAAAGCAAAATCTCCCTGATCAGTTTAAACTTAAAATGTTGACTATTTTCACATCAGAGCTATTATTTGTCCCCAAAGAGGTGAACCCTTGAAGTGTGCCCTGGAAACTGACACCACTGGAAAAAGTGTGTGAGTTTCTCAGTAACTGAAGCCAGTGCACTGTGCTGGTCCATTTTCATGAAATGATTGTGGAGCTCAGGAGGAGCCCTGGGAGAGATCAGCCAAAGGACTGGTGCTGCAGCCTGTAGGGAAGCTTGGGAACTTGTACTACTCAGCAAGATAAAGTGGCTGGGATGTCTTAGTGAGTGAACCTTTATCAGGGGCTGTTGGGACTGTGTAAGAAGGTTCACTTAGCTGCAGATCATTAGTGTGTGATGTGCTAATGAGTTTGTACAGTTAAAAAAAATGCTTGTGCTCATTGTAGCTTTTTTCAAATGTGTCATATTGAAGCTAGTATGAAATACATCAGGAATGCTTTAAAAGAAGCTATAGAGGAAATCCAAAACTTGTATTCTTTTGGAAAGTAAAAAATGGTGAGTAGGTAAAAAGGTCAGCCAAGCCAGGGGCAAGACTTATATATTGCCAAGAACAGCCATTAAAATATCTTTACATGAAAAACTGAGCAGCCTAGGCATACTGTCTTTTTCAGGTTTGTAAGTAATTGAACACTGAGGAATTTAAATTCTAGTTGAACTTGCAATGTGGGAATAGATTATTTTCTTGTTTGTGAATCTTGGTTACACAAGATTATTATTAAAATTTAAATTTTATATGTCTGTGGAATCTACTACCTGAAATTGCATTGAGAAGGCCACTGTCATTGTAGTCACCCTAATGAATTGTCATTGGAGGAAATGGGGTAATGCTGGAGTATATGAGAAATAGCATGGAAAAGGCTATTGTGCTATTTACCTGTATGCCATCATCTAAATCTGAGGCTTAGAGCTGTAGAACATCCCTTTTTGAAGGTATGGTGGGAATGGCACCTCTTAAAAGCAAGAGCAAAAGGAGCTGTAGTCAAGGAGAGGCAAGGCTTATTTTGTCTACTGAGATGTTTTGAAATAAGCTGGTTCTATTTCATGTTTGCATGTGCAGAGAACTTAATGAGGCAATTTGGGAGTCATTGCAGTTGCCCTTAGTCATGGAGGATGCATGAAGTTCCCAAAAATGGCGGATGGACAAATGCCATCTTTTAAAAAGGGAATACATAGGAGTAAGGCAGGAGAGGAGGATTTTAGGTTTAACAGGTACAGTGAATGATTCCACAGTTTTTTAGTAGCTCCTTGAAAGTGATAAAGGAGCCAAATAATAGCTCTTATAGTTGTTGATGACAGTTTTTTCAAACAGTTTCTTTCTATTGTGGTAATCATTCTTGTGGTAGGAAGAAACCATAAATGTGATAAATTCTGACTTGAGTAGAACTTTTGGCATGGTTTAACAGGCTATCTTTTGAGATAATATATCAGTTAAAGTTTCTCAAAAAATGCATCCTAGGGTTGGGTTTTTAGTGAAAACATCCTTATTAAATTAGAAATTGAACCATGGGAAGAGAATGGTATGTTACTGCTTCATCAGCTAAGACTAGAATGAAGCCTTGGGCAGTTGAAGTAATTAATGTCCTACATTTTGGCTGAACTAATAGAAGTTGAATAGCTAAGAATTGGTTTCTCAGAAAAGGTCTGGGTAATTTTTGAATCTTAAGGTGAGTCAACCATGGCATGTTAATAGATGAAAAGAACACCTTACTGACATAGGTATGGTGTAAAACTATTCTATTCTACTTGGTCTGCATAAGGCTTTGCTGGAGATATTGTCAAATTTGAGGTATCATGGTGTGAAAAAGATGTTTGATTTCAGTGCTTAGAAGAGAGTGACATGGAAGATGTCATCTTGGAAAGAAGTGAAGACCGGGATGGTTTGGTGTTGCTTGAAAGAATTGGACACTTAATTGGGAAGAGAAATTTCCTGTATTTATAGAATGTGAAAAAGAAATATTTTGTTTTTATACAAGATGTGCTAGGCTTACACTATAGAAATAGACTTACAAAAGCATTTAATGTGTTTTTCTGAGCACCAGAATAGCATAGTACATGGCCAGTCTCCCTTATTGAAGGTCTTTTGAGGCAGCATGATGGTCTTAAAGGTCATAAATGTTTTTGTTTTGTTTTGGTTTTTAATCCCTGTAATGCACCTGGGAACAGTGTAATGGACTTGAGGATTCATGTCCCTACCAAACCATTTTGTTATTAGTAAACATGCTTCAAATTCTAGCAGCCTGCACTTGAAGCACATATTTGCTGCTATGAGATTTGTCTTATGATGTTGCCACTGTAGGACGTTTTGTGCTTCCCCTATAGGAGAAGCAGATGTCCGAAGTGGGGAATAGTTTGTGGTGTTAAATCCATGCTTTGTGATTATTCACTCCCAGCCCCTGCAGAAACGGTTTGCAGCCCTATACAAGGGTAGTGTTGTCCCTGTATCTTTCTATGTTGTACATGAAGGTGTGTTTTTATTCTCATGTGCAGTTGGACTGCCAGGACTTGTCCTTGACACTGCACCAATGACACCAGGCACATTGTCATGGCAAGGTCACTAATGCATTGAAAGAACTGCCTGATTTGGAAAGGCTTACCAGAGACGTGTCTGTTCTCAGATGCACTGTTTACTTCTCCACTACAGTCTGGTGGCCATGCTAGTGTTACCTAACAGAACCTGATATGGTGTGGATTACTTTGTTATTTTTCTAAGTGGCCCAGATTTGAACATTTATGACAAAGCTACCCATCTTCCTTCATATTTTTTGTCTTGAGTATCATGTGAAAGTCACTATTGTTTGACCTTCAGTATATGAAGGTCAGGTTTTAGTTTTACTTCCAGTATTTAAAACCACTGTATTTGTACTTCCAGTATTTAAAACCATTTGCATATATTGGTGTTGATCCCAGTTCATGTGAAACTGAAAGCAAGCTTTTCTCGCAGTCTCTGTCACTTACAGTAAATGTTACCTTGTATTTCATTAGTTAGAGTACTGTTTCCATGTTAAATCGTAAGGTGAACAATTTTGAAAAGTGGTAGTTTGGTGTTGGTTTCTTTTTCTTTTCTCTAATATATCCAAATGTCCAAATATATATATATAATCCAATAAATATATATATATAATCCAAATATATACGACAACTGTTACATAAACATATAATCTTATACCTTTTTATTGACCTTAATTCTTTCTTCTTCAGTGACTGGTTTTTTTATCTTTATATACCTGCTTGGCAATACTTTTCCTTCAATATTTTAAAATTTAATAAAAATTATGAGGAGAAATTTAGCATGCTTGCTATATGTAGTATGTGAAAATTTATGTTTTAATGCTCAATGCATTTTTGGTTTTGGTAATGCTTTTTTTAGCTACTTAGCGTTTTTTTAAAAAGTTCTTTTATATTTGGCTTTAATAAACCCAAGGGAGTAATAATTCTGGTATGTGTTTAAGCTAGCTTTTAAATTATAAATTCTCACTTTTCAGACTTTCAAGGCTGCTGTCCAGTTCAGTATTAGTTCATTAACCAGACTCAAGCAGATTGGAACACTTCATGCACTTTGAGATTATTTTAACTCTATTCTGTGCCTTGCCAGGCTGGTGAGTTTGCAGGTGATAAGCATGGGATGTTTTTCTTCTTGCTTGGACATTGTTAGCCTTTGAAGTAATGTATTTCAACCCTGTTTCTTTTACCTTGCTGATATTTTTTTGCTGTAGTTACTGTGGACCAAAATAATATTCTTCCAGCTGACACTTTGATGGTATATGTGAGAGTTGCTGTGAGAGTGGGAATGTAATGCTCCCCTAAAGAGATTAAGGATTGAATTACAAGAACTTTCTACACAGCTGACTTTGGGAATGACTTTTTAGCAATGTGTGGTGGTGTATATACATAGAATAGTGGTATACAAGCTTAGGTTGCCTGAGGACTTCTAATGGCACGTAGCCTACTTCTGTTTTTGCCTTCCTACCTCTGAATCCCAAGACTGGAGTTTGTATTCCCCATAGGTTGTGTATTAGAGAAAGCCAGATTGCAAGTTTTCCTGCTCATAGCAATCTGTTTTCTTTTCCATGCTCTATATTTCCCGGAACATTATTTAACAGTTTTATTTGTTTCAATCTCCAGTACAAAATTATGGGAAAAAAAACCACTAAAAAAAAAAAGTGATTCAAGAAAGTGATAAAGCAGGAAAGGAATGTTAATCCTTTCAGTACCAGGAACTAGTTTAAAAAAGAAATATATGCAATCTGAAAAGGACGAATGGTTCATGCCTTTTCCTTGTGTGCATTAAATGCTGAGCTCAAGTGTGCCTGGCAAAGCGAACAAATCTGAAACAAGATCTCGGCGCTGTGTGAGAGCAGAGCCTGTACGGGAGGGAGCGGCTTCGGGAGCTGTTTGCTGTGATCTGTGGTGCCATCTGCAGGTGGGACACTCGGTGTTTGACAAATACGCGGTCAAACTTAAATCGCTGGAAGAAATCTCTGACCTAATTGAGTAGTGTATTGCTAAGGAAATAGTAGTCTTGTGACATTCTTTTTTCTCTTTAAATCCGTAGGATTTGTTTTAGTATTTTGATTGTTTTAAATCAGAGAAGTTAAGATGTTTGCTGTTTAGCTTGAATTTAAAAGTAGCCACAATCATTTGATTTTACATGTTGAAAAAAACCGCCACTGAACAATGTCTCAAAGGAAATTTTTTGCCTTAGGACGTGGAACTCAATCTGGAGTCTCTTACAGTTGCATGAGGATACCTTTGTATTTAGTGAGTAATGGTGTCTGAAGGACTTTGTTCTGATCTGTGGTTTTCCCATCTATCTGCACTTGCCAATGTGTTTAGTGTCTGGCATGTAGAGACTGGCTAGCTCACCCTCTTCTAGGGCCTTTTGCCAAATTCTTTTTTTATACAAAGAAAGCAAAAGAGGAAGTAAGGAAACAGCTGATAAGTCTGCAATTTCAGCTAAAATTTGATGCCAAGGCAGAGTGGACAGGAAACTCGCTAAACATCTTGCAATTACAAAATAACTCAGTATCACCTAGGAGGTCAGTTACATTGTGAAGGATTTTGACTAGCTAAGTCTTGAAAATCTCAAGAACTGGAAATGCAAAACTTTTCTGTCAGTCTTTTCCAGTGCTTGAGTATCCTCATGGTGAAAAAGCTTCACCCTATTTTTGATTGAAATTCCTGTTTCAGTTTATTTGTAGTTTCTAGGGTTTTTCCATCATACAACATGGACTTGAGTTTGTCTTCTGACATCCCACTGTAGGTACTGGAGGGCTGCTTTTAGGTTCTGCTGAACTCTTTCTCCAAGCTTAAACAAGCCCTGTATCCTCATCCTCCCTTTAAGGGCCAAGTCTTCCAAAAACCCTCTCAATGTCTTAATGGCCCTCTGCAGAACTTGCTCCACATTGTCAAAATCCTTGTATTGGGGCCCTAAAATGGAATGCAGTATTCCAAATGCCCCTAGTGGAAGTGCCAAGCAAAGGGGAATAATAGAGTTTTATGTTACTACTGGTTGTGTTTCTGTTAATGCAGCTCCTGTTCTCCTTTGCTGTTAAGGCCTGCTGCGGGCTTGTGTTTGGTTTGCTCAGTATCTGTCAACATGAATATTTTGGAAAGGGATAAAGTTAAGCTAACATCATTTTCACCTCCAATATGGGAATTGGCTTTGTTTACAAAGCAGCCAGTAACGTCTTCTTAACCTCTCTAAAAATGTGACAGTTTTGTATAACTTCTTAATAAGATAAGCTAATGTAGACAGGAGGAAGGAATTTGGGATGTCTAGTTTCTAGTGCAATGAAAAAATCTATGTTTAATCAGTAGCAGTTTGTATTCAGGATGGAATGGTACATCAAGCAGTTAATCAGAATCTCAGAGGAAGCCTTGTGAGGAGATACCTGCAAATGTAGAGTACATTATTAAAGTGCAGGATGCTCTAGTTCTGTTTTTCTGTTTCTGAATTTTAACTGCAATATCTTCATCTGGATTTACAAAGTCATTCTTACCTGTTGTATTAACAAGCTGTTCCTGTGAAAGTCCCCAACCTATTGTACTATGTTCAAATACCTTCTTTGCTTTAATATTTATAAAGATTCAGTTTTTTAGCTTGATAATATGCTATATCTGATTGCTGTGCTCCTTGTTATTGTACTGGTCCTTTATGCCTGTATCTGTATGTGTGTATTGCCCATTATTTATATAATCTCCTTTGCTGCACACATGATGTGCTTGTTTTGTTTCAGCACCAATATAGTCCTGGGTTACTCAGAAGCTTTGCTTTCTCTGTGTTAACTTTACAATGAGGAAATGATATTTGGTTTGCTATGTATTTTGCTTTCAATACTTGAAATCCAGGCTGTTTGTACAAAGAAAAGAATGTAAGTCTTGAATGAAAGCTGAAAAAGTCTTCCAGGGGCAGGCTTCTGGTGAAAGTGAATGCAAAAGCAAATAAACAAAATCCCCATGCTCTGTTCGGGGTGTGTATACAAGCAATAAAACCCTATTATTTCTAAATTTCTCAGTTTAGGAGTAAATAGACAACTTGCAAATTCACTTTTTAAAAAAATCTAATAATTACATCTTGCAGCCAGGTTCAAAGATAGCTATATAAATTAATTTATGACATCTTACACTTTTAGTGCTTTCTTTACTAAAGTAGCTGAGAAAGTGCTTGCAGTGATGATAGTGCTTGATGTTTACTGAGTCTTTGATATGTCTCCTCAAATATGCTGAGGTTGGGCATTTGACATCCCCTTGCGAAGCTGAGCTGAGCCTGCTTCTCTGGTTACACCTGTGACAGCTCTGTGTTATGTGGCTTTTCTCATAGAATCCAAGAGCAAATTAGCATTTAAATAACCACATGCACTTTTAAATTTGTGAATAGATTAAGAAATTATTTATCTGCAAAATCAGTATTTTCCAAAGCATTGTTTTAATTTGCATGATTTATTTCTATGTGTAGTTCATCTGTGCATGAATTTTCCTTTATTTAGTTATCTGGTGGCTTTGTAGATAGAATCTTCCACACTGGAAAAAGAATAAGCCTGTGAAGGTACAAAGAGTGACTGCCAAACATAACCTAAAAGAATTTATAAGTAATTTTTCTTGTCTTGAATTAATCTCTTACTTTGTGTTTCTCACTTGAGAATCATCCTTTTTTTTTTAATATTAATGCCATGAATAGTGGTGAATGGAAATGCACTTTTTCCTTCTGGCCAAGCTGTATAGAATAGTTGTTACTGGTTGTTACTGAGATCACTTGGAGCTGACGGGACAGAAGGATTTATTTTTAATAAGGTTGAATGACATTGAAGAGATCACAATGTTTCTCACAAATTCAGTAGAATAATAGTTTTTTTAATGACTAACAGCACTGTGTGAAAATGTCTTACTCTTCAGTGCATGAAAGGATGACTTTTCATGCATTTCATTATTTTGATTCAAGTTTTGGTGTGTTCTTTAATATCTTTCTTTTCCTTCTCACAATATGGTTCAAAGGAAAGAAGGTTCTAAGTTATTTTATTAAATTGTTTAATTACAGTAGTTTTACTTCTGAATTTTTTACCTATTTCTCATTTTGAAAAACTTTCTTCTGCTCTCCAAAATTTAACACATGCTTGCCCATTCAAGGAGTTTTATAATTTGCTTTCAAAAAGCTGTATTATTTTTTTGTACGAGAATGCTAAACCTCCTGAATATTTGAGCCTTGGTCAATATTTTTTGAATGTTTATTTCTTCTACATACAGTATTTCCAGTGAAAAGTCTGCAGAAACTGCTTTAGGGCTAGGAAATACTTATTTTATCCATAGTACTCTTATTTTTGAGTCCTTCTCTCTCTGTGCACTATATTTATGAAAATGTGTATTGGTGTTTGCCACAAAACTTTTTGGTGTACTGGTATGGAATTTTTTCCCCTGTGTGTGGACATTGTTAGCTGAAGATGGATCTTGGGAGAACCATGTGCAGTTACCAGAAGGACTTTTAATCCATTGTAGTGGTGCAGTGCTTGGTAAAGGGCTCTAATGTAGCTTGGCTGTACATCCTGCTCCGATTTGTGCAGTGCATGCTTTACTACTTTTCAAGCACACTTGTTATGAGATGACTTTCTGTCTGCCCTGAAGTGTTTAGGGTCCTTGTTCAAGGTGAGCAGCCTGATCCACAAATCCTCAGCAAAGAAATGCTTTTTCCTTACCTCTCTGGATAGGTCTCTTCTACGTCTCATGGTCTGCATCGGCAACTTGAAGGATGTTACATGCTTGTTATGACAGGAGTAATGGGTCTTGTTGGAAGGATGGTGGTGAGTGCAAGAGGAGAGAAATGATATGATAATGATTCTTAGTTCTGAAAGCGTCCCGAAGAAGGCAAGAGAATGGAAAACTGAGAATAAAAGTGATTGATTCTGAACCTAAGCTAATTGTAGCCAGGATTAGTCTGCAGAAGCTTAATCTTGAACCAAGGTGGCTGATAGAAATTTCAGTGATGAGCAGGATCGTTAATCTTTGCCCTTCATGGACAGAGCATGAAGTTTCATGCCAGGTTTCCATGTGCTCTTGGGATTCCTAGAGCTGTTTGTGCAAGAAATGTACATTTGGACTTGACTGCATGTCTTGTATTAGTCATTGAAGATGTTTCTGGCCTGGACACTGGATATGTGCCAAGTTACCTAGAAATGCATTTCCTTAGTTTTCCTTACCTTTTTGAATACTAGCACTTTGTTAATTTCTTGGAACCGTACAGTTTTCCCAAAAGAAGACTTGGGAAATGCAAGAATAATTTCTTTGTGAGGTACCTTGTGTGCATTCAGCTGTGAAAGTAATCCCTCCCTCCCTTTTCTGACACAGGAATGTTTCATCAGCTTAACTTGTGCTTTTTTGTTTTTTCGAGTTAGAACTTTTAGCCTTCTGACTGGGTTCAGCCAGTTTCAGCAGTCTGAAAGATGCATAGTTTTCCCACTGATGCTTTGTAGCAGTGAGAACTTCACCTAGGTGTTCACAGCAGAAATTCTTCACAGGTTTTATACACAGTGTAAAAATGAAAAATATCTCTGGCTTGACTTGGACATACAAGGTAAAAATCATAGTCTTAGTGGTTGAATGGTGTAAGATTTATCTTAAAATTCCATTCAAGTTTGTCCCATAAAGATATCACCTGCCCACAAAATAAAATGCGTGATTTTGGAAAGATTAGTTTCCTTATATAGCAGGTCACCCCCTTCCCTGCCTCTAGCAGCCCCCCACACCAGACCACTTCTCCCAGTATGTATGGAAAAGCTGGGGAATCAAGTGGAGCAAAGTTGCAGAAAGCTTGAAGGGAGTGTTGTAGATACACAGTGTATTCTAGAGTTGTTTTGATGCAAAATACAGTCAGTTGTACATATTGGGTTAAAAGCAAAATGATGCAGATAAGATTTAATAGCTTGAAATTACTCATTGAATTTTTTCAATATACTTCATTTTGTTTGCAGCAAAGGTGTTAGTGGGGCATCTAATAGGACAAGATAGTGAAAACTGAGTTTATGAGCTGCTTTCAATGCTTCTTGTGGGAAACTAATGTACTAAGGTTCTTACCAATGTATGGAACTGTCAGGTTAGTGTTTCAGAGTACACAGGATGTTGTTTTGTGCCCAAGTGTTAGACTTTTCCCAGCCGTGCTAATTAGGCTAAGAAGACAATGCCTGCGCATACAAACTTTGCCTTGTCACTGCATTACAGCCTTAGAAAAGGAAATGAAATTCTAGGTTAATTCAAGGCTCAAAATAGCATTTCTCCTGCAATATGCATTACTCTTTCCTTGCCACTTTCTTCTCTCCCTGATCTACATGGAATATTCCATTCATTACTGCTTAGGAAATCAGTTATTTTGCAGTCTGCAAATGCTGAAATGACGTTAGAGGAGAAATACTTGTTTGCAACCAAAACTATTTTTGAACAAATGCTTCATTTTAGAAATTGTAACCAGCTAAGAAAAGCTGAATTGAGATTTTTTGCTGTAAAATAATTTTGTATTGCATTTCATCAAATGATTCCCTGTGATGCTCATGTGTTAGGTAATCCTGACAGAGGAGTATATGAAATAGAATACGAGGAGGTACTTAACTGGTATGGAATAGGATTTGACATCTTTTGTAGAATATTTTCAAGGATACATTTAAGTTTTTCAGACATAGATAACCAAAATAGGTTAAGAATTTTTCATGAAACTTAAAGCATCTGTATTTTAGCCTGCTGCTTTTTCTCCATGGTGTTTCTACCTCTGAATGAATCCAAAGGGAAAGCTGGCACTCACTCAACTGTTTTGACTATTAAATAAGTGTGCTTTTTCTCATTCTGTTGAGATGGTGTTTAGCTGTGACTGAAAATAAACCTTTTAAATGTTTGGAAATATACCTGCTATGCTGAAACGATGGATTGCTTATGCATTGTAACAACAAAGGTAAGACGATAAAGCTTTTGATTAATGCCTACAATCTTGGAAGTTCTTGTTGAATCTTTCTTCTAGTTTTTACTACCTGTAATGAAAATGCCTTGATGGTTTTCTAGTGTTGATTTTTTAAAAATCTTTAAACTGCACAGATAGTCAAAATAAATTCCGTAGTTGTTGCTAAGAACAATTATAGATGTTAATGCTTTGAAGAGCTAATTATGCACATATTGAAAAGTGTAGTAGAATGATTTTTTTTTCCTTCATTCTGCAGTAAGACACCCTTTTGTAAAAATTCACTGTCTTTAAATGTGCTAAAATAGTAGTTTGCTTTTTATTCCAGAATAAGGAATTCCAAATGATATTTTACATAACCTTTATCAGGACATGTTTAAAATAATGGTCAAAGAGAAGAAGATGAATCTGGAAAGTCGTGTTAGGGATGGATATATTTCAAAATGCTTTATTATTTTGACATCTTGCTGCTTTGAGATGAAGACACCCAGATAACTTAGTGTCATTACTTCTGTGCTAGGATAAAGTTTTATTTAAGTTTTTTTTTTTTTAATGCAGTCCACCTGTAACTTCTAAAGATAAAATCTGATGCATAAACGTAATATATTAGTACTGTGCTTGTGAAATATTGACTTGGTGAGTTTGATTTTTTGGAGGCTTTATTTTCCTTCAAGTAGTAAAATTGTTCCGTATTGCTCCCCTTTCCCTGGATGTTGGAATAATTGCTAGTTTAATTTTTTTTGACAAACTGATTTAAGTTCTAGCATTCTTCTGGATAATTTTAAACCATAAAACTTGCTTATACAAACACACTTCTCAAGAAGTAGAATAAAATTGAACATCTTTGAGACTGTTAGGTGGATTTAATGATAGCTTTTATAAAAGAAAACATCAAGATAAAATCTGATGCATAAACGTAATATATTAGTACTGTGCTTGTGAAATATTGACTTGGTGAGTTTGATTTTTTGGAGGCTTTATTTTCCTTCAAGTAGTAAAATTGTTCCGTATTGCTCCCCTTTCCCTGGATGTTGGAATAATTGCTAGTTTAATTTTTTTTGACAAACTGATTTAAGTTCTAGCATTCTTCTGGATAATTTTAAACCATAAAACTTGCTTATACAAACACACTTCTCAAGAAGTAGAATAAAATTGAACATCTTTGAGACTGTTAGGTGGATTTAATGATAGCTTTTATAAAAGAAAACATCAAGATTCTTACCAGGTTGTTTGACACAAGGAAGCAAAGGCTGACTGGAATGAGTGAATTACTTTGTCTCTCACCAGCAAAGGAGTATTTCTGGTGTCTGAACTGTCACAGTTTTTTTAGAAGTGAAACAAACCCCTTTAAGTCACGTCTGACTGATATTAATTTGTGGCATTTTGGCTTTATTTATTTTAGAATATTCTCTTTTATTACGGTGAGATTGGGATTGGGTGTCAATTGCTTCGCTTCAGTTATATTGATATGTACCTTAATTTTATTGTGCTAGTTTAAAAAAAGAAGGGGAGAGGTAGAGCTGTCATTTTTATAACTAAAATGCTCGACTTCAGTTTTATTTTGTGCATTTGTTCACCTTCACATATCTACTTGACTAAGAGCAGAAAGACAATTTACATGGAAAGTTAAGCCAACAGAAAACATATTCTGTGAAAAAAAAGTTGTTTTTTAGTATGATTGGCCTGGCGCTGTGGGTGCTAAGAAAGTAAGACTGCTCACAGAAATGTTGCTTGGGAGAGGGAGAGATCATCTCTGCACAGCACAGACTTACATGGGCTAAGACTGATGGTGCATTTCCACCTGGAGTTATCAGAACTTAATCCTTCCTGCCTGCTTCTTGTGAAGTTTTGGCCTCATTTAATGAAATGCTGTAGTACCTTGCAGCTTCAGCTAAAGGTGTTTATTTAAAGTGGGGCTTAGGAAAGAACTGTTTGCTTCCCTGTGTACCCATGTATATCTGATTACTCAGAAGTTGTAGTCTAATGAGAAGAACATTCCTTGGTTTTGTGCATAAACCTGTATTTCAAATCTCAAGGAAAATCAATGCATGTAAGTAAGGCAATTTTGCAATCAACGTTAATGTAATGTATGATAGGATTAGTAAAAATGTTAAATGCTTCCCCTTTTTCTACCTTGAGCAGAGGAGTATTTGAAACAATTCATTGTTACTCTTTATTTCTGACTAGGGAAAAGAAGAATTTGGCCAGTGAGATGAATTTTCTCATGAATTTGAGAAATCTTTTGTAATCTGATCTTTGATATTTCTGTTTTATTATTCTGCTTAATTCAGAATTCAGATCTAATTACAATAGGTGAACAGGTCCTTAAACTCATTCCTGTCCTGTCTTTAAAGGTCTAACTGTTTTACTTCGCCCAAATCTAGTGCAAAGAATACTGATTAATACAGTATTTTTTCCTCCTTATGTGGGCACATTGGTTTGATGTAGGTAGGCAAATTTGCATCACTGCAACCATGGATACTATTAAGAGCAGGCACGTGGGCTGAGCTTACAGTAATGATTTTTATTTAAGTCACAGTTTTAAATGAGTTCATGGCACTTAAAAATACAGAATATGAAAAGTCTTTGATTTTTCCAGAAAAAGCCATTTTTAGCAGTCATTCTTAACTTTGTTCCATAGTATACTTTCAGTAAAGCAGTAGAATTTAAAATGACAGTGATCTAAAATAGCTTTAAGTAATATGTCTAGCCTGACAAGTGTGAAAAAACAATGCTTTTGTACCATTTTTATTTCAAAATACTAAGAAGCATCCTGCCTGGACTGCATCAGAGCAGTATCAGTGTGGTCCAGTCCTTGTTTCTGACAGAAGCCAAACTCCAGTATTTCGGGAGAGGGGAAATGTATAATACATCAACCTGTTACTAAGGGAGAAAGATGAAGGGTTTTTTTCCTAAGTTGTAAAACTTAAGCCGTGAGACCTCATAAATTCTAAGTGAGCTCAGTGGTGTGGCTGCAAGGTACCTGACCACAGGAGCACAGCTACAGCTGGCGTGGATGAAGTGGGAAAGGTGACAGTGAGTTTATGTGATTCCTGCAGCTTTCCTCACTTGGTTGTGCATTTCACTGTAATTCAGAGTCCCATTGTTATAGAAAGTTTTTGGAATTTGCCTCAGCTTAAATGAATTGTGCATAATTGAATTTTTTTGTGCTGAAAGTGATCTTTTCCAACCATCTGCTTAAAGAAGGGGCAGCATCAACTCAGACCAGGTCACTTAGGGCTTTGATTAGGTCTTGTAAGCCCCCTCAGCCTTTTTGTAAGCCACTCAGTTTAAAGTTCTCTCCTCATGCTGTGCACAACAAGGGCCCAGTTTTGTTTTCTTGGTGTCTCCTCTTAGACATTAGAAGGCTGTTATCAGCTCCTGCCCAGTGCCTTTCTCTGGGTTGAACAAGCCCAGTCCCCTGAACCTTTCTTCATTGTGCTTCAGCCAAGTGACCATCTCGGTGCTTTTCCACCGTACTTGATCCTATATTCCAGGTCCAACAAGTGTTTCAAGAAACATAAAGAGAGGTTGCAATGCAAGTTTTAACCTTCTGTGTTATGTACTGTGTGCATAAAACCTGAAAGCTTCGATGTTGGTAGGAAGTAAAATGTGAGAGACACTTGTGTGAAAACTGAAACAATTAAAAGCGAAGCTTTTATGTATAAACTTGATGGAAAAATTATTTGGTGGGGCCAAAGGAATTTGCTTTCTTAAGTGAAGGAACAAAATACAGAATTTTGAATTTAATATTGTAGATGAGATGTAAATGAGTTATATGGGAAATTATTACACTGAAAGCTTAAGAAATACTTTCAGTACTTAATAGTACACAACAGCTCTTCCAAGTTGGCACATGTGAATGGTGTGTCGTAATGGGGTTTGGCCAAGGACTTCATTTTGCCAACATTCCATGTCCTCACTAAAAAGCTAGTTGCTGTGGATAAATCACAGATATCTGGTGAGCCAGTTGAGTAGTGCTATTAGTAAATCACCTGACTTTGCTATGTTATCTGGTTACAGTGTTGAAGAAAAGGATGCAGAATCAGTCACAAAAGCTTTGGGAAGTGAAAAAAATGGTGCAACTCTAATGTTGGCAGCATCAGCAGATGGTATGATATTGCTCTTGCATGTGAGCTTGATGTATAATGCAATGCCAAAGAAACAGCTGCCTACTAGATAGTTGAGAAGTGTCAAAATCAAGAATGGTTGCCTATATTCTAAAGGATTGGCCAGCTTTCATGTGGAATAGGAGACCAAGCGTGTGAAGTATGTTTGCTGTATTGGGTTTAAAGGGTATTTGACAAAAGCAATGAGGAATACAAGCCAAGAATACTGACCTTGTGGTCATGCCAGGAGAAACAATGTCCCAACTGCCTGTATTTGTGGTTGTGAACAGCCCTTTAAAAAGTTTGAAGATTTAATATACAGAATGAACTTTTGCAGAGGGTCATGCTTCTAATCTCTACATGGCAAATAAAGAAGCCCAGTGCAACATCAGATAGCTGCTGGGTAATTCTAGAGGTTGTAGCTAAAGAAATTAACAAATACTATATTTTGGATTCTGTGGATGGAACTGAAAGTGGCTTCTCTGAGTTTTGAAGATGAATATGTTTGAAGGTGATAACTGATGGCACCAAGAGCGATGCAGGTGGCAGAGTGATGATGGAGGAAATGATGAAGGGACCTGATATGCAAAATCTGAAAAGCTGTATGAAGAAATATGAGAAAATAGACTTACTTAAGGCAAATCATTAGTAGAAATTTACATTTTTACTGTGTGTTGATTACAAGGACATAATAAGCTTTCTGCATTTAACTTCTTTCTAAGGGAGTTCTCTGGATTTCAGAGTTCTCTTTCTGTTAACATGGTTTTTGGTATTCTCCCAACCAACAGCAGTTTAAGACTCAAGAACTTCCTGAGCCAGAAGCACCTGTTCTGTAGTATTCTTTGGCTTTCCCTTACGTGGATTTTCTAGTCTCATCAAAATGCACATAGAATATAAAACGAAGGTATAAATCTGTGGTGTTTTCTTCTTATACAAAGCATCTTCTAAGATAATCTTTGTTTACTTGTGCTTGCTTGCTCTTTCTAAATGGCTGCAGGTATACAGGGTTGTGTAATTGATAACCTGGCAGTTATTAGGACTGTGTAGTTATTCAGGCAGGCAGCAGTGATGTTTATATTTGTGTTCTCCAAGAAACTGGATGCCATGCACCCGAGATGTTTATATGAAGCTGATGAATCTTACATGAAGATCTTGTGTCATTGTGTGTGTTTGTACTTATTTCTCCCTCTGTTTTAAATGTAAAAGCTGCTAATTAATACTAGAAATAAGTGATAAATTAGTTATATTTGGCTATTGCACTAGTTCTGGGAGTTGGACTGACTCTGAGAACATGGTGTGGAATATGTTTAGACTGGAGATGCTGGATACAGTGGCAAAAAATCAATCCTACAAATAAAACCCCTTCAAAGAATTTTCTCAACTCCATTGCCTATGTGGAACTGTGTGGGTTTCAAAGGAGCTGATGATCATAACCTGAGTAATTTTCCAGGTATTAATGGCAGCAGAGAGTTGAAGCGTTCATTCCTGATCCCTTTTGCTTTGCTGTCCTTGTTTACTACAGGAGAAGAATTCAATCTATTGCTTCATGAGTGACAATGAAACCCAGTTGGTGCTACTGAGAATGCTTCTGCCCCTTTTTGTTCACTGCTCACCTGCTAGGAACCTGGTAGAACTCTGTATGCTTTTCTGCTGGCTACTGAGTTAAAACAGCTCACGGAAAAGTCAAACAAGCACTAGACCTTTTGAAAGATAGCTGCTGGGATGGAGAGTTGTTAACTGTTGAGTAGCTAAAGTCACTCAGATGCCTGGAAAAGGCAGGTAAAATCATAAGACTTAACAGCTCAACATTTTTGGAAGGAGAAGGTGAGAAGAGCAGTGATTCTCTCTGCAGCAGAATCAAACTGCTCAGTTTGGAACTGGACCCTTTGCGTGAACAACTTTGGCATAGTTTCCTGTTGTAATGAAAACAGTGGGAGAAAACAGTGGGTGAATAAATGTAGGGTTGTTCATAGTTGGGCATATGGTCTCCAACACGATTCCTTCAGTGTAGACAGAGCTATTTAGATTTCTTGATGGCGAAAACCCCAAAAAACTTCCTCTGTTATTTGAAGTGAGATTTCAGGACGTCTGAGCTCACTGGCTGATTATCTGGTATGCTGCTAGTCAGATTTGTTTTACTAGCCAGCACTGTGCTTGATCATTTCTTTTGTCAATGCAGTGCATTGCACCAGGGCTTTGTTAACATGAGGGGTGTTTTTACACTTTCTTTGAGGCTTAATCATAGTCTGATGTTTTGTCAGGGGGTATTACTCATACTTTCATAAGTGGGAATATCATTACTTGAATCTCATTCCTAGGACTGGTATTTACCAGACCAAAAAAAGTAAAACATTGAAAACATATTCAAGTGGAGACCATCATTATCTAAGGGATATTCAGCCTAGTTATGCTTGTGTGTTTTTAAGATACGTTTCTTTGAAGACCATACACTGGCATGTCTTGGTTTGGAGGAGGGAAGGACATTGTTTAATGAAATTCTAATGCATGCTTAAAGTATAACTGAGAGCTGCTGTCTTAAAGGTCAGTGTGGGCAGGAATCATCAGCATTTTCTGAATTCATCTAAATGCCCAACAAAGAATGAACAGGCCTTAGGGGGTTTTAGAGACAAACCCATATTGCCTGGAGGAATGATTCCCTACCCTCCACGCTGTGAAAACATTAGAACAATAATTAATTCCTTCTTTCAATCTTTGTGCTCCAACAGTGAGTTTACTTCTGCCACAAATAACATTGGTTGAGGACATTTTTGCTCTTTCCTTGTCTTGGTGGGGCTGTGTGTGCCAGCCATCATTCACAGTTCTCTCAAATGTGCCATTGAGATGGAGCACTGATGCAGGAAATTCTCACTCCTCTGCGACTGTTCTTTCTTGCCTGCTGGAAAAAGTGTGCTATAGTTGCATTTAGGCACCTGTGTTTGGGGGGCCTTTATTACCTGGTGAAGGCACCATTGCTGAGGAGGGCTTTGTTTGCATGTTGTGCAGGTGACACACCAGTTGCACATCTTGTACCCCAAGCTCCAGAGCTTTTCTCTTAAGCAGACTCCAAAGGCTCTTCTGACTTGGGCTTTCCAGCTGCTGTGGTGGTGGGTTGGCCAAATGTAGTAGCACTGAATCTGGAACGAAACAGTCACTTCTTGCATTCTTGCAAGATTCTTGGACTTTATTTATCTGTAGAATAGCTCTGAAGTCCTTAGAGTGTTACAGTGATGAACTCAGTCCATTTTTCTGCTGTAATTAAAAGATGGCCTTTCACTGGTATGCCCATTATTCCTTTGAAAATATGTAGTAATTCAAAACTGTGTACATTTGACTTGTAGTATATTCCTGTATGTTTTTGTAAATGTTTTGTCCAGAAGGAGACTTCTTTCTTACTCTTCATTCTGCTATTTTTCTATTTGGAAAAAAACCCCAAACCCAAGCCATTCATATGTGGTAAAATGCAACTATTTATCACATGACTGTCTGCGTCTGAAAAATCTACTTTGGTTGCTTTAGCTTTAGTTTAGTTAGTTCAGGTACAGTTCTCCTCAAAAAAACTCGGGACTCAAAATGAAGAAGAAATTTCTGTCATAATTCTGCAGTCTGAAATGCTGATGCTGTTGCAGTTCATTTTAAAAAGAACTCCCAACCAAACCACCTTTCTGCTGCTATTTGTAATTAAATTCCATAATAATTTGATAGTTACTCAAGAAGGCAAAAGGAGCACTATTTTATTACATGAAATCCTTCTTACCTGCTGGGTTTCACCTTTCTTCAGGCTAAGGAAATGGATAATGAATACTTAGTTAACTTAGTGATCTGTTATTAATAAATGCATTTTAAAAGCTGTTTGCAGAGAATTTTGTGGAAATAAATGTCACTTGTATGGTGAGAAATGGATCCATTTCTTTATTTACTAACTTCCTAATAGGTTGTTTACTGGATCTCATGTACACAGCTGGTTTTAGGCCAGGAACTATAGTTCAGGTGACTGGAAAGAAGTCTGTAGTTGGGCTAGAAGACGCATGGTCTTTATAGCTCTGTTCCTGATCTTATTTTGATTGATTGAAACTCTTTGGAGGCCATCAGGTTATTATGAGGAGATAGAAAAATTCTGTTTTACAGTGTGTTATATAAGGGACACTGCAAATTGCACATAGACAGCTGAAAGTACTATTAGAGTGGTGAGGGAAGTGCTGTCTGGGAAGGAGGGGCAAGAAAAAAAAAGTTGAAATAGTTTGCCTTGATGGGAACGTGTTAGGGAACATGTTTCCAAACTCAAAAGATGGTAGTGATTTTTCAAATGAGATGATGCTGGAATGGGAGCAATAAGAATTAAGACAAAATAAATTAAAGCTGGAAATCAAAATGATCCTCGCTGCTAAAGTAATTACTTAATAAAAGACTTTTATAACAATAATGTAGATAACACAAGCTCATTATAATGTAGCTAGATGATTTTAAAGATCATATTAAGTTGTTTATTATGTGTTTAGGTTGTGTGAGTGACCTAGCAGAAAAATCTGTCTCACTTTGCGTTTTGAATGAAAAGCATCAGATTGGGTTGGATCCAAAAATGAGAATTTTTAGTCATCTCAAATTCTTTAAGCACCATTTGTAGCATGTTCTAATGTATCTCTACTGTCACAGGGATTGTAAAAGTACATGTCTGATAACTCTAAACAGGGAAGTTAATTTCAAAATAGGATTGTTTCAACTCTGTGACTGCTAACTGGCAATTTGAAAACCTTTACTTTTTCTACCACTAATGAAAATATTTCTTCATTTGTTCATTCAGGTGCTCAAATAAAATTTAGGTTCTGTGCATCGGCTCACCATTGTACTGCAATTTATAAACAGCATGTTGAAACAATTTGGGCACCAGATTGTGACTGTAACAAAGGAAATTAAAACCCTTCTGATAGAATCAACTTGTTTCTTCTCTGGTTTTGTTTTGAATTCAGATCTGATGCTTGGATCATAGTGAATTTTTTTTTTGTCTTTGTAGAGAGTGAAGTGTACTTCTGTTAAACGAAGACTTTGGAAGCAGGAATATACTCTCGTCTTTAGCGGTTTGCATCCTTCCCTTTAAAGGCTGCTGTTGCAATCAGGGAAATGCTGTCGAGTGGCAGTGGAGAACTGCTGCCCTCTGCTGTGTTCAATGTGCTTTGTTCAAGTTAAGAAACCGGGACAATGCGGGATCTGCTTCCCAGAATTTGCAAAGCTTCCTTATCCCTCCGACATGTGAAGTATGTGAGGAAGTTCTTTTGAACGGTAGAAAGAAATGAAGTGTTAACTTACATATTAGAGAACTGATATTAATTTGTTGACTTGCTAATCATGAAGCTGTAAAATCTTGTTGATACTACATATTTTTTTATATCCCTGTATTATTTTGGAAATTCCTATATACAGTTAATATTCATCCACCACCCTCATATAAATATATGCATGTGGTAATTTTCATTAAAATTGGATTATCCCAGCCCTTATTAGCCTAGGTAATGATTTTCTATAATATGAGAATGGGCAACACTAAACCATTTTTATTTTGGTCATCTCTGCTTTTTTTACTGGAATGTCTCAAAGGACTTTTGAAGACTCTGGCAAGTATTGCTTTTATCTCTTCCTTTCTTAACTTAAGCTTGTGTGTCATCAGCAATCCAAGTGCTATGAAAGTGACTTCAGCTCTGTGTGATGACTTCTCTTACAGCATCAAATAAACATACAAGGAATGTGAAAACTTTCCTGCTTGCATTCTGTGTTGTTGGCTTTGTTAGACACTGCATAGCACTGCAGTTCACAAGTGCATTAAGCTTTTTGTAATTTTCATTCCCTTTGCTTGTCCCCTTTCTGTTGTTCCTGTTTGTTGTTACATCAGCATTTCTTTAACCAATAGTTAAGATGCCCAGGGGAAGCCTTGAGTTGATCAGTCTCTGATGCTCTGGTGATGCAAATGGAATTCTTCAGTGTACAGGTACTCCTTAAAAATGGAGTAGGACTTGTGGGTAAGCTTTGTGGATCTCTTCCAACTATGACTGGTAATTCATCTTAAGATGAGGCTTAGGTTAGATATTAGGAAAAACTTCTTCACTGAAAGGATGGTTGGGCATTGGAATATAGTGCCCAGGGAAGTGGTGTAATCACCGTCCCCAGAAGTGTTCAAAAGTCACATTTCATTTGGGGATATTGTTTAGTAGTGAACATGGTAGGGCCTGGCTAATGGTTCTACCTGATGATCTCTTGAGGTCTTTTGCAGCCCTAGTGATTCTATTTGATGATTGTAAATGAAGGACAAGTTCCCACTTCAGTTGCTGTCCCAGTCCATCACACAGCATGTGAAAGGTTTCCTGAGATAGTGATTACACATTTTTATTAGACCCTGGTTTGTTGATTTGCTCTTTTCCTTTTTAATTTGATATCCTGGGCAATGAGCTCTGTGGTACTTTCTTTTGTTTGCTTTCAAACATCTGCTGGGCAATTTAATTGTCTGCTAATGCCTGTGTTGTCCTAAATAGTTAGCTGCTTTTTATGTCTTTTCTATGCCATTCATCTCTTCAAAGATTGAGTGTCATATTTCCAACTCAGCTGCTTGCTTTTTATAAGATGAAGAGCTTTGTCAGTTAAGCTTCTCAATAGAAGCCACTGAGTATCTTTATCCTTGATGTTATTCCCTGTAATTTTTTTTATTTTTCTGGCTTTTATCAGATGAGATGATCAGAAAAAGTTTCCAATAGGCAAGATTTATGATTCTCTCAAAGTTATACAGAAAAGAAATACTTTCTGGTTTTCTCTGAGTTTCTTTTTTTTCTGGAGCTAATAGTTTTGCTCCACTTGGTGGTTTAAAACCCCTCTATAATTTTAGTTGAGGCACTATTTTCCAGGTGTTTTAAAGGCAACAGAGGGGAGGAAGAAGTGGAGAATGACCTATATTAGCTATAACATACCGTCACATTCACTCAGGTATTTGGGTCCTAACTGAAGTAATTTCAAAGCTGAAGTAGGGTGCTATTTTCTGTAGCATCTTGCTAAAACATACTAAGAAGAAATATTCTATTTTGGACAGTTGTCTTTTTGAAAACAATTGTTATAGAAGCTAGAGAGTGACAGTCCTGTGTGTAATTAGAAAGTATTTGAGCATCCACAGAACAGCACTGTCATCTAGATTCTGTCCTGATCTCAGCAGACTCTTTTATAATTGAGATGTGATCGGTTTTCACTGTTTTTAAAACAGCAGGACTGGAGGACTGAGTTGCGTTTATCTCTGGGAACAACCTCACTGTCTGCAGGCGAGGGAAAAACCCCCACTGTTATTAGTATTGTGCAAGCACCTCATCTCCTGGCTATGAGAGGTTGTTAGCCTCAACTCTTTTCTGCTCTGCTGCTTTGATGTAGCACCAAATATGTCAAATTGCAGTCTCTTCTTGACGTGGTGTTAAACAAGCATGAACAGCTATTGAGATGAATCTGGAGTAGTTTGAGGCTTTACCAGATAAAAGACATGTATTATTAATATATTTTCTCTTACTCATTTTCACTTGTTTTTTTACCAGTCTGTCCTTATTTTTTCAAGGGAGGCACAGATGCTTTATTAATTATTTGTGAATTATTCAGCAGCAGGTCTACTTTTTGTGGCTACTTTGCACGGACCATTTAGAAGGTTTTCCACTACTGAAAACTGCTTCTCCTAAAGGTGCTCTTTCAAAAAGATAGGATAGGATGACTTGGATTCTGAGCAATTCTATGATATTTGAAGGATCTTCATATGTTATCCATCTGGAACAAACCTCAAAGGTGTTGTCCCTCTTTCCTCCCATCACACTCCCCCTACAAGTTCCTGCATTAAAGTCTTAATCAAACTAGCCTTCCGTTTAAGCCCAATACGTGCATAAGGAAAACTATGTTTTGGAGGATGTGCTTAGCCTAGTCAGCCTGGGTCCTACAGAGAACAATCCAGAGTGAAATGACATCCTTGCTCCAGCCTGGTCTTGTCACTGTGGAGAGCAGTTCCAGCTAATCACACTCTGCTGGAATTAATTTTTCCCACTGAGTATAGCCTTGAGAGTATAACCTTGTTTGGCTGGTAATTACCACTTGAGATTAGAGTCCATCCATCAAATACAGATTGGGTGAAAGCTTCACTGAAGGTGTGGGGAAGGGACGAGACAAGGCTGTAAAGCTTTTGGGTCTTTCAGGAGGGCTTTTTATAGTTTATCAGTTTTATCTTTGTGATTCGGTGTCTGTTTTTCACTAGAAATCTTTTTGAGAGTTCCGTGGAACCATTTAGGGCTAAATATGAATACTTTTTTTCTCCTGTGTGGACAGATGGAGGCAACACATCAAAGGCAACTTTAGATTAATCACATACTTTTACTCTGAATGATTTCAGGAATGTTTTTTGAATGCAAATATCTCATAGTTTTTAATACTAAAGGACTTTTCAGGTCAGACTGGTACCAGGTTTGGCTGGGATGGAGTTAATTTTCCTCTCAGCAGCCCATATGGTGCTATGTTTGAGATTGTGACAAACTGTTGATGAACACACCAGTGTTTTAGCTGTTGCTGAATAGCACTCACACCGTGTCAGGGCCTCTTATTTTCTCACTCTACTGCCCTGGCAAGTAGGCTGGGGGTGGGCAAGAGGTTGTGAGGGGATACAGCTGGAGCCTCTGACCCAAACTGACTGAAAAGATACTCCACATATTTTAATATCTTGCTCAGCAATAATTTAGGAGGAAGTGGGTGTTGCTGAGGTTGGCCATTGACCTGCTGGTGGTTAGTGATTTGGCTTGCCTCATTTGTATGTGTGGTTGGTTGGGCTTTGGCGTTTTTTATTTATTTTTTTAATTTCCCCTTTCACTTATTTATCTTGTCCTATGAGGTTTCTCCTCTTGATTTTGCCTTTCTGATTCTCTCCCTCATCCCTCTGGGAGGGAGTGAGTGAGTGGCTGGTTAGACGCTTACCTGTCATCCAGGTTCAACCTACCATGGACTGTCTCTGGACATGCTAAATATGTTTGAAGCAATGTATTACATTTTGATTTTAGGAATTTTCTGGTTGAGTTGTATTCTAATCACAGTATAGTCTATTCAAAATACAGTAACATTCTTTTTTTCCCTCACTTAGATGTTGCTAATATAATTTTCCACAGTGAATTTAGCAGAAGGTCAGATAGACACATATCTGCTGCAAATACGATGCCTTTATTGGATCAAACTTCAAATATTGCAAAAGGGAACCATTTATTTTCAGTCATTTCCTAGTCTGTATTGAGGATGTTCTCCTGACTGGTGGTTTCCAGCTAGGGAAAAATAATGTTGAGTTTTGGCTTTCATAGTAGTCATACTAGCCAATTCTGTGACCTCTCTCATTCTAGGGAACTCCTTGTGTGAAAACTAAAGATGTAAATCATGCTCCAGTTGTGCTAAAATACTTTCAAAACATCTAAGAAAAGGAAGATGTTTCACTCAGGGCATTTTTAATTCCAAAACATACAATGTCCTCATGCTTGTCTTAGAAAACATGACTACCTATAACTTTTTGTCAAGGTGTGCGACTGTTTTAATATAAGCTCCTACACAGCATTTTGCTAGACTTTCCCCCCTTTGATATTCTTAATCTGTCTTGTATAAATTCTGCTTGTTGTTGCTTAGGCAGCCTTACCCTCTCACTTGTTTCCCCTTCCTTTGGTGGGGTTTTTTTGGTGTTTATTCCTATGCTTGCTACCTAGTGAGAAACTTGCACATGATTGATATCCTCAGAGACCTCTATCCCTCCAGTCAGTTTGGCTGAAGTTAAGCTGTAGTGTTAGAATTACTAAGAGGCAAAATATCTTTGAAATGACACTTGGAATATGTAGGACCTCTATGCAGTGGTAATTGTCAGGAAAGTCTGTTTTTCATGAAGTTTTGCTTCTGAACACTCTTCAGTCTGTCACCACATATTTTGAAGTCTGATTATTTTTGCATTTAGAGGACATGACAATGCAGACACCTCTGGGTTTTTCTCCAATATGGCATTATATTTTCCTCCTCTGTTTTGGACTGAAAGAACTCCAAAAGCAAGCTTATACAAATGCCCATAGTGATGGTCACTCAGTTGGGAAGGGAAACAATCTTGTCTTTTTTTTGTCTTGACTTATCAAGGCTTATGAAGGACCTCATCGGAGTGATGTCCCAGATCTGTCTTAGATGTAACAATTTAAGACTTGGAATAAACTGGGAGAAAAATCACAAACACCCACTGAAAAGTTTCTATTCATAGGACCTGTTCTGGGCTTAAATGCTGTTGCAGGGCAAGTTTACAAAAACAAAAAAGGCAACTATTAATCAGCTTCCTCTTTCCAAAGTAACATTTTATGTTCCTTCTTAAGTTAATGAGGCTGTGGTATTCTTCAGGGTTTTGGAAACTTAAGACACAGACAGCTGTATTTTGCAAATTTTGTATATGAGAGTATTAAGTTTCCTAAAAAGGAGAGATGCACATCAGCATTCTGAACTGGATGTGCAGCAGTGGCTGCTGGTCTAACTCTTGCAAAAGGATTTACCTGCCAAGCTCACAAAAAGATGTTTCTAAACTATGGAGATCTGTAAAAGATGCCCTTTAGAAGGGGAATTTCAGCTCACATTGTTTTGAGCATAAACACCTCTTTGCCCAAAAGAACGGTGCAAATGATTTTTTCGGCTATTTAGGAGAATGCAGAAACAAGCAGTGCATTTTTTGGGTACTCTCTCAAAATTGGCTTGGATGGTCATCTGATACTTCAGGGAGCAAGAACTGCAGAGCCAAAGAGCTTCCTGGGTGCTGATGGATGCAGTTTGCACCAGACATCAGTTGTTCTCAAACTAGTGTTCATATTTCATTTGCCTTATAGAAAATGCTTAGAAAATTACTACTCCTTGAGTAAGAAATCATTACAGACATTACATTAGAGCTCTGTGCTAGTATGGGGTAATCTTAAACCAGCATCCAAGTTTTTTTTGCAGAGCTCTTTATCATTTTGAAATTCTGTGTACTCTTTGAAGACCTTGCAGACTACGATTATGCAGAAGAGAGGATAAAAAAAGTTTATTCGATGTAAGTAATTCTGATGCTGAAAAGTGTATTTTTCTTTTTAATTGGATTGTATTACGTATCCCAGAAGTGTACCAGGTCAGGCTTCTGGGGAAGGGACACCTAAGCTTGAGTCCCACCAGCTTGACAGGTGCCTGCAGTGGTACTCAAGGGACATACTCTATACTCTGTCTGAAGAATTATGAAGCCTTTTTCCCTTTGGTTTGGCAGTCTGAACAGTTGGTACATTTGTCAAGTTACACCTTCACCACTCATTTCATTAAAAGCTCCAGGTTTTGCAGCTTATGAGATTGCTGTTTCTTAAACTGTGTTGTATTGAGGATACAGGTGGAA
This sequence comes from Corvus brachyrhynchos, assembly GCF_000691975.1. NCBI lineage: Eukaryota > Metazoa > Chordata > Aves > Passeriformes > Corvidae > Corvus > Corvus brachyrhynchos. The sequence goes on from NW_008236622.1 coordinate 749,490, forward strand.
TATATGAATCGATGAAATTGGTACTACTTGTGTTCAATCAAGAATAGTTGGCAAGTGCTGAACTGAAGCATTAAGTTTCTATGAAAGTCTTACAGTATGTTTTTTTTTTTTTTAATGCTGCATGGCTCCTGTTTCTCTCTATCCAATATTCTTAGTGCTCAGGGAGTTTTGGAAGTAGGAGCTTTCCAATTTTATGATAACAAAATTAGTCTTGCTCACTAATTGAAGATCATAATGATGTGGGTATTTTTATTGCGCATGTGGGAGCCATACATAAAGATGGGTTATTGCCAAGTAAACATTCAAACAAAAGCTGAAATAAAGACATTTCATTTTATGTAGTGTTTTTGTAAGGATGAAACCAGTTATTTTCACTCAGAACACTTTTGAGGAAATATGGAAATGGTGAGCTCTGACTCCAGGAGCTCAGGCTTTTATGTGATAATACAAAATACAGAGTAAGAAATTGAGAATGAGTAGTGATAGGTAGTTAAAGCCATATTCTTCTAATTAACGGCTTAGTCATTGTGTTAATACATTATTTTTTGTGTTTTGAAATGCTAATTCAACCTTCAATTTGAATCAGAGCAATAATTAAGTGTGGAAATGTTTCTTTAGAGCTTAAAAGTAGACATGGAAATAATTGTTTCAAATGTTTCTCTATATGAGAACATACTATATGTTCATATTTCAGCAAGATTTATGTTAACTGTTTTTTTTAAAAAACCTTTTGAGCACAAATAATTGTTTTGAACAAGTGAAACCTTCATTACAGTTAAATCTCAGGATTTAGTCAGCAAAATATGTAAGAATATATTTTAATTTTATAAGCTTAAACATTGTATTTTTAAGCTTGTGGGCAGGCAAATGTGTAAAGTTTCACCTTTGTATAAAGGTCAAGACGATTTTATAGTGTAACCAATTTATTTATCTACAGCTGCAAATATATGGCTGAAAGATTCAGATGTTTTATGTGGTCTTCATCAACAATGTAGATGTAATTGCCTGAAGTTACTTAAGCTTTCTCTTCTTTATTGTATCTCACTGATGGAATGCTTTGTGGATGTGTAGACTGTATCTTCCTCTTATTGATTCTTCTATGCCTGTGGCACATTAGAGCTTATATTTTCTGCATCACAAAAAGCTATTTCTGCAACATTCAAGAACTGCTTTTGGCTCTTTGACTTTGTTGTCATGAAATTGCCACACATTTGACTGTGTTATTTCAGTAAGAAATTATGTTATTACAGTGTGATTAGAAGTATGGAAGTAAGATGGATTGTCAATCCATGGTGCATAGAAAAGGTTGTTTTGTGGGCTAGGAATATTGCTGTGTTTGGCAAGAGAGAGCGCTCTGTGCCTGTGTTCCTTCCCCTTGTGCAATGTGCCATGTGTGGTGTTTGAGTATGTGCTCTGCCCTGCTTCTTCAGTCAGGTGTCCGTTTACTGTGACCCCCCCAGCCAGCAGAAGGAGCATAAATGGGTTTTAGGTTCTTCCATCAGCGTGTTCTACTTAGGGTTACCCTTGGATATTCTTGCAAGCAAAACATAGACTAACTTAGCTAGACAAAGAAGGTGCATTTTTGGTTTTTTTTACACTCTTTGTTTCTTTTTCTGTGACAATTAAGTTGAGTGTTAGACTTTTTTTCTTTGGTCCTGCCCATATTGCTGTACTTGCATGTGGAAGTGATCTACTGTGGGAAATCCTGTCTAAGGTCACGGCACATGGCGGAAAGAAAACCATGCTTATTAATATGGAAATACTGTCATCGGTAATCCTTGGAGAGTCTACCAAGAACGAGGTCCTCATGCAAATGAAGTTTATTTTGAGGTTTACTGTGGGCTGAGTTACACATTTTTCTCCAGACATCTTGCCTTAGTTTTGGTTTCATCAATCTGCACATTTATGTAGAGATGACTGTCTCAGTATAATTCATGAAGTTACTAGTTTCTGATCTGGAAGTGTGGATGCAATTTTACACTACACTAAACTTGCAACCTCAGGGGGTGCTTATCAGGTAAACCAAATGAAGTAAAAGGGAGATGACAAAAGGCTGCTACAGGTGTAAACTTAAGTGAACAGTCATGTCCTAAAGAGAGTTCTTTACAATACCTCTTGATGCAGTAAAAAATAGGAATGATGGCTAATGTTATTTTATTGAAGTTTTTTGCAAAGGCAAGTTAGCTTATGGTACAAGAGCAGTGTAATTGCAGAGGGCATGTTTTGGATCAATTTCTGTAATGCAATTTATTAAAATACATAAATAGATTGAAATCCTGCAGAGACCCCTGGACTTGTAAAAAATGAAATAAAGTTTGAATCCTATAGCATTTGATTAAAAAACAAACCCCAAACAAACCATTTAAAAATTTTGCATCTTAGATTTGTTAGCACACAACAAAGAACAATAAATTCTAAGGAGTCTATGACAGTATTTACCTCAGTTCCAAGGAAAAAAGCCTTTTTTTCTTCAACTCTTTTAAGTGTTCTTTTAAGTGTACGGTTGTTTGAAATGCTTTACCAAGAGCTCTTCTTAATCAAATAGATGCATAGTCCAGATTGTTCATGAGTTCATAAGTGATAACGGGGAAAAATGGCAGTTTCTGATTTCATTGTATTGAAGTTGGAGAGTATTCATGTATTTCTATAGATGTTCCTTTATTACTTTTGGTAGACCATTAGGAATTTTACTCAGCAATTAAAGACCATTTTTTTGGCGTGTCAAATAACCTTGAATTTTTAATGTTCGAAAATGAGGATTAAATATCCCAGAGCCATTCATTTTGTGGTCTGCTGACACTTCCTTGAAAAAGCCAGTGTAAATTGCAGATCAGCAAATTCCCTGCTGTTAAGCTTACAACGTCCCTGGTTTCATAATTACACACAGCTGATTTTAAAATGGGTTTTCACATGCTCATTGGTGCAGTGCGAAAGCACCTTGCAGGAAGCGTTGGGTTTATCTCTATCGGGCCGTGTAACGAGTCCCTTGCTGCAACATCTCGCCCCTCCCCTAAGCAAGCAGCACACACTGAGCAGTGGCTCTGCTGGAGTTGCTTCTGTTTTCATGGAGGAGATAGCAGTCCTTGCACTGCAGCAGGTGGAGCTGCCTTGGATCTAACCCGGGCTTCTGGCTGAGAGGATCCGAGTATTACTTTGGGCTGTGAGACAGTTGTCACTTCAAGCTGGCGCTAACGTAATTAAATACAGAGCTGACTCAAAAATTTTAAAAATGGACACGGGATTTTTTCTTTGCTTTTTTAATAAGATCTGGCTTCTAACGTGAAGCAACATTTTTCCTGAAGGATTCAACCTATTTATATAAAGGCTTATTTTTGAACACTATGGACCTAGATTAAATGTCAAAGACAGGCAGCAAGCAGCGCTTACAGAGGCATTTTTCTGGAATCTCAGTCACGGATCGATTGAAGTGCACAGGGTCTGAAAAAATGTCTCCTAGCATAAAAAACTTGGATTGTTTTTCTCCGATGCTATGCCACTGTAAAGTAGCATGTACCAACAACACAATATCTTTAATGTTTGGATGTAAGGTGGGTCTATAAAAGGACTTTCCTGGAAATGTAAGCTGCATTTAATGAATGATTGCCTTTGTGTATAATGTAACTGTACCTTAAATTTCTGGTTAAATAAGTGTGTATTTTGTTCCATGCCTTACTCAATTATCTGAGCTCTTAGTGATGGTGACAGAAGTAATGAATTGTCATGCCTGCTGTTTAAAGATCCCTTTGAACAACATTTTGAATTACTGAATGCCGCATGTAAAATGTCGTCATTCTTCATTAATCAGCATTAATCATCATGTAATCAGTTTATTGCACTTGGCTTTCATTTTCTTCAGCTGTAGAGAATTAAATACACAGGAGACTTGCACTGAGATACAGGGCTGGAAATGCCTCCTGACATCATTTTGATGGAAGCAATTGTTAGTGGCAGGTTTGGGTTTAACAGTGCCCTCGGGCATTAAGTCATTTTAGGACTGTATCAGCTGTTTAGGTTTCAGAGGAATAAAACATATATAATTTGGTAATCATCAGAATGGTAAACAATATATTCAGTGTTGTGTCAAAAATGTTTTTTTAAAATTTTTTTCAGTAAAATTAACAGGCAATGTCAAGGATATGAGGAGAATGTTAAGTACTGGAAAGCGCCTTTAAAATTAAAGGGATATGTGTATGAAGTCACTTTTCAGGCAGAAATTGGGAAATCTTCCCTTCTAAAACTTTCTTTATATATTCAGGGTTTCCAAGTCAGTGTTTGGTTTTGTTTTTTTTTAATATTTCAGCTAGATTTTATAAAGGCGGATCAGTTGTGTGTGTGCATTTATACTCGCATATATGCATGTGTGATGCATTTATATATACATATATACACACATAGATGTATCACAAAATCTTGATGGTGAATAAATGTCACCAAGGTTGGGAGGGAGGAGTCTGAATTTTTATGGTTCCTTTGATAGTGTAAATATTATAAAACTTGAAGTTGAATGCTCTATTTCCAGGAGGAAGACTTTGCCTTGTTTTGAGTCTGCTTATCCTTCCTGTGTCCAGAGCATTTTTCGCTTGGAAATATGTATCTATTTATTGATGCAATTTGGAAACTACTTGATATAACACTAAGATTTCTTTCCTTCTTTTTTGTTTCTTTTTCTAAGGAACCGCACACTCCTTATCTATAAGATATACTCATATTTAAACAATGAACTTGGGAAGAAAGCCGTGGAATGAAATACTCTCGGGCTGGATTTTGCCCGTTGAGCTGCAGAGCAGGGATGCTGTTCACTTTAAGAGCAAACTAAAAATATCCAGCCAACATGCAGCCTGCACTT
>NW_008236622.1:754383-783048 GCF_000691975.1 Corvus brachyrhynchos
AGGCCAGCCACAGCCTCCCGAGCGCGGCTCACTCGCCAGGGCCGTCTGTACAATGTCTTGGGCTGATTGTGCACAGGCTCGAGTTATCTGCGAGTAAGCATGGGGTGCTGTTAATCCCGAGTGGGTGCTCCATGCTACATACATGCTACCTACATACTACCTACATTGTACCTCTACTGTCTGCATCCCAAACGAACTGAAGGATTTCTGTTTGAACGGTAACTTGCTGGTAGTGCAGAGAGATTTTGCACCAGGCACTTCTCAATTTTTGAATAAAAGTTGTTGGGCTGGATAGCACTAAAAATAAAATGCTCTTGTCCTCTGAGAAGATGCACCCTTTGAATACTGAGTAAATACTTAAATGACAATGTGAAACAGTAATACAGGGTTACCTGTACCAGTCCTTCACGTAATGAAACAATTTATCTCACACAAGTACCCACATGAAATAGTGTTTTCAGTTTTTGTCTTTTTTTAGACCACATTAAAAGAACACTCACAATCTTGAGTGTTCCTTTTTTATTTTCTTTTCCTTGGCCTTCTGGAACAGGTGAACTTGATTACAAGTATTTCTGGAGTTTTTGTCAATGTATATACTTATCTTCAACTGTTTGTGGACGTCCATGACATGAAGCATTACATAAATAAGTTTAACACCAGCTGTGCATTTTGACATATGATGGAACACTGTGACCTAAATAATCATCTTATAAGCAGTTATAGTCAAGATACAATGTCAAACTGAAACTATCCAAGAAGGGTGAAATGCTTTATGTCTTTGTCATAGTTGTAGTTATTAGTAAAAACTTAGTGCTTTTATTTGAGAATGAAGCAGTTTGTTACTCGAAGTACTGAACTTGTGTTTGAAAAAGCAAACCCCAGGATCAAAAACCCTCTTCCAATATTTCAAATCATTCAGCTTATCATATGTTGAAGCCTAAGTTGAAAATAGTACTGAATGTCCTATTCCATGGTCAGTTAAGTTCTAAAAAGACATGAACACTATCATCTTTTCCTACATTACTTTTCTTTTGTTATTCACAGCCTTTCAACTTATCAGTATGATTTGCTGTTTACTTGGAAAGAGTTTTTATTTGGCTTTCTTTATTTCCTTGTTTTTACAAACAAAAACTTTTAAAGTTGACTTCAATTCTGCAACAGTAGAGCATATCTTCAGTTTCACATCATTTTTTTTTCCTTTGTGGGGAAGGCACTGTTATTTTCCTAAGCACTAATTTCTAGTTTAGCACTAGACTACAGGAAAGACTTGTACAAAATGCATTAGCATCTTTATTATGTTATTCATTTTTGATTAGTTTTGTTTTAGCAAGGTATGCAAAATTTGTCTGTATTGTTGCTCTTGTTATTAGAGTTGTTGGAAGTTGTTTTCTGCTGAAGAGTATCTGGATGACAGAGTTGTGAAAGCTGGGGAGATGTGAGAGCTGTAGGTATTTAGTCTTCTCTACCCATTTGTTTTTGATGTTGCATTCAAGTAATTCTATGCATGAGTGGATGCATTGCATGTCAAACAGTGCTTCACAATAGCTTCACTTGCTGGAATTATTTTTGGAAGGGTCCTTTCAGATTTAGTTTAATGGATAAAATGGAGAAATGACTAAAAAGGGACAAGTATTTAAACTTGGGGAATTCTGTGCAAATGGTGTAAAACTACTTGGTTTTATCACGCTGCCTGTTTATACTGCCTCAGAAAGGGTCTGGCCCTGTGAGCTTCTGTATATTTATCAAATTCAAATTATTAGATATACTTAATCAAGTCCTCTTTTGTTCTTAACCTCTTCTTAAACATGGTTGGACCTGTACAGTGAAAATGAAAACCTAACCTAGGGACAGACTATAAGTCAGACTGCACTTTCCCAGGGTTTGTTGTTTTTGTTGTTGGAAGTGAGCAGTAACCTGGGAGTTGTACGGCTGGTGGGTGGGCTAAAGTCTGGAGAAGGGAAAGGAGTTTGAAATATGTTATTTTTAAAATACACATAAGAGATTAGGAAGACTAAAGTGAACCTTTCAGAATAAGTTTCCTAAAACTTTTCTCTGCTTCTCCTGTTAACAGGGGATCTCTGTTCTGAAAAATGGTGCTATAAAATGTCTAGAAAATCCTTGTTTGTCCTGCATATTGTTGCAGATACTTTGTTCATTCTTATTATTGTCTAACTTTGCTAGGCCTGAGACTTGAAGAAGGATGTTGCGGGCCTGAAAAATGATTTTGCTGTGGTGAATTGGGTTCATTTTCTCATCTCATGCAAGCTAGTCCTGGTTTATTAAAGTAAATGGATTTTTCAGTAGTTTACACCAGTGACCATAGAGTTTGGTGACATTTCAAAACTTATTGAGGGTATAATTTAGCCTGAAGATATCCTGTTAACTATGTTGTATCAGAAGAGAAATGTTTTAAATTAATTTTGCCACATCTGTATTATGCAACAGGTGTATATGCCCCTTTGGGGCAGTATCTCTGTCAGAACTGTGTGTTAAATGTTTAGCACTTGCTTGCTTTGGATTTAAAATTATGGTTATAAATTGTAAAGCAATAAAGCTTCTTAAGAAGGAGTTAAATTGCTTGGCCACTACCTAATTCAGTGCTGGGAGGTGTGCAGCTGAGACTGTCTGCAAGTTCAGAGCTGCTTTGCCACACCTTTTTCTTTCTTTTGATGTGTCCATTGCTCGGCTGGCTCTTGTAAATTACGGTCTCCTTGAAGCCTGGATTTGGGTGCAGGATTGCATTCTCTTACTTGTAAGCAGACTAATGAGCTGCTCCTAGCCACTGGAGGTGGGTTGGCCCTACTCGTTACCTGCTTTTCTCCCTGTTATGCCAGCGTTGCTGTGTGCCTTAGCTAGTCATGAGGACAAGGGAACTACAGAAAATTTGTTATTGCTGGAAGAGGGGAAAAAACATTCTGCTGGATTAGCTTGCTGAGCTTGCTCACTGTGTGAAGTCAGCTGTATGCTCCCAGCAAGGGGCAGGGAGATGAAGTTGTACAGCTTGACTAAGAGCAAGTGAATGGGTTCTTGCTTCTTCAGACCCTGGCTGCCCTTGGAGTGAGCTGGGCTGTACTGTGAAATCGTGTCTTTAGACCCCTATGGAGAGGAACTTGCACAGGGCTTTGGATGCAGCAGCGTAATTAACTAGGCATGGCTGAAACAGCTGACTGAGTTCTTGTTCAGGGGCTGGAAGCTCCTGGGAGAGGAAGGGAAGGGGCAGTGGTGAGTGGTGGCTGTTCGACCAACCAGCTCACTTGAACGTGCTGCCTCAGTCAAGAGGCGCAGTATTCAGGGGTGGTGCTCTGTAGTAGAGCAGTAAACACACTTCCATGGAGAGTTAGCTGTTACAAGATACAGTAGTTTGCTTTACTTAAAGCACTTTGCTCAAAAGTAGTTTCTGTGAAGGGCTGTGGTACCTTTCAGAATAGGTAGTAGCGTGCATATTATGTTTTCACGCACTTCACAGAATCAACAAGGTTGGAAAAGACCTTTGAGATCCTCAAGTCCAACCTATGACCTAACACCACCTTGTCAACCACACCATGGCACTAAGTCTTTTCTTAAACAACTTCATCTCAAATAGTAAAGTCAATCTTAAATACTGCAGCAAAATCTAATTAGCAATTCACTTCTAAATTTTTTTTTTTTTTTTTGAGAAGACTGTAAGCTCTGTCAGTGCCTTTTAGGGGAGAATTCTTTACCACAACATTTTTCTCATTTTTAATCAAAATAATGACATACTGATCTATTAAAACTTCATATGCACTATTATATTAGAAGCACTGATACACTCTATAATGTAAACGTGTATCTATTAGTGAAATCTAGAGCCTGTTTGCACTCAGTGATGTTCAAGTATCTGTTTCTAATAAAGTATGTGCTTCTAATAAGTATGTCTGGTTTCAGGAAAAAAAGCAAGGTAATTCTGTGCTTTGTCTAAGGTATTAACTGTTCTGTAAAGGAAATTAGTTTTGCTTGACCTGTGATTGTTTGACTAGTTAGTTTGTTCAGGGTTTTTTTTTTGTGTGGATGTTGTTGTCTGTGCCCTGGCCCCCCAGTAAAACTGGAATGATCCACTTTTACTTTCTTCAGGATCTTGTCTGAGATGATCTGGAAACTAAATCCACTTTCAATTAATTTTCCTGTTTTTCATAATGAAATCAAAGCCTGAGGTCTGCTAGGAATATTTTGGATCTCAAGTCCAGCCAAATACAGTCTTCATCAGAGGAGCAGGCTGCTTTAAGCTCTCAGAATTCCTACATTCTCTGATGCTGCAAGACATTTTCTCTGCTTCTTGAAGCTCCAATGTTTATTTTCTCTAATTGCCAATGTGGTCTAATTTATACTCTGGTAACGTACCCTTGTATTTTTGGCCAACACTTTGTTTAATTTATAATTCTTCTCTGTTTCCAATGTTTAATATGGCTGCTCTAGAGAGCTAATGTCAACTCCTTTCAGGGTTTTATTTTGATAAGTGAAAAACAACTCAATCTCAGAAAAAAAGATGAATGGCAGCAGTCTGAGGCTGAGCAGTCCAGTATCTCACTGCTGCAGGGAAAAGAAAGAAAAAGAACTTTTTATCTTCTGGTAGTAGTGAGCCATTAAGTTGGTTATCTCATGAAACCTGTCTACTAAAAATTTGAAAAATTAGGGCTTTTTGAGTAACCACTGTAATTTTTCACAACTGTCAGACCTCACCATCTCTCCTTTGATATACATCCAGCTAAGCAGAAAGTGTGGAAGTGTTTGGAGTTGGGCTCTTGTGGTAAGAGAAGTCTTAGTGCTCTTGCTTTCCTCCTTGGAGTTATTTCTTTTGCCACAAGAAGTTGGTCTTGTTCTTCTCTGCTAAGTAGTGTTTTTGGAGAAAATACACTTGAATTGCTTCCACTTTACAATTGGGTCAAGAATGTGTTAAGCATTACAGGAGCTGGTAACAGATCATCTCAAGCAGTTTCTTTGTAGTTTATCCTTTCCCTATGAACTGTTAATAACTATGTATGTACTTGGGAGTATAGCAGTAGTGTGTGAAAGTGAATTGTGCTTAGAAAATGTTGGGATGCTTCTTATGAACACAGTAAACCCTGCGGGGGTTTATGTAGCTGTGGGACTAAAAGGGCTGGAACATTTTTGGACAGGACCAGTCTTTAAACTAAAAATGCTAATTAAAACTTTTATTTATAGATTTTATTACTTTGAAGTCAGCAAGGTCAGAAGAATAACTATTTCTGTCTGACTTAGATTTGCTGGATAATCTTTTCTCATTTCTGTGGTGGCCTGATCTTTTCCTATAATTTATTTTTTCAGAAATACCGCTATCAGGATGAAGATACACCCCCACAGGAGCACAGCTCTCCACACATTGCCAATGAGGTGACGGGTCCAGAGCTGGTTCATGTATCGGAGAAGAACCTGTCACAGATTGAGAATGTCCATGGATTTGTTTCCCATTCTCATATTTCACCAGTAAAGGTAGGCATTTTTAAAGTTAGAGTGAACTGTTTTGGTATGCTCTTTAGGATTTTCATTTTGTGGGGCAAAAAAAAAAAAAAAGCATGTGAAACACCTCTTTCTGTTTTTTATGGAACTGCTCATTTGTAAAATTTACTGTATAGACATTAAAGCATTGACTTAGTTTCCACAGATTCTAAGTAGACATGGTTGGTGGTAAAATGCCCAGAAAACAACTATAGGTAACTTAAGATTTTGGATATATTTTTGAGGGGCACTGTAGTTTGTGTTGTCAGTTACATTTTGGATTTTCAGTCAGAATCCCGTAGAGTCAATTCTGAGTTTGTTTCTAGTAAGTGTTTTAATTGAGGATCTATGTGCAGTATGTAATAAGCCAAGTGCAATAAATGTCTCTGGGGTTTTCCAGCATGCAGCACCATTATTTTCAAGATTGCTCCAGAACTTGAAGACAAATTTAAAGATTAAGACGACAAACTGAGTGTGAAGTTTGGGAGGGGGTTATAACAGGCAGTTTTATTTACTATGTTAGAAGATAGATGTAGCTCAATCATTTTCTGATGAAATGTGCTTTTGTGTGTTAGACTAAATGCTGTTTTCTATAACACCTCTGAGTCTTTATGGCTGGTTTTGAGGAAGAAGTGGAGAAATTATTTGATACTGGGGACTATTTGGGCTTTAGAGTGATGAGATGGGCTTACATTGTGGTAGGCTTATAGCTTGATACTTTTAGCATGCATTGTTTGTGTGTGATAGTGTCCTTTGTAACTGCAAAGAACAAATGCTGTCACATTGAGAGCAGCCCTGGGGAGAAGGACTTGGGGGTGCTGGTGGATGAGAGTCTGGACATGACCCAACCACATGCACTCACAGCCTTGAAAGCCAAACATGTTCTGGGCTACATCCAAAGCAGAGTGGACAGCAGGGTAGGGAGGGGATTCTGCCCTTTTGTGCTGCTCTGGTGAGACCCCACCTGCAGTACTCCACCCAGCTATGGGGTCCCCAACCTAAGAAGGACATGGACCAGTGGGAGCAGGTCCAGAGGAGGGCACAAAGATGATCAGAGGGCTGGAGCACCTCTCCTGTGAAGACAGGCTGAGAGAGTTGGGGATGTTCATCCTGGAGATCAGAAGGCTCCATGGACATGTTAGAGCCCCTTCCAGTACATAAAGGGGCTACAAGGAAGCCTGAGAGGGAATTTTTTGCTTGGTAGTGATAGGACAAGATGGGGAATGGCTTTAAACTGAAAGAGGGTAGACTTAGGTTAGATGTTAGTAAGAAATTCTTTCCTGTGAGTGATGAGGCACCGGCACAGGTTGCCCAGAGAAGGGGTGGCTGCCCCATCCCTGGAAGTGTTCAAGGCCAGCTTGGATGAAGCTTTGAGCAACCTGGTGTGGTGGAGGGTATTTAAGCCCATGGCAGGGAGTTTGAACTTGATGATCTTTAAGGCCCCTTCCAACCCAGACCATTCTATGATATTTTAAGAAAAAAATGTTTTGAACCTAGTTATAGTTCCATTTTTTTAATTAAGAAGAAAAATTTTTTTTAATGTATCAGCTCTTTATCATTGACTTGTAAGGATTTTGTAGAAGAACCAACTGTAGTGTGTGAGTGCATTTAGTAGTTACTTTCCAGATTTTCTAAAATTTTTAAAATGTGTATGATGATACTGAACCAGTTATTTTTACTTAAATCTCTATAATGAACTCTCAGTATTTTTCCACAGTCTTCAGCTAGACAAGCTGAATTGTTCAGCCCTAACAAATAACCTTTCTGAAGTGGGCTATATTGCCCTCTGAAGAGCCTTCTGAGAATACTAATGTGACAAAGCTTTCATTTTTGGGAATGGCTAGGACTTCAAACTTTTCTTGCTTATGAGGTTAGGCACACAATAATACACTTTCGTATGTCTAATTCTCCAAATATACTGATATTCGGAAAGTAATGAAACACATTTTATGCGCAACTATTAGAAATAAAAAAAAAATCCTCTTCCTCTGGGGACTTAAGGTCAACTCTGTTTATTCACAAGCTTTTTCTAATTCCTAGAGCAGTTAGTCTTGCCTTTAGAAAGCATAAAGGGATCAAAAAGGCAAAGAGAGGAGCTGTAAAACTGCCTGGAAGAAATTAAAACTTTTCAAAATAGAATTAAGGAGAATTAAGAATTAAGTATAGTTACAAAATATGGTGAGGCCTTTTCAAAATGCTGTGTGTCTTAGGTCTCTGAGGAGGATTGCTATTATTCTCAAATTGGTAAATGCTGGAAGATCATCACTCAGTAGGGAAGAAAATCATCACGCAGGAGGGAAATATCATTCAGTTTGTATTACCATTTTTAGCATATATGTGATTATTTTCAGGTAACTCCCCTGTATTAATATCAAAGCAATGTACGGTAAATTGAAATTGTTCAAAGCTTTGTTCATCTGAAAACTAGGGTGGGTGCTCCAGGTTTCAGTTGTTTACCAGTGTTTTGTGTAATTTTGAATTCTGATGCTAATTGACTGCTGGCTTGCTTCTCTACTGAAGAAAAAACCCAAGGTTGCTATTGTATTATTAGCATAGCTGGTCTGCTCTGGTTTCGGCCTGATGATTTGCGAGGTATTCATAGTTTTGGCATAGCTCATGCTGAAGATCAATTTAGCAACAACAGCTCTGATTTAAGAGTGCTTTGTGTGATTTATTTGGTAGGTTGGCTTGGTGCACTGTGCAAGGACCAGGTCTTGGCTCATATACAAGATCCTGATCAGCTTTCTTCAATAGTTCATTGCTTAAGGAAACTAAACATTACATGAATAAAATAATAAGAGGAGTTTGGTTTTTGTTTTAAATGTAAATGTTAAATGCACTTAAAATTTCAAATACAGAGTTAGTAGTTTGAAGAAGTCAGTGGTTTTATCATAATATGCTTTTTAAGCAATGCTGCTGAGGGCAGTAGAATTGGATTTTGAGGTATACCTTCTGTTACAGCAAGCTCTCTGCAGTATGGAGCAAGAATATGGAAGAACAGAAGAGAAGGGAGGTGCCTGGTTCTGACTAGTTTGTATATTGTTCTTCAGAGAAGTTTTCAAATACTCTAGGACTTAAAACAGCTTTTATAACTTGCTTGGACAGGTGGATGCTATTTCAAAGAGCAGTTTTTGATGACCAAAAATACAAATGTGTATCCCAAATTTTTAGATGATGAGTATGTGATTGCCATTTATCAAATGTTAAGTACTGTAGTAATTGAAGGCAGTTTATCTTCTTGACAGGAGAACTACCTCAGATTCAGATTGGGTTAAAATATTGCATGTTTGTAGTAAGAGTGAAATAAGAGGCACTAGCTGTGCTGATTTAAAATTTAAGTAAGACTTACAGGTTTGGTCTTGTTAGAGTGGAGCTTTGTCAGTTTAAGAAGACATGTTTACTTCCTGTGTCTCAAGTAACAAAGAAGGAAACTTGGCCCAGGAGGTTTTGTGTCCTCTGGTCTCTAATATTGCATGAAATGGAACGCTAATGCTGTAAAACAGCTTTTAAAACAAATATTTAATGGTAGAGAACCATGAAGAGATAGTGAAAATGGTCAAACTTCAAATCCTTCACAAATATTCTGTCCCAAAGGTTTTGAAGAATATTTTCAGGTAGCTAGGCAGCGAGTACCGCAATTTCTTCAGTATGGGGTTTCCAAATTCCACCTGGAAACGTGTGGTTCCAATGTGTGGTCCTGAGAGTCCTGCAATTATCTGCTCTGCAGATTTGCCACGAGATGGCGAGCTACAACAGGGTTTCCTTCACTGTAACACTGAATTCAGTGCTGTAGCACAGTGAGATCACAGCCCCTTTGGAGTGACGGGTTTGGAGTTAAAATTTGGTTTTATTAAACAGCTCCAATCAAGTCAATCTGTCACTGATATGATATGGTACCAAACAAGTTTTTTAAACTGTGGAGTGGAAGCTGAAGTTTTCTATCAAGGAAAAAAGCTTTGAATAACAGATTATTACAATGCTATAAAATAGCAGGTCATGGTGCAATAAGACCAAAAAAACCCCAGACTCTAATCTTTATTTAGAGCAACCTATGTATGACAGATATTTATCATATATATATGATGTAGCATGGCAATTCAGTATTTAAGTGTAGAACCCGATTGGGGCTTCCATATATTTCTGTATTATTTGTGTATTGTGTGTTGGTATTTGGAGCTATTATTTCACTGTTAAGACAGAAGCTCTAAAGGAAACATGTAATAATTTGTAAGATGCTAAACATAACTTGTACTGGAAAGATATACCATGATTAGTATGATAAATCTATATCTTGCTCTGAAATAAATTTCTAATATTGCAATATTCAATGCATTTCCATTATAGCCGTAATTCCCATTTGAAATTTGCACAAGTTCTTAAAAACTTTTCGAAGTATTTGATAAGTTTATAAATGATATTGTCATGTGGCTGCATGTGGTAACAGGAGGCTATATTTACTGACTGAGAAAAGTCTCTGCAGCTCTGTCTTTAATCAAATCTTTTTCGATGATTTGTCTCTGGAGATTTTCACCATAGCACCAATCTTCAAAGGTTGTGAGGAAAATGCCTGCACTCAGTTTGTTCCTTACATGTATCACAGATACGGGCAGCTGAACAGAAATGTTTTAGTTGGAACATTGTACTGGTTTTATAAGTCTAGTAAGGGGCCTAAAATTGCTTATTCATGCTATATATGGAAATGTTAATTATTGACTGAATGGTACATCTGTAAGGAGCTAAAGACTTTCTACTGGTTGAATATTTGGTATCTCTAGAACAGCCTTGTGCAATCATCAGTGGAGTAGCAGCATACTCTAGGAATTGTGAGGAGTAGATTGGGATTGGTGGAGGAAGTCTTTAACTTGTAGTTCCCTAATCATGGACTCATGTCCATATTTCATGTTGGCCACTTTCACACAGTTGGCCACTTCCCTGTCCTCATATGTTCACAGGAATGGTCATCCCTGTTCTAGGGGTGCTGGGGACAGACAGTGCTGAGCAGGTCAGGCAGTGCAGGGATTGCCTTCCCATTGCTGGTTGCCTGTTTGATCTCCTGCACAGACCTGTCATTCTGGCTGGGGCTGTTGTATTCTGCTAGAGCACTTGTGCTTCAGGTGATGCAGTGAAAATCCCCACTTCCCTTTACCAAAGGGAACATGTGGATTAATGTTGTTAGCCCATTTAAAGCAATTGGAGGGCTCTTTTGTGGTTATTACCTCAGTGACTAAAACTATGGCTTCATAATATTATGACATTAAATGCAAATGAGTTACTGTTTTCCTGTCTCTGAATGATTCCATGATTTTTTTTTTTTTGCCTTTTCTTTTATACCCCTTTTATATAGCTTTTTATAGCTTTTGTATTCTTAGTGTTTTTTAGCCTACATTCCTAAACTGATTTGTCAAGCTAGGAGACTAAACATCTTAGAAGCCTCATAGTTAGGGATCAGAAAGCCCCAGACACCAAGGTCCTTTCCAGAACACATTTTGTAAACTGAGATAGGATCATCCAGGGGATGGTTCCTTGGGGAGGGGGGCTCACTTGAGCCTCTCATTGGGGAATCTACCTGATCTATCGGGGGTGTGCATTGCAGTGTGCATTTTGGCACATTCCACCTGGACATGGTGCACCTTAGGATCCTTGAAATAAATACAGAGGTGAGATACCTTTTTCCCTTCTAACCGTGTTTGATTCTTGATTTTAAGACTAGGAAAAGGCATCATAAACAATGAAATGCTTCAAACTGAAGTGAAATACTGTTCTCCATTGAATAAAAGATGGAAGTTTTACCCCTGAATTTTAACTAAAGGAATCTTTTTGCCTGAGTGATGCACCCAGTGAATACCTTTGAAGCAGTAGCTGTGCCCAGTGTCAGTGCTCCTGTGCTTTATCTCTGCTTACACCTTGCAGTGTCAGATCTGGGAGAAAATATTCAGGCTCAGTTTG
This sequence comes from Corvus brachyrhynchos, assembly GCF_000691975.1. Taxonomy (NCBI): domain Eukaryota; kingdom Metazoa; phylum Chordata; class Aves; order Passeriformes; family Corvidae; genus Corvus; species Corvus brachyrhynchos. The sequence continues at coordinate 765,805 of NW_008236622.1, forward strand.
CATTGGAGTGCAAGTAGTCTTGTATTAGAATAAAAGCAGTAAGACAAGAGTTTACCTTCTTTGGCTCTGTGAACCTCTGTTGGAGCTTGTGGTGGTGTATTGAGCAGGGAAGGATCACTCTACACCTACACTGTTCACTGCTGAGAGAGGCAGTAGGCTAGTTGGGCATTTTATTTGACCTAGTCCTGTGAGTGCCTGTAGGGTGAGACGTATGTCCTTCAGCCTTTCTTCTCCTCTTACTTAGAAGCAGCAGCTTGTGTTTTTGTGTCCCATATCCTGCACTTTGTGAAGTGGACACATAGTTTCAAAAAAATGTCTAATAGTCTCTCAGTGGTACCCAAACCTTTGCCAAGACAGGCTTTGTAATCCTAGCACAGCAGTTCTGCTGACTACATGCACTGTAGCTTTACTCTGTGAAATAAATATCTTGTGCCCACTCGGTGTATGCCTGCTTTTTTTCACATGTTTAGTCATCTTTGGAAAAGTATTTCCAGGACCTAATGGTATTTAAGCTTAATGGTTTTAAATTAACCCTGATTTGAAACTGCTTATCTATTAGTGCTGCAGTGCTGTGTAACAGCCTACTTATCCTGACTGTAGTATCACAGGAATGAGATATGGCAAGGTGATTCTTGTTCTTAAAATAGCTTCCAGAAGGGAGAGGAGAAATTGGAACTCACTCTGATTTCTGTACTGGCAAAACACGGTGAAACTGTTCTAAAGAGCAGAATCAATGAGCATGTGGAGAAATTAGAGATGAGAAAGCAGTGAATGCATTGCAAAGAGAATTCCTGCTACACAAATCCCTTAAAGCATGTGCTTAAAGATCATCTTGTTGATGTAGGTTTTTAGGTTTTCTTAGATGCACACAATAGATGCACTCAAAAAAGATTATGGAGAAACTTAAGCTGCCATGAAATAAGGAAAAAAATATTTTGGTATTTAGTTGTTAAAAAAACCCAAGCAAACATAAGTGCCCCACCAAAACCAAACCAGCAACAAAAGGAAAGTAAAGGTTAAGGAAGAAGATTGGTAATCATGGATGGAGGTTACCAGAAGGATCTTGGAAGAACTTGTGTTCTCATTGCATCATCTCAGGGGAATAAGAGCTGAGGTTTATAACGGATTAATGGAATAATCATCTCAGTACTCAATTTACAGTCAAAAAGGCAAATGGAATACAAGGAATAATCGGAGACGCAAATGGGAATATAACTGCATTATCTTATCGCTCTAGAAATCTGCACCATTCATTATCTAGATTAAGAAGGAAAATTTAGATACTCAAAGAAGAACAACAAGAATGGTCAGAGACAGAGGGCAGCTACTGTGGAATGAAGAATGAACTAGTTTGACCCCTCAGTTTGGGAAAGAATTGACTCAGGAGATACCAATGAAACTAGAGTTAATAATGCTGAGTCTCTAAAATGATGAGAATGACTAGGGAATGGTTATTTCAGAAATGAAAATTTGTATTCAGAACTATAGATTAGCAGGTGACAGTTGTTTTACGGCCTGTAAACACAGTGATGTATAATCAGCCTCTGACTTTGAAATAATCTTTCAACTGCTGATAGCCTTTTGGTTTCTGGCTATACCAATCAAGGTATTACAGCATACATTGCTTGTCTACTCTGCCCTTTTTCTTCAACTGCAAACAAGCACCTTTATTTAACTCCTTCCCATTAATCTGTATGGAAATAGCTGTATTTTATATATATATATATATATATAAAAATATATTATATAATAGTTATATAAATGTGCATATTCACACATCCTTCCTTCAATGCCAACAGTCTCCCTTCCATGTGAACCCAAATCTTGTGTTGGTAGTCTCAACAGGTTCCCTTCTTTTTATCTCCTGGTGTGTCTTCCCTCTAATCCCCTCTGTTCTCTCAAGTGCTTCCCCGGAAGTCTTTTTAGTGCTTGTGGAGCTGCTGTTAAAATGGCCTTCTCTGTAAATTGGGAGAGTTTTTCTGCTCTCGGAAAGGGTAGTGGTCTTCATGATTTGAACCGTGCAGGTTCAAGGTTAACCAACAGTCAAAGTAATTTTAACTTCCTCTTTGCCCCAGTAGATTTTCTTGTCCTGCTCCAGTCTGAGCAGGTAGGTGAGGTTATCCTGAAAATGAAAATACTGTTTCCATTTAGAAATCAAAGATCATGTAATTTGCAAGATGGGTTATGATTGTGAGAAGGTTGCAATCTGTTACTTTTTTCTAAATTGAGAGCTTTGTAAAGCTTTACCATCTTCAGCAGAAAGGCAGTGCTTCTGGTGTTAGGAGCATACCTAGAATACTGGGAATTATAAAGAAAAACTTGACCATACCCTCAGACATATTTATTTTTAGACTAGTATTGTACTTTGGTGGTCACACTTGAGAGGAGCTGTTATGCAGTCTTTAATTAAAATGCATTGCCCAAGTTCTTGGTAGGTTATTGCTCTTAAACTTCCTGTAATTAAAGATGTGGAAATATATACAAAGGTGTCAGTTTGTGTTTTATAGTAAGAAACAGTTGACCAAATCTGCCCAGTTCTCCATATGGATCTGCTCAATAAATTCTTGTCAACAGAGACAAGAAAGAAAAACTGTAACAGATGGACTCCGGATTAATCCAAACATTAGAACAACCTAAGATACAGTAATCAACATCAAGTCATCCTAGTAACAGGTTGCACTGTTTTCACCCCAGATTTTCCTTGAGCTCTCAGTGCAGTTGGGTTCATTTTGATGACTGAAGCAAGCCTAAGGAGACTTGCATTAAACACAAGATGTTTTTATCAGTCTGGCATGCCAAAAAGATGGGCAGGAGGTTCATGAGCAGGGTGCGGAAGACCAGGCAATTCAATCTGCCCAGATTGGTAGGTTGTCTGAGGTGTATTGTGAGTAATAAGGTAATGATCTTTTATATTAAATATTTATACTAAAATAGATCATTATTGTATAATTGTGATGGGATGTTTACTTATAAGTTAGTTCCAGCAGTAAGATATGTCCTTTTTATTGATTATGTGTATGACACTTGGTCAAGAACTATTCTTCAGTCCTATCTGAACTAATAGTTAAAATAGACTTTCTAGCATCTCTTAGCAAAAAGGGCTAACAATTTTTTTTCTCCATAGTATTTGAGTCCTGAACTCCTGGGCTTTGGCTTAAAATATTGCATAAACTTGTTAATGAGACTTAGACTTGTTATGCCAGTAAAAGTTTATTAAATCTAGAATTCTGAAAAGTGTAAGAAGTAAACATGAGTTTGTATCTATGTTTTCAGTATTGTTTTTGTTCCCGTGCCTGAAGAGTTTAAGTTGCATAGTCTTATGTTTGAGTATCCAAGTTCTGCACATTTCTTTTGTCTCTTATTTTTTTTGGTCAAAACCTAAGTGATATTGAAAATAAAATAAGTCCCTGCCATTGTTTTAGGTAATTCTTGAATTTTCTCTGTTAATTCAATCAGGTTTTTTTCCTTTAGGGTCTGTGCTTATTTTAGCCAATACTCTGTTTAGCAGAATAGTAGTAAAACTAATATAAAACACTTTTCAAATGCTTCAGGGGGATTGTTGTTTTTTGTTCAGAAAGGGTAATTGAGATATAACTGCTGTTTCTGTTCACAAACAAGTTTTGTTCCTGTGCCTTTTTAATTTTTGGGTGTGCATTCTGCTTGTAAAGTTATGCCCGGGAAACCTTTATCTGAGAAATTAAAATAGAGCATTATGTTATGTTTTTACTTGTCTCAGCAAACTGATAATACCCATTTGCTTGGATACTAAGTCAGAGGAATTCTAGCCCATATATTTGATATTGATTTTTACATTTAATAACCACTGCGATTACTATATCTTGTTAATTGGCCACAGAACAAATAATGTTACTCTGCTGCCACAACAAATGCAGATGAATCTTGCAGTAAATTTCTTAATCTGTAGACAGATATGTGTACTATTGTAGAAATCTTAATTATGTGCTGTTTTATTTCAGGGTAGAAGTCTTTTCACATCTGCAAATTCTTAATTCTTGCCTTACAGTAAATAGTGTTTTTTGTTTTGTTTTAGTATGTGATGTTTTTTGTTTGCTTTGTTTTTAATTTTATGCCCATCAGTTCAATATCCAGAATATGAAAAAGAGGTGATGAAAGCTCTCCACTCCTTTTAGGTCTTCCTGCAGTTTTCCGATGAGCCTCCCTGTTCTGCCTCCTGACTCTGGAGGCATTCACAGATGCAATTCCAGCTGCGACATCTGTGTTGATGATTTTCCTTTCTCTGGATATTGCCTTTTCTGTGCAAGTAGAACTTTTTCCAGTTTCTACTCGTACATGTTTGACCCTCTGTTGAAATGCTCTTTGACTGAAATGAGCCCTTGTTTTTACTGCCTCTCACTGATTTCTCAACTGTACAAGTGACCATTCTTCTAATCTGGACTCCTTTGTGCTATCCTGATTTTGTGCCACCTCTAGAGCTATGCCTTGCCTTTATCTTCAGGTTGCTTTGTAACATGTAAAAATCAGGGTTTGTCTCATCACCACAGTGCTGGCTCCTTCTACAAATAACTGCAACTGTGTCTGCTTAGGCGTCAGCAAATCTTGCTCGATATCATTGCATCCATATGGAGTGTAGGTGACACAGATTGCTGGCTTGCATCACCAGTGGGGTTGCATAACCTCTTCCTTAAGTACTTTTCTGGATTTCTCTCTCAGTTGAAATTAAATCATTATTGCTTCACTGTCAGGAAGCTTTTTGTCCGTATGATGCTTTCCTGAAGTGCTGATTTCTAAAATGACTTTGTCATTGATGCCATAGCGGATTGTTGGCTGTGTGGGAATCATCCTTGAAAGAAATTTCATGCCTTAAAACACAGCAAACCTCTCTTATCTTCAGACTGATTGATGTAACAGTAAAAAAACCAGGTACTTGATAGATTGCATGTCCATGTATTATGTTTTCTTCCAGAATTTTAAACAAACTCTTCCATGTGATTCTCTGTTTGGAGCCTATGGGGAAAAACAGAGAGAGAAATGAATTCTTAAAGTTCTTTTGAATGTTAGACAAATTCTTGTGCTCTAAGATATTTAATAAGCTGTATAGCAGTGTTGACATTCAAGGCCAAATGTAGAAGAATATAAAAAATATTTTCACCTTGGCTCTTTATAAAAAGACTTGTAACTCAAAGCATGACATTTGTACCTTGTTCCAAACACCTTCAATTATAGCCAGGGATTAATCAATTTCTCCGGTAATAAATTCATAGCATTTTTCAGGCTAGGTATGTTTTCTGTGTCTGGAAGAAGGTAGGGCTCAGGAAAGGCTGCAGTCTTCCTGTGACAAAATTCCCATTATAAATAGCTTGTCCATTTGAAAGGATCATTGTATCTACTGTGTCTCAAGCATTTCTCAACCTCCATTATTTATCTTATGCTCATAGCTTTAAGGACATGGCACAAGTCAGACCGAGTTTCATATGACTTACAGTGATAAACCATTGTATTTTATAAATATTAATAAAGTCTGTCTGAAAGGTGTGCTCAGAATATTGGCATGTGGTGTGTTATTGAGCTGTACTAGTTACTAGAAGTAAATGGTGCATTGATCTCACTACGACAGATTTCAATTAATGTACTTCTTATTTCTGCTTGTAATAGAAGCCAGCAGGAAAAAACTGTAACTCAGAATAGGATTGCTGTCAGTAAGAATTTGTTAAACAGCAGATTATGTTGCACCCCAAAAAGTATGTGGGGGAATTTGGTAACCCCACTAAAATGCACATCATGAATCAGTGGATTTTTAGAATTATGTGTCTGTAAGGAATTTTTCTGCCTTTGTTTATCATATGGAGACTTTTCTGCTTTTTAAAAATGTTTGCCCTGGTGCTATGATTATGACTGTAGAAATATACCACAAATGGTTTTGATAACTTTTGGCTTTCCAGAGATGAGCTAGTACTGAAAGCTTGACATTTAACTGATTTCCTAAATAATCCCTCTGATGTGAGCTGGAGGATTTTTTTAAAGATAGTCGGCTATAAAAATTTGGATGGTGAGTTCTGTAAGATAACTTGAGTTCCATATAATCTTTCAGATAATTATTCTGAATTCTTTTTTACTATGAAGAGAGCAGAGAAAACCTATAACAGTAATGCTTGTCATGTGCATGGGAGATCAAAATAATCTTACTGAAAAGTCATTAGTGAATAGTAAGAATTTTTTGGTTTTGATTTATTCTTATACTTTTGAGAAGTAATGTTGAGTCACAAAGATATGTATTTATTGTTTTCATAATATGCTTACAGTAGCCACAGAAATTTGGGCATAGGTGTTATGAACGTGACACGTTATTCACAGAACAAGAACAACAGAGTGTGGACTTGTAGTGTTTAATCTTAGTCTCTCTGATCCTCTTGATAATTAAAAAAATCCCCAAACCGCAGCAGAACAACCTCACTAGACATCCTCTCTGATACACAACACAAAATGACTGTTCTGTGGCACTGTGATTCACTCCCTCCATAGTTGTTTTATGCACAAAAGAACGGGGAAAAACAAGAAGAAACCAGCAAACAGTTGTTTTTTAGATATTTGTTTTGAACATGGTGTTAAAGTAGTTTTGCTCTGTGGAATGTTTTCATAAAGACAGAATCAGTGAACAAGAGCAGTTCTGCTTTATATTCCCTGTTTTGTTTGCTTCAGGTTCATAATTTATGCAAGCAAGGAAGTGAAAAGATGCTATTGGATATTTCTACAGGCAGTGATTGAAACTTGGTTATTTTTGATCTGTGCTTTCTCCACCCAGTAGCTGTTATCATCCACCACCATCCTCATAGCTGTGAATTTGTAACGTTGTACTGTACCTGCTACCCAGCTTCCCTTAAATATCTGTTGGCAGCTAGGAAGAGAAAGCAAGGTTTTCATCCTGTGCATTCCGGAAAGGAAAAATAAGGAAAACCTTTGCTTGCTGCTTTTTTTTTTTTCTTAACATTTTAAATTTCTCAAGATTATACTCGTCATTGTAATCAGAGGTAGAAAGGGGATGTAAGGGGTGGAAAGCCTTGGAAGAAAAATAGCATCAGTTAGCAAGAATTTTATTTTCCTGGTTTGTAAACGATGCTGCTGTAATTCTATCTGCATTTTTTTCCCCCTGCTCATTCACCACTCAGCAGCTGGTAGGGAATTAAGACTGCCTGGCAACCACCTGCAGAGCTGCAGAGATGAATTACATTTTCGGAAATAACACACTCCTCTATTCTCGCGCCAGTCGAGGCAACACTGGCTCCAGCCACAGCTCTGTAGGCCCCAAACAGAAGCAGTGGGCAAAGAAAGGCTCAACAGATGAGTTACGGACTGAGCCTTCCCGGTGGCAGCAGATAGTGGCATTTTTCACTCGGAGACATGGTTTCATTGACTGCATTTCTGTCGCTGCCAGCTCCACCCAGGTAATATGCCACTTGTTAAAGTGATTGTGTCTGCATGTTTTCTGGTTACTTGCTAGTCAGAAAGAGCAATTGTTTATATATGCATGGTTTCATATAATCTCTTATTTATGAATGGCATTTTCTGTCTGCTTTCATTTTCATAATTTAAAGAGATCTGTATAATTTCTAGTATTAAAGCATGAAAATGAAAACACTAAATGAGGTCTGATATTTATTTATTTTGCAAGTGATGAGCCTCCAGCAATTTTAAATATGAGATGTTCTAATGAAACAGTGAAATATTGAAAAATGTAGTTTGCATTCTGCTGCGTAGCTCTGGAGGGCAATAATGTAGTTAAGAATTATCAATTCCATAGCTCTAGTAAGATGTCAAATCAAATAGACTATGTATTTAATGGTTAAGGAATTTTATCTAAAGAATTAAATAATTTAAAACCTTAACTCTAGGTAACACAACAAGTTCAATTCTGTAACAGCTTTCTAGGTTTTTTGGCTACTAATAATACATAAATGAGATGAAGGAATGTCTCCCATACATACAGGGTGTGTATTCAATAGTGCAGTCTGTAAGAAAAACATGACATTTTTCAACTTCACTGTCCATCTGCTCTATGTGATGTTTGTATTAATCATCATTCAAAGTCAGGTAAAAGCAAGCAAGCTAAATTTTAAGTGTGTGGCTTTCAGATGAGTTCTTAAGGTTGACACTGAGAGAAGTTCAAACTTACTTGCATTACAAAACTAGTATCTCTTTGGAAAATATGACTAAGACCTATGGAACAATGCTGAAATGTCAGAATTATTTAAACATGGGAGATTAGGTTTGTTTTGCTTACTGTCAAGCAAAATTCATCATTAGTCAAGATGTCTTGAATGATTTAACCTGGAAGACTACAAAAACTTATAAAAGAAGGAAAAATTTGTTACCCTCAGACACTGTAATTTTATTAGGATAATTGCTATCTGTTAGTAATTGTTTCAAAGATGGTAAGCTGGCACTTCCTCTGAAATCTGCTTATTGTTACCTCTTTTTTTGCTTATGAACTTGGAGTAAATGAATAGGACAGCTTAGAGGTGAATTTTCACTTTCTTGTTGCATCTTGTGCATGATGTGGAAGATGGATCCTGTAGTTTCTCTAATGGGTCATTATACAAATCCAAGTGATGTATTAGGTAGACATAATAGCTTTTAAATAGTGTTATTTTTTTAAAGTCAAAATATACAGTATTAACCTTTCAAATAAAAGTTGTAGTTGCTCTTATTTGTTTAAAGCTTGAAGAAGCAATGTTGGAATGTTTGAAGCTCACAATTGGACTGACTAGTCAGGCCTAGAAATCTGCTGATAAATAAAATATGGAATAGCCTCTGCTTTGAGTGAGGGTTGGACCAGGTAAAGTTCCTGAGATCCCTTCAAACCAAAGCTGTGATTCCATGAATATGCCAGTGTTAGTTCTGTTTTTCTGCTATGAAAAAGATTGCTTACCTCTCAGCCAGCCTGCCAAATTCTTTCGTAGCTCTGACAGTTCATTAAAAAGAACTGTTTATACATGTTCATGGCCTGAAGGAGGGGAAAAAACATGAAATATTTTGAAGTGGTTGTTAAAAAAACCTTAATGAGCATGTTCAGAAGTAATGCATTAAAAACATAAGAGCTTGTTGAAGCCAGTTCCTCTGGAAAGATGCTGTACTGTGCTCATACCTTATCCACCCATGGCAGCTGTTCTACCTTAGGAGAGAAAAAGGCATTTGGAGGTTGTTCATTGTGGTGCAGTTTTGTTTTTCAGTTCTCTTCTGTTTGTGTTCTGTGTTGTAGTATTCTGAACATTCTTGATGCCTTTTATTTGTTCATTTGAGATATATCCCCATCATTTGAATGTAATCACATTTGCAGAGTCCAAATAAGCAATTAAATGCGATATACTTCTCTAACCTGGCCTGTAGAAATTTTACTTGTGATCGTGGGCTTTAATTAGTCTTATTGTTGTGACATGATTTTTAACAGATACAAAATCAATTTGATGGTTTTTAAAGTAGTTGTATCCTGCTTCCCCTGTCACTCTGCTACAAAGCCCCCAGTTTCAGCCGTCCCTTCATTTGCTTGGCTTTCTTGGATAGCGTGAAATGGTCATACTTGCTTCATTCCCTCCATCTCCAGTGAAAGGGAAATGAATCCTGGAGAAGGGGCAGCACATGCCTGTGCTTCTCTGGGACCTGCTTGGGTTACCATCACCCCAGCGAGGTGGTAAGAGGACTTTGGATTTTGAGGTAGGGTATTTTTTGAGTAGGATCTTTGTATCCTAAAGAAACAAGGCTTCAGTTGATGATGGTTATGGTAGCACTGCTTTTGCTGTGGTTATCCCTTGGTTTATGCCCAGAAGAATTCACATGTGCCCAAATGCATGGTGCCCAGGTAACCACACCAGACTTCTTTATGAGTCCTGGAAGCAAATTTAATGTGCTCAGGAATTTGAGGCCGTTATTTTTTCTTCCTGCTTGTTCTCTGTGATATGGTGTTAGTCACTCAATTAGAAGAATTAAGGAATTTGATTAGGAGCCAATATATAAATTTTTATCAGCAAATTTATTAATTTCTTTAATAAAAGCCGAATCTGTGGTATAAAATGGAAGGTAAATGAAAAAACCAAGCACACAACAAATTTATACTGTCACAAGGGTGAAAAACTGTGCCATGAGCTTAGGAAATGTGCAATATTATGCAAATGAGAAATAGTGGGTAATGTCAAGTGCTGTCCTAACAGGAGGTATGCATCTTGCATCAAGGAAGATAGCTGTATCCAGAGCACTGCTTTTCCCTGAAGTCTTTCCAGAGCTCTAAGAAGCCCCTATTCTTGCCAGTCAATCCAGCCATCATGTCTCAGAAGGCATTTTAACTGTTGGTATTTGGCCTGTGCTGTGCTACAAATCCAGAAACGGATTTGTCTGAATGCCACATGTCATTAAACTGTTTTTAACAGCAATGCACTGAGGCTGTTCTTAGCACGTAACCGAGCACGATACACTTGCAGTAGTTGATACTAAAAAAATGTTTAGCTCCTTGAATATGCTGTGTTAATTTTTACTTCTATTTTCTAGGACATGTTTTAGGAAAGATGAGAAGGAGCAGGGCAGAAAAATCATCCTAAATCCACTTAACCCTTTCAAAAACAAATTTCAGAGCTTATCAACTGCTTTTATGAGTTATTTGAGCTCAGTCATTTCTCGAATTTGTGTATCTTCCTTTTAAGATCTTGATAGAAGTTTTACTGTGTCATTAGTCCTAGACTATTGCTCTCAGAGTCACTGGAATATTATGGATATAGTTCTAGCATGTGTAAAATGCTATGTCTAGTCACACAACCACATAGAGGTGTTGTAAGGTGTGTTAAAAAGATAATGATTGAAAAAAGTCAGGTCTCTACCCTAATCCCTCTTTTATTGTACTTCTTGAAAATCTGATTTCTTAGGGCAATATTTATCAACCTTCCTGTATTTTGATATCTATTGAAGTATTTATATATTATTACTGCTAATATCGTGGTGAATGCAGGAGAAAGCAGCTTTAAATAGTACGTGCTTTGGATGATTTTCTCTATAACAAAGCACCTTCTGAAACTGAAACATGGGTTTTACTGTACTAAGTTTCCTTCTTATTCTTGATTTTTAGCTATGCAAAATCACACATTTATAAAAGAGTGAGTTTATTTTGCAAATTAGTTCTGCTACTGGTTGCATTTTCTGTAAGGTGGCATTGTAGCAGTGATGAAAATGGTATGAGTTTATTCTGTCAGAGGAATGCGTTAATATGTGTTCCGATCAATAGGCTAAAAAGTAGGAAATTCTTGGTAGTTTAACCAAAGCATTAAAGGACTTTCTCTGGAACGTTTGGTTCATTTTGTTAACATTTTCTGTGTGCAGTAGAGATTAAAACTTCTCAAGACTGTGAAATTTGCTTGACATTTTAGAGATAGGCAGTTTTAAAATTATAATAATAGTAATAAATTTTAAAAATATCTGCCATGACTCATGTAATGCTATGTAGACTTTGTTAGCATCCTGCTGGTTCCCTGCTGTAGGCAATGGTCTCCTCTCCTGAGGTCAGGCCTGTGCAGTGATGGGGATGTGCTGTTTCCTTCTGAGCGGTGTGTGTGACTGCAATGCTGGCATGTGCAGTGTGTTACCTCAGCTAATCGCCTGCAGCACAGCAGTGCTGATAAGAACTGAAGGAGTGGTGGTAAGAACTGAACCTCCAGCTACCTGCAGGCACTGCTTCCTGAGAGAGGCTCCACTTACTCTCTCCTGTTCTCTCACAGCTCTGTCTTGCTCAGAGCTGGTAACATAATTTCTTCATATTTCTGTTGCATTGTATTTCAAGAAAATTTTCCAGAATGAGTCAGAAATCTGGTAAACAAAGAAAGAGACACAGAATTTTTTGCTCTTGGAGTTCTGCTGCTGCTGCTACTACAGGGGCTTTCTGTCTGCACTGTGCCCAAGAGTCTGAATCTTCAGGCAAGGCAAACACTGGATCCCCTCTTAATCTATTGTCTTCAGCTAATAACTCAGGTGGACTAACAAAGTCTTGCTGCATGAAGCCAGGTGCATGGAAGCCTGTGAAAAAGGTAGGACTCTTTAGGGCTTTTATATAACTTTCCTAATTTATTTTATACTGTGATAGTTGCCCTCATGGTTGAGGATTGTATTGATTGATAAAGTGTTTTGAAAGTCAAATACAGGCCAGTCTGTCTTTTACCAGCTGTCAGATCACTGAACAGCTCTAGCATGGCTCCTGTAGTATAGCATTTCTGTTTTGCTGCCAAAGCTACTGCACATGTTTCAGTTAATACAATTATTAACTAAATTACTGTCTGATAGAGCCACTGAATCTAAAATGAAAACCGTCTTCTTCCTCTTCTTCTATTTTGGTCCACAACATCAAGAGCACTCTCAATTATGATTAAGAATGGGCAGGATATTTCCTTTACTTTGAAGACTTTAGCTCAACAGAAACTTACACTTTTAGAAAACATGACCTTGTGTTTTAGAATGATGTGTTCATCCATGTTTGGGAGCTAACACGGTATCATGTTGTGCAATTTAAGACTTCTAGTTTATATCCAGCTCAGAGTCCTGGTAAACTTTGTGTCCACAGCCTTTCTGGGATTTATAGTAACTCAAGGAGAGAAATTGTTTTGTTAAGCAAGAGAAATTGAAATCTTTATGTGCACAGCAGCTATGCAGTATCTTTTGAGAAGAATTTGGTGTATTTTCCTAGGACCTCTACTGGGGCCACTGCTTTTATCTGTATTCCAAATCAAAGGAGGAACTTAAATTTCTCCTGATGAATAACAATTACTTTTTAAAATTTTCAGTGAAGCATGTAGGCTCTTGAACTCCCTTATTTTTTTTCCTTTTTTTTTTTTTTTTTAAAGATGGGCGTGGTAGTCTGAGTGAAGAATGTGTCCATCACTCCTCTCCCTGGGAGAGAGTTCAAACTAATTTCAACATGCTGCTCTTTGCTGAACTTCAAGCATAATCATACTGTGAAGCATTTCCAGTACAGTTCAATTCTCAATTATTTTGACAGATCCACAGAAGATGAAAATGCAAGGAAAACATCAACCTCCTCATGTTGTGTTTCTCATGAGCAATTGAAATGAAGTGCCTTTTTCTTGTTTATTGGTTTAACCACATAATTCACATTTTGCTTATCATATAATGGCTCTGTAGCAGAGGGGTCCCAGTGGAAGCATTCTTCTGTTGAGGAAGGATGCTTCTTTTAATGCTGGTTCTAATATGTCTTTCCAAATTTAATTCAAGTGAAGATTGCATAGTTCTATGGATGATTTTAGGAATGCTCTACAGGTTTTTCCAGTTAGAATTTAGGAGAAATCCTTCTGATCCGTTGGCAGCGTTCCTCCATTTTATTCCTTACAAAATGGATAGGAGCATTCCTGTTTCACAACAAAGGCTGTTAACCTGTCATGTCCATCTGTCATGGAAGCTCAGAAAATGTAACACAGAGGCCAAATTTAGTACTGAGACTTGACGACTTGTTAATACCACACCACCTAGCAAGACGTCCCTGAATCCTTTTGAGGATCTGCTTTTTCTGGTCTTTCCCAAAATAACGGTAGCAACAGTCATTTCTATATAGTTTAAAATTAATTTGTCAATATTCTCCGTGAAAGCAGTTTGTCATGACAAAAACCAGAAAAAAAATATCACCTACTCTTTGATATACTCAGAAAGCTGCAGTATCTTTTAAACTGTACCTTTGTTTACTTGGGATCATCCACTGACCTCTTAAGTGGTCACCTCTTGCTACTATTTGAGTTTCTTCCAGGAACTGCTTGGACTCCAAGACAAACCAGTAGCACTTCCTGACTCTCCTGAGCTGCAGAAGTTTTCTTGTGCCTCATTAAGGTTTACCAACATTACCTGCTGGAAGCTGCTGCTACAGTAGGTACTAAAGTTGTTAAAGTTCTAATCCCCACTTGACCAGCATGGCCATATGACCACATGATGGTTCATTCCCTAAGAAAATGTCAAAAATGCCCAAGCTGGTGTGGTTCTGTCACTTGCCTTCTGAAACACTTGAAGCTCCTTTCCATGTACCAGGTTTTTGTGGACGCACACACCAGGTTCAGTATCAAAAGAGCACACTTGGAAGGACTGAAAGAATCCTCAGAAAGTAGAGCAAGGATTCCCTTCTGTCTGTCTTGTATAATTAAAAAAAACCCTTTTCCACCAATCAAAGCACTTCTGGACTTGTTTTCCAGTTTGGTATTCCTCAGGGTATCTCTGTGCCATTTATTGCTCTTCCACGTGACTTCTTGTCACTATCGAATTTCATCTTGTTTCCTATAACCCACCTGTCCAATACATCAGTCTTGCTCTACAGCTTGTTTCTGTTGTGCATTTGCTGCCCTTCTCTTTTTGTTGGTGTTAACTGCACATTAGGATGTAGTTGAGCTAACGTGTTCTCCAGACAGATAACAGACATTTATGACTCATTTTGTCTCTTGTAAGCTGATCTTGGCATCTATGAATTTTCAGTCTATTGCTCCATTAAAGTGTTTCCTTTGTATATTCTTGTCCCTTGCAACGGTCTTTTTTGGAAATGATACATTTAAGCAATCATTTCCATAAAACCAGATCACCTTATACATCGTTTTCATAGGAGAAAAAAAGAAAATGTCAGGACAAAATAGTTTAAGGTATATCAGAACACTGGTAAAATAGAATTGCTTATTATTTTTTTTTATGTCCTTTTAGTCAGCTTAAGAGCTTAAGTTTTGGGTTGTTTTGTACGTTGCCAATGTTTTTTACACTGTACGGCAGTTAGTTTGTTGTTGTTATTGGAGACTAGCATCTATGCAGCTGTGTAAGTCTTCGTATAGGACTTCAGACGTTTATGGGGTTCAGGTATAGTACAGGATTTTTCATTGATGGAATCTTCACTTCCCACTGCTTTATGTGGTATTTCCTCAAACTGCTGTACCATGGGAATGTTTTGGATGAGTCTTCTGGCTTCTCCTCCTTTATTCTCTTTATCAGTGCTGCCTCACAGTGTGTGCATTTGCTTATTTAAAAATGTTTCTCTAAGACTGATGCCTGCAGAAGTCGGTTGAGGAGCCTGTGTTATGTTGCTCCCAGGTAGTAGTGTTTGGCTTTCATAACAAAGTAGGGAGGGCAGTAAGGATTGCTTGTGCTTCTGGGGTACAGTTCTACTTCAAAGCAAATTTAATTTACTAAGTAAATTGTAGTTGTTTTTCTTAGATAACTAGCTGTATCTAAATACCCAGTATGATGTAGCAGGTGAGAAGGGAGTCAGCTTTCCCGATGGAGAGAAAACGAACTCTGGATTCTGTCTGCAGCATGCAGGGTAATCAGTCTCAAATCATGATAAATGATTGGAGTTTTCAGAAAATTGTTCTATAACTGTAGATGATATTCAGGAACACCTGCTTAATAGTGAAAACTTAAGAACCTCTGCATCGGAAGGAGATATAGTCTGTGATATTATCACAGACTATAAATATGTAGGGATAGATTTCAGAAACTAGAAAGCTTGTTTATTTAGTAGAAAAAAGCATCTGTATTCCAAGTCAGATAGAAAACTTAATTTTAAGGAATCATAATAATACAATAAGCATTTAGAAAGCTTAGTGGGACACGATGTAGTTGCCAAATCAGGGTAATAAATTAGTGTTTCCTATGTAAAAAATATAATAACAAATAAAGTTTCTATTTGAGAATGTCAAAATAGATCACAATCTCTGATCCATCATCTAATATAATGGCTTTAAACTGCCCTTTGAAAGCTGTAAACTGTTGGAAAGCAATTTATATGTTTTTAAAACCCCCTCTTTTTATTGCACTTATTTAGTACTGCTTTTAATTTTTCTTTTAACTCTGTAATTTAAAAAGATTAATGCAGTGGGGGAAAATTCTGTGTACAGCTTTTCAGACTTTGAGCACATTAAGCCTCGTTACAGAGCAGCACTTGAGTAGTTAGATGCTAAATCAAGGGCCATGCAAATTGACCATGAAATACTGCTGATGAAGGTGGTGATAGTAGAGACCTAAAACTATATTCCCAGATAGGTGTGGAATGCCAAAGCAGATGCCTATCTCCAAGCAGAAAACTAGCTAGGGCTGTCCCAGCTTTGAGCACAGAGTATTTCCTACTAGTCATTTTACTGTATTAAAAATAATAGGATTCAGGTGCCAATAGAATTTAGATTAATATATTAAGAGGCACACGTGATCAGTAGGAGATGACATTTATTCAGGATTTCTTATGAAATTTGTGTTTAATATGGCTGAACTGTCTGTTATGTTGTGTGTGACCCTTTTGTTTAAACTGTCGTGGTGTTCCTGGAACAAAAATTTTGAAAAGGCAAATATGATGCTCTTTTTAAAAGGAGCAAAGCTGTACTCTCTGAGACTGCATCTAAGCAGGTCTGATTTCCTTATTGTATGAACTTTGGGAAATTCTTTATTATTACAAAAGAATTAACAGGTAGACAGATAAACAGATATTCTTAAGACAAGTCAGCTTCTTTTTGTAATGGGAAAATAAGGACTTGCAGATCATCCAGACATCTTTGAAAACAGGGAACATGTAGATCAAAATCTGCACAGGAACATGTGGTCATCAAAAGGTTGTTATACTTACAGAAGTCTTTAAAAACTATGGTTCTTGCACCAAAGTCTGTTAAAATTAATGATGCCATGAGATAAAAGGGATATGATCGACTACAAATGAAGTATTTCAATTCCAGAAAGAGACTTTGGAGTTGCCACTGATTATATAAAAATGTTACCTTAGTACCATGCAGTAATGAAAAGGGTAAATGAAATGTTGGGTATTATTAAAGAAGTAGTAGCAAATAACACAGAACATGATCTGAGTATATTTATTGTGTATAATTTGAATTTTGTGGAGGTTCTGTTTTCCTTATCTTAGAAAGGATATAGCATAAGTAAAAAGGAAAAAGATAATAAAGCATCAAGGGGAATAATCTAGTTATCTATGAAGACAGATAACTTAAACCAGAAAAAAAAAAACCTGAGAAAAAATATGATAAAGACTTATAAAGCTGAAATGAAGAGAGTTCTCAACTAGAAATTCTGTAATAGATATCTAATTCTAAATCTGTCACAACTGTCCTGTAAAATTTCTTCTAAAGTTGTGAAAGTCACTGATACAAAACACTGGAAAAAATTATCTTTTTGAAGGCTCAAAAAGAAAATGACTTAAAAGCAGAGTTAAATGGCTTTGCAAGGAGCAGGTGGCACAAAGCTGTTACAGAGAGCGGT
>NW_008236622.1:783089-880343 GCF_000691975.1 Corvus brachyrhynchos
AAAATTAATGGGTGTATGTCTAATTCCCACTTGCCAATCTGTCAGTTTTTACTGCTCGTAAGACTCTCGACCTGTTGGGCCTTTGCTCTCATCCAGTATGGCAACATTTGTGGGTTGTGTGGAGTTCTCTTTCTTCCAGTGTAGAGGGACATGAACTATCAGAATAATTTATCCCTGTCTGTAGTGCACTGTGGTTGGTTGTTTTTGTTGTTGTGTTTTGGTTTTTTAATACATTACACTAGGAAAAAACCAAAGAACCAGAATAAATGTCTAGAGGATGTTTGGAAGCTTGGCAATAGCACAAGTTAAATGCAGGGAATAGAATCTCAGTTTCTGGCCTTTGTGTCGCTCAGCAATGATGATCACCTGACCTAGAAATCTCCAAGTCTCCCAAGGAAACACAATCTGATAGATTCATCCCCTGAGTGATGTGTCAGTCATGAGATGATCAGAGTGGCAGGAATTAATCTTGAAATGTATCTGGAAAGGACTAGTGATTAGATTAATAGTCTCAGAGAATGTGATTAATGATACAAGTAACAGGTGAATTCCCAGCTGCTGCCCTAAGGCATGTCTGAATTAGAAAGATTCTTGTGTTTTACTTGCTATACCATCTCCTAAGCACAGTAGATACAATGCTGCCCATCTGGGAACCATAGAATCTTTTTGTGGTCTGATGAAGTTGGGAAATGGCAGGAGTGCTGGCAGGTTGGGTTTTTTCTGGTGTTAATTTTTCCACCGTACATTACTGCTGTCACTTAAATTCAAGTAATGCAGGAGTTGAAAAGCGTAATTGACAGTTGCTAATTTGGGTTTGAGCCTCAGAAACCAGCACAAAAAGATACATTTTGTTTTCTGGTTCTTGAAATTTAAAGCAATTAAGTAGTTATCTGTTTATAGCATTATCACTTGTTTTTACATATCTGTTAGTCTACTCCCTTCTTTCATAGTTTTCAGTGTTAATTTTTAACTTGTTTCACCCTATTTCTTCACCTGCTCATTTTTACCTTTGTTGCAGTGCTCAATTTTTGTCAACTTTCGTTCTTCAACTTCAGCAACCATAATCAGATGAAGCAGAATGTCCTGTAAAATACAATTTTCTACTTGCTTTTTTGCTCATTGGAAAAGAAGAACTGCCAAAGAAAACTATTGGGATGTCTGTCACACTGGTGCCCCAGTTTCAGCAGCAGCCAGAGCAGAGGGTTAGGGTAGAGTATAATCCCAGGCCAAAGAGCTGTGATACTTCCTGTGAAGCTTTCAGAGATTTCTGCCTATTCCAGTAGAGGGATTCCAAGAGCTGGAGATGACTTGTGTGTTTAATAATGCTGAGTCCATGAGTTTTCATTAACTTGGCCAGTATTCTTTTAGTGGCAAGGATTCAACAGTCAAAGAGCTGCTTTTGCTTGTTTGTAGCCTAACGAGGGGGAGGAGAGTTGGGGTTATGGGACCTGTTCTTCTGCATTATGTTCAAAGTTTTTTTAAACGCAAGACAGTGTTGGAAACAGAATTCAGGGTATTTTTTTAAGGAAATAGCCTTTTCTTGGATGGAAGAGTCAGATTTGTCTTTTCTGTTCTATTGTTGACTCTATTTTATTTTAGTTCATTACTCTACAGAGGCAGACAGGGACTAGGCCAGCTTAGAGCAGTCTGGGAAAGGAGCAGCTTGGACACTGGACACTGGTTCCAAAGTGGAACCTCACTTGTCAAAGTCAGTCTGAAACTCAGAACTTCATTCATGGCCTCACCAGTGTTATAACAGTGTGGCTAAAGGCTGGTATCTTCTTCTTCTGAGGACAGAAAAAAGTGAGTGCTTTTTCAGTAATTGTGGTAGGTAGGTAAATAAATGCCAGCCATAACCTCACTTCTTTTTTTCTTTAAACTGTTTAAAGATTTAATTAATGTCTCTTAGCTTCTCAATGTTTTAGGACTTGAAACATTAGTAGAAATATGTTGTGCAGTGTTGTTGGTTAGAGATTATAAAAAGGAAACTGCAGAATTTTCCTTAAATAGCTGAGACTCTTGAGGGTCTGATTAATCCTGTTTTGCTTTTCCTGAATCATAAATTCAGAAATCAAAGCCCTTGTCTTAGTCCTTTCTACAGACTTTTTTTGTAGTGAAGAATTTGAAATTTCAAACGTATTATAGATTAGGCACTTTAATTGCCTTTACCAAATGGAAATAGGCAGAAATGATTGTGTAAGCTAGTATCCTGTCACAATTAGACCAAAACTTAATGGAAGTGAAGTTATAACTCCAGAAAAGCTTACATTGTTTCATATATTTTATAACAGTCTGAGAAACTTAAGCTGCTACTTGTACTATATATTGTTACCCAGGTTTTTTCAGGTCAGTATAGTTAATATTCCTTTTATCCAGTGTAAATAAGGCAAGGAAGTGCCACACAAAATGGATGTTTTGGTCTGTTTGATATCAGCGCAAAATGCTGAGTTTGTCATCCCAGCTTGCAGCGTCTCTGTGGTGTAAGAATGAATGAAATCAGCTGAGGTACCGAGCTGGTAGATGTGGGTAGCAATATAAAGCCTTCAGGACCGTAGTGAAAGTAGCAGTGTATGTTTGTGAAGAATTCAGCTTGTGTCAAGATAAAATGCTACTGCCACTGATATGAATGAAGCCTTTTGTAAATGAAGGAGTGGCTTTAGTATAACACTAATTTAAGCATAAATCAAGTAGTTAATTTTCCTTTTTTTCCTGACATTTATGTCCTGAAAGCTAATGGATTTTAATTAATGGGTTTTTATAGATTACTTTCCTGGTGTGGTTTTCTGTTTGCTGTTCACTAGTGTGAGGTAAATGATGTTCTGCTCATGTTTAGTGTTCTATGGCAAATTTATTTATTTTATAAAAATATTTTTCAACAGAGAATAGATTGTTCATAGATTAATACAGTTGTCAGTAAAATAATAAATACTTCCCTTAAAATGGGAAGCTCTAGCTCAGATTCTCTGACTTGCTTCAGATCACTTCATTACTCCTTGTTTTGAGACTGTCCTTTAAGTACTTCGAGGGCAGTGGGGTGCTATAAGTGAACCTGAATGTTTCTTACTCTAATTGTACTTTAGGTAAGATGAAGTTCACATGCAAAGTTTTCATATGTTGTGAATAATGGTTCTTGTAGATACACTCAATTAAAAAAAATCCCAACAAAAAAAACTGTTACAGAAGAGTAGTGAGATAGTTTCGACAATTAATTGCCACGTTTCTAGTATTGAGCGAGTTCCCTTTTCAGTATGACAGCTAGATAGGACTTCTTTGATATTTAAATGAATTATAAATAACAGAATGGGCGTTCTGTCTAGGTTTACTCATTTTCTGAATAATTTAGAAATTATTGCAAATTATATGTTCTGAGAAACATGTAAACAGTACCTAACCTTTAATGTTGTATTTTGATTTAATAATGTTCCTAGGAGTGAACAGTTTATCACATCTCAGTTTCCTAGCACAGCATACCCTTTCTACTGTGAATATCAAAAATATTGACACCCAAGAGCTGCCATTATTTTTCTGTAATAAAGTCTTAGAATATGTTTTTTTCTTTTTCTGGGCTCTTTCTGATGCTAAAACCCTGCTTGGGCTTCTTTGTGGATGCATTAGCATTATAATGAAAGCTATTATTCTTAAGACTGATGTTTCTTTAAAGGAGCTTTCTAGGCGTTGCTTTAAGTTGCAAATTAAATGCATTAAATTCATACTCAGTAGTACTTATGAACTTAATGAGGAGCCTTGTAATTCTGTTTTGAGCTTAGAGTGTTGAGTTGCTTGGTGAATACGGATGACTAACCTGCTGCAAAGAGTTCAGTACTGGACATTTGCTTGGTATTTAAAAAACAGAAGCCACAAATTAGTTTTATTAAAACTTCTATTAACTTTCTGTGTGGATCTGGAATATGACTGAGATTAAACTCAGTTCCTGAGAGATGTGACAGGACAAATTAATTTGAGCTAAGTAAGTCTTTCTGAATACCTCACATAAGAAGTGGACAGTAAGGAAAGTCTTCAAGAGTCCAGTTTTAGGTCTTAACAGAGAGAGAACAGATTTCATTCTGTTGAGGCTGTTGTTTGTATTTGCATGAGATTCTTAGCACCTGGAAATTTTACTCATCGAACAACCATAAGATACTGTGTGGTAGCATTGATGATAATTTTGTAGGTCCAGGTTCCCCATTTCTGCTCTGTGGTGTTCATTTATCTCATACACAAAACTCTAGTTTTGCTACAGCCTACCTCAGCAATAAGAGTCTCTGTCGCTGCCTTCACTGCTTTACTTTGGCTTGGGTAACTGTGGTGCAAATTGTTCCTCACTAGGCTGTTTATGTAGATAAAGATTGCAATAAGGAATTGAAACAGTAAATAAATTTCTTATTTGTCTTCAAATCAGTTCAGGTCATTCTCACCATCTGTAATTTTACTGAAATTCTGCTGTCTTTGTTTTTACCCTTCAAAGCTATTTATTTATATTTTAAGTTCAGAGTTTTAAGTTCATTTGAGTTCATTGTAAAATGCTGTGGGGTTTGAGGAGGAAACTAGGTTAGAGAATCAATTTGTTGACTGAGTTTAAAAAAAACAAAACGAACCAACACAAAATCAAGCAACCAGATAACCCCAACCAGATAACCCCTACAAGATTTAGAATATCTTGCATGCTAATGGTGTGTCTTTAAAATAGAGTGCTCACAGAGGTAAAATTTTCAATAGCCGTGGTTCACTCTGAAAAAGGTGAGATCTAAAGTAAAGTCACAGGCACTCAGATTAGTCCTTTTAATCCACAGGCCCTGTCTGGGTATGTCTTTTCCTTTCTGGGATCCAGAAAAACTTTGATATCTTTGTTACAGAACTTACCTGAACTGATGTTACAGCTCCAAGATGAACTTGCCTGTCCTCAAATTCTCATTGTTAAACCATTGTGTACTAACTCATCCCTCTTCATGTAGGCAGACCCGGAGGTCTGGCTTCAAACTCAGCTTCTTTGTTGCTGGGCTTTCTGTCCAAACTCTCTTTGGAGAAACCTGGATATCATCCAGGTGGAGACCCAGGGGTTTTTATTCCTTCATCCTTGGGACACCATGATAATCAGTCTTTGCTCTATCATGGCAAGGTACAAGAGGAGCCCTTGAAAGGGGTAGGAGAGTTGGAAACACAAATCAGAAACCCAAAGTTATCTTTGCATCAGTGCAGAATGTTAGGAAGGCTTAATTGTAACCACCTACGGGTTGAGGCCATTCTGGTTAAGCTTATAATTTACCCTGGTCAGGTAATAGTGAGTTGTTCTTGTATTAACGGTATTGTCTTATTTGTGGGTTCTGCTTCCCGTTCAGTGTATTCAGCATATTTTGCTCTCTAGACTGGCTTACCAGTGTTGACAGGACTCCTGCCTGGCCTGAGCTAGGGCTTGTGTCTGTGCAGCTCTCAAAATTCAGATACATACAGCATATTAACCTGATTGTGTTACATACTGGTTTGACGTATGAATGTTGTTTGAAATTTCAATACAATACTTCACTTGCAACATGATTACTTATGTTCAGATAGTTCTACATGTTTTTAGCTCTTGCGAAACTTGGTAATTTTTGATTTGGTTTCTTTGAAACTCAGTTGGGGCTTTAGGGCTTGTGTTATGTTTTGTTTTCAGATGCTCCTGAAAGCTAAATTTTGTTTAAAGTAGTGCAGAAATATACTCAGGAAAAATATGCATGTCTTCAAATTTATGGCTTAGCAATACAAGTCACTAACATCATGGTGCTAAGGACCTGCCAAAGCCACAGGCTGGCACTGACTTAGAGAGGAATAGGACAGAGATGGTGCATGAGTTTAGTGCTGGCCGTGTGCTCAGAGTTAGATCCTCTGGGCAACATACATGGATAGCATGGATTAGGAATGAGGATGAGTGGCAGTTGTGCTTTATTCTTATCACTGTCAGACTCCATGAAACAGCCTATAAATCCCTGAAGGTATTTTTAGATGAGTATTGACTTTTGTGATTTTGAGGAAGATGGATGCAAAGTTCCTAAAATAGCGCACACACTAGTGACATGTCCTGTGGCATTCTAGGATGTAGTTCAGAGAAAAGACACAAAACTACACTGCCAGGCCTTAAACTATATATCTCTAGAAAGAATCTATGCCTTTTAAATTCAGCTTTGTCAGTGGATATTGGATCAAAATTGTTTCTTACCACTTTTAAAGTTTTGTGCACTACTTTCAAGAAGAGATGATGAATATGGACTTGTTTTCGTCGGTCAAGTCATATTAACAGAAGTTGCTGATTTTGTAGTATCTGCTCGAAGGCAATGGGAAGGGCAAAGTACAAAATTATTTTTGGAGTATTCTTCCAGCTATTAGAATTGCTTTTTGAAGTAATGAAAGTTGGTCATCAAAGCTTTAAAAAAGACCTTTGCAGTAGACATCGTTGGTTAAATATTAGTACTATTTTCCCTTTTAACGAGTATTGTTGTTATTCAGCTGTTGAGTGGGTGGTAGAGAATGTGGAAAGAAAATGATTCTTGAAGAAAAACTACTTATAGAAGATTACTGGTACTTTAACAGATTGCTGCAAAGTGTGCACTGTATATTTGATGCAGTAATTTAAAAGAATAAAATATTGATGAATCAGCTTTGTGTTAGCAACAAATTGTTCAGAGTTGGTATTTAATATGAAAGCACAACCTGATCCTGAACCCCCTCTGGTTATGAAAAATCACTTAGCACTTGATATTAGAGCAGAGCAGCTCATGCTAGTAATTAAAGTAGTCTGCAGAGAACATTTGCTTTCTGCAGTCAAAAGATGATCTGCCAGACCTGTGCAGCTTCAGTTACACAACTGCATTTTTTCCTTTGGGTTGTGCATATGTCCCACTCCTTTGCCAGAGTTTTTTATTCTACCAGTGTGACTCTAAGGCAGGCTCTGCCTTATCTCACATGTGAATATAATTGGGCAGACTGATCTCTATGCCTCTCAAATATCTGATTAATCTCTTTTAATAACATTCTTCTTGTCTTCTCTTCCTTTTCTTGTTGTTTTGTTTTGTTATGTTTTTATTTTGTTTATACTATGATTGTTCTATATAAGCATTACTCTGCTTTGATTATGTGTACTCATTTTCTATACTTGCATAACATGAAATTTCAATGCAGCCTGAGCTTTTTCACTGGAGATTGTCGTGGCACACTATGCAGCCCTGCATGGGGTTAGGTATTTTGCCTGTACCTCTTGTTCCTTGACTGTGTTTAATGATTGGACTGTTGCTTTTGGAACTACAATTGCCTTCGAGTTTTTGTTTTCTTTTAATTATTGATACCTTACTGATATCACCTCAGGGACCAAAGGCATGACTGCCAGAAAACAAAATCACGCTATTAGCAGTTTTGTGCTGCATCATGTTCATTCTTCTGCCACTGAAGTCAAAATGTCTGAAAGCACACTGGAGATATGTGAATTCCTTTGTCTCATCTTTTGCATGGTGTCTTCCCCTTTCCTGTTTGGAGGAGAATATAGGAAGCAGACAGCTGAGTTTCCAAGAATGTAATATCCAGCCTCTCATCCCCTTGCCCTCAATTTTTTTACTTAGCACTCTTAAAAGCTAATTTATTTTTGTTTTAATCAACACACTACTTGGTCTATGTGTTTTCAGCAAAGTTGATGCCTCCAGGAATAAAATGTTCCTTTTGAATCTGGAACATCATGTATTTTAGAATTTATTATGTATGCAAGAGAAAAGCTTTATACCCTTAGCCCTTTTGCTTCTTCTTTTCTACATTTTAGTAATTAGACAATGTCATGCTGGGTACTGATATGCAAGTAAAATGGGTGGTATAAATGCATCCTGCTAAACCTCAAGCGATCTTGAATGTCTCTGGAAAAGAAATGTTTGTGGTCTACAAAAGCTGCCATTTAGCACAGTTGCCAAAGAGGATACTGATATAGGGGCTTCAACACAAGACAGCCTCCATCCAAGTAATCCCTGCAGGCTGGAGAATGTGCCTTAGAAGCTGCTCAGTATTAATGTGGACGTTTCTCAAAGGAGAAAAAGTTGTGATGTGCTGGTTTCGAACTATTTACCTTCATGCACATTCACAACGTGCTTATCATCATCTCTGCCTTTGCCCTTGAGTGTTAAAATCTAGAGGTTCTTGGGCTCTCTGGAACAGAAGAACCTGGGTGCACCTGCCCACATGTATTAGTGGGACCCAGTCCTCCAGCTCCCAAATGCTTCACAGGTCAAAGACATCCCTGCCATGTACCTGCTCAAGTCTGAGAATGTTGGTATGGCCAACACGTTTCTGGTTTCCTGTCACTGGCCAGAAACATTTCTGTCTCTGCATTATGAATATTGCATTAATGATATGTTCTGCAGCTCTTGATTACATCCATTCTGGACAGAAGATGAGACATGGCAGCTCTTGGTGATTAGAGGAGCATCTGTCAGTACCTATTTATCTCTTAATATTCATGCTATAAATAACTGGAAATGTTTGTACTTAGGTCTGTATGTTTATTCCTTTATTCTGTGTGTAAAAATTCTGCTGACTCATAATTTAAATACTCACATTTGCTGTAGGAAGGTGTAATGTGAGACAGAGAATAACCACGTTTTAATGCTGTGAACTGATGAAATCTCTCCATGTTATCTAAATACAGTACAGCTGACCTAATCAAGTTGTGTTTCCTATGGGGCTGGTGTCCTTCATTCTCATCATATCCAGCACCAGATATTCACATCCACAGCATATTCCTAGAACAGACCCACTGGGCAAGAGGCAGATGGTGCACGCTGTGCAAATGCTGGTTGTGTGTCCCTGCTGAGAAGACACTGGCCACTGATTCGAGCCCACTTCTTTCCTCTGTAAGGCTGGGAATATGGGTGTCTGTATTTAGCTGTCCATTTTCATATAGATGCTGGGAAATGACCTTTGACCCTTACCTTTTTTTAGAATTTAAAATAGGCTGGTAAAGTTAAATACTCAACAACGTCTTTAAATCAAGCTAGTTCCTCTTTTTGTATTTTTGGGGGGGAATGGGGGAAGGACTCATTTTGGAGCTTTTTTTGTTTTGAATATTGGAATAAAAATGTAATATAGAGATCATGCATCCTTGGCATTAAAAATTGAATTAATAATAAAACACTCATGTTCATTTAAATGCCTTAAATTTTTAAAAAATATTTTATTTTAAACAGTGTGTGCCTTAAAGTTGTGGTTTCATGGTGCTGCTGTATTTCATGGGAATGCAACGCTTAAAATTATTAACACAACGTAATTCTTCTTAGTATGGTATTAACAAATTTATTTTCTTTGAAATTTTAATGTTGAAATCTTGTACAATGTATCTGCTCATTCGCAATTCATATACTTTCCATCGTGAACTTCTTGTAAATTCATTAATTTTCTGCCCCCGTGAAGCATTCAGAAAAGCAGAAGAATTAAAAAATTTTCTAGATGTAAACCTTGAAGAAATTTTGAGGTGGTAGAATGGAGAAAAATTAAGGGATAGTAGGAGCTTATGGGAGAAATAACCTTTTGTAGCTTCTTTATAATAGTCAGATGACTTTTGCCCTCTATTCAATAATTTGTGCATTGCATTGATTATTTATGCCCAGCAAATTGACTGTTGTGTGGTGGTTCAATGGTGCTCTTTAAATAGAGTGAGAGAACACACAACATGCAGACCTAGCTAATGTAGAGCATGTAGGGTTTCTTCCTATGACCATAACCTAGAAAACATATTTTTAACTTCCTCAGGAAGAAATATTTTCATTTATTTTTCTTCCATAGTTTGGTTGGGTGGTTTTGGTTTGGTGGGTTTTTTTGGTTGCGGTTTTTTTTTTGTTTGGTTTTTTTTCCAAAAAGTACTATTAGTGTTGCGACTTTGATGACTACTCATGGTGGTGAAATGGGAACGCTCAAGCGCTCTGATTTAACGAGGAACCCAAGAATGGAAATACGTCAAAATCCTCATATGCAGCCAAAGCAGCTGCTCCGGCACCCACAGTGGGCACCGAGCACTCGGGCACCTTTCAGTTCCTCCACGCTGCCAGTGTCTGCCAAACACAGAGGGAAATTTGTAAACCTACGTGACAGTGTAAAAAAGAGCCCTACAAAAAGCACAGCAAAAGTAAAAGCTGCTAGTGGTTGGGTGTCTGATGGCTCGTGCTCTAATTGCTCTTTAGGAAAGGTAGGTGTTGCACTACGTGTTTAGAGATGTGCATTTTGGATGAAAACTGTAGGAAATGTGTTGCATTTTTTTTCTTTCTGTAGTTTTATCCCTGCTGTTTCTAATGACTTCCTTACTTAATTTTCCTTTGTATTTTATGGCTAGAAATCAAAGTAGCAATTATTGAAATCAGATTAGCAAAGGAATAAATGCTCTTATGTTTTCCAATGAAGGTCGCTGTGCTGTATACAACATGGGGGTTTACAGTAATTTCTTCAAACGAGGAAAGTTTGGTTTGCTTGATTTTTGTTCTCCAAAGTGCATCTTTCCATAGTTTCCTAAGAACAGTGTTGTAGAATTTGCTGGCTTAGTCGGTCTCCTTGAGGATGTGTATGGTGCTCTGATTTAGTTACAGATTAGCTGGTATTTTCTCACAGATGGACTTACTGTGTGTGGGTTAAACATGAGAAAATGGGTGAAATTACTTTTCACAACATCTGGATGTAGTGTTAGATTTGGAGGCACTCAGTTGATCACTTAAAGGCATTGTTATCGTAGCTGTTGTAAACATACCACTTAAATGATTTTTTAATATAAATTTTAAAGTCCATCTTTAAATAAAGATTTACCACTTTGATAAATATAAAGTAACTTTTTTTTTATACTGTTGTAACAGAATGACTTTTCATTGTAGGTGTTAGCACATTTATTTTGGCTGGCAGATCTGTTCAAGTGAGTTATAGTTCAAGTTGTGCATTCCTACATGTAATAATGTATCATAATTGTGCACTGCAGTTCAAACATATTCAAAAGAAGGTTTTAATTGACCTGCTACTTTCTTTCTATTTTATATTGGTTTGCGTCTGTTTAAACCATGATCATCAAATGCTTTAGTCGGACATTTTTATTGAAAGTTATTTTGAGAGTAAGCTTTTATGTGTCAGAATAGTTCAGTGTATGTTTGGAGAATTCCTAAAAATTACAAATGCTTCTTGAAAATTCCTGGAAAGTAGAGCATTGAGATGATACTCTGGGAGCTTATTCAGGTGCTGTCACAGGTACCTGTATTGTATAATTATTTGCAGACTGATTGTGTATTTTAATAAAATCAAATCAGTATTCTTCTGTTATAAGGAAGTTCCAGGTCTTCTTTATCTAATGAGTGAAAATCTTTTAATTTCTTGTATTGTCCTTCCTTGTGATAGACACAGTGCCTGCATCAGTTTAATGTATTCTATGAAACATTTAACTGAAGACAGTCTTGCCTTCATTTGGATTTGCATATCCTTTGAAAGTGGTTGCCAGTGTTGCTGCCTCTTTCCTCATCCACATGGTAGTGGAGAAGGCTCTACAGGAACACTGCCAGGATGCTTGGAGGAGCAGTGGATCCTAAACCAACAGCACAAAGGGAAAATACAAAGACAGCATGAATAACTTATGAGGCTGGACCCTGGAAGAATTAAAAGTCATGAACAAAGTCAGTTTTAAAATAATAAGGATAAAATTTGGAACTGGTTGAGAGGATTTTTGAAGCACTTTGGGATGAGAAACCCATAGAGAGGAGAGAGTTAGGAATTGGGGAAAGAAAGGAAGCAGGAAAATAAAGCTGACATTTGGTGCAAAGAGAGGGGTGCAGGTCGTTTGGCCCATAAGGAAATCCATTGCAACAATGGTAATTTTTTTATCTGGTCGAAGGTCAAGGAAGTAAATGGTCAGGATCTCAGAACAACTTCCATTTGACCTTTCGTATTGCAGGAGTGTAACTGTGAAGCCAATGCTTAGCTTTTCAGCCTTAATGTTGTGTTGTATTTTGGTATGTAGTATGTGTATATCTGAAATTTTGGTTAATAGGATTTTTAGTGTGTACCTACATGGAAAGCCACTTACTTTGGAACAAGGCAGACTTGAAGGGGTGGCTTATTTTTTGCATGTGTAGGGCTGTGTGATTGCTTGAGCTGTTTACTTTGATCTGTCCTCTAAAGGCTGTGGTGTTCTTTCAGTAGCCACATGTTTATTGCACTGAGCATTTCCTGCATCCTTTGCAAAAGCTATATTAATATTTTTCTAGACCAATTTAGATTCTCCCCTACCTTCATCTTTGAAACACTTGAAATGTTGTGCTTTAGTCCATAGATGTAAGAGTGCTTTAATTAGGTTTGCCTCTCAAGATATCAAATATATTTTGTTCTTGCATCTTTCAGTAATTGCAATGTGTTTCACCAGCTTTCATTTTGGGTGGATTGACTTTGAGCTTAAACAACCCTGTAGAAATACCATCTGTACATTTATTATGTGTTGCTGTTCTTGGACTGCTACAGGTTTCTTCATTATTTGCTATTGCTCTTTAATTTGGTGGCTGCTGTTGATGTATGCTGCTTTGTATTTTAAAATACCTCAAACTTTTAAAACGTGTTTCATACTGTTATGTTCTGGGGGTTTTGTTCACTTTCAGGATCTAGTATTTTCTTTTGTCATTATGCTCATTATTTTTAAAGATCACAAGAACATCTTGGAACAACTAAATTGCAAGAACTTTGATCTGCTGTTCAGCTTGTAATTTTGATGATAGTTGCCAGCAGTTTATGTTGCTGACAGCATGTTGACAACCAGTATGTGAACATCTCAAAAATATTTGAGTCAACGTTTTGCTCAAAATGCTGTTTGGAATCTTATTTCCTAGCAGCTTAAGTGTCAGTAGGTTTCCTGGTTATTATTTTAATGAAGATTCCTAAGACCAAAATTCTCCTAGTCTGCAGATGTTTGGTAAACCTGTGTGAAGATCTTTGAGAGGTAAATTGGATCTGTTTTAGGACCTTCCACCCATTTGACTAAAAGGTTTTCTTTGATTTTTGCGAAGTTTAGAAACCTTAAGGTACTTCTGATTTTTCCTTATCAAAGAGGATTATTAACTTTACTGAGTGCTATTAACTTCAGCCTATGTTCCCTGCTTTTGCACTCTGTTGTACATTGGTGAAGGGATTCTGTTGTGAAACCAGCCCACAAAAAGCCTGAGTCTGTTCATTGATCTGGGCAGGTTTTTTGTCAGACCCCAAAGTCTCAGTGCTGCAGGAGTGAGTGCCCTGGTGTGAATAATCCACCTGGACACGTCCAGCTTCTTTGGGTTCCTTGCCATCAGTGCAGTGCTGGGGATGTGCTGCCATGTACAGTGTGGGTCAAGGGAACTGTCTGAGTTGTAGAGTCTCCAAATCCATGTGCTAGTTCATTGTTGTTTAAGCTGTTAAATTTGAATTTTGTTTGTTTTAAACTGTTTTTCTAGTTTTCATTATTTTTGACATTTTGTTGGTGATTTTTAGCCCACAGAAGCTGTTCCTTCCTCTTCTCCCATTGTCCCTGTGATCCCTGTCCCACCAGTCCCTGCTGAGACGATCCCATCCACCATACCACAGGTTTTTATTCCGTTTTGTTTTGTTCTGTTAAATTTGTTCAACTTTTATTTATTTTGTTGCTTTGTTGAAATATGCCTTTTGCTACTCCACACTCAGGTTGGAGGCGAGCTGTTAAATACACTAGAATTTCACCCTAACTTTTGTTCATTTTATGACAGCTTTTAGTCCATTTAAATATTTATATTTTCATATGGAAGTAATTAGTAAGTTGTGAAAGAACTAAAGAAAAAAACACCCAAAAGAATGGAAAGAGGCAATAGGATATTTTGTGTTCACATAACAACTTTAGAGCCATTTCACCCTTACTAAAGTGTTATTGCTTGATTTATTTATAAATGCTTAATACATGTCTTTCTTCAGTTGCACTTGCATGGTGTTTCTCATGTTCTCCACCCATTTGTTGGTATTACTGTTTCAGGGGGCATTTAGAGTGCAAAAGGGATCTTTTTACCTCTCCATTCCTAACATATTTGACTCATAAAATGTGTTCCCCTTCTGGGCCTTTATCCTTTAGGTCCCATAATGTCAACACACCCCCCAAAACAAAAACCAAACTCTACCAAGACAAATGAAGGCAGTAAACATGAGTTAATGTTAATATTTCCCAAGTGACTTGGAATATGTGACCACAGCATGGCAAGCTGTGGAGCAATCTAGGATAGGCAGCAATTACATTTTTGCATATAGATTGGCATTCTGCTTTTAGTTTTTTGTAACTTTACTGTAACTTTCAGAGCAGAAATCTGAAATGATGAGTGCACACCTTCTGAAAAGATGGGTCAGTTTTTGGAGTCATTTGGTGACAGATATTTATTAACTTTAAAAGGAAGTTAAGCTATCCAGAACATTACTTGAAAGTTTTTGTAGTATACATGTCAGTATTTTTTTCTTAAGTTTTACTTTCAAGCTACTTGACTAAACTTGCAACAGGAGGTAATTATTGTCTTTGCTGAGTTTTTAATTTTTGCATAATCCATAATTAACAAAAATTTTTGCTGCTTTATTTTATTATTTTTTTATATTTGTTATATTTTTTTATTTTAAATTTTACACTGTTTTATAGTGTAATTTCCAGTAGGTATGTTTATTTTAATCTGTCACCTGTACTTCTTCCATCAAGAAACCAGAGATTTGATTAGTTTTAGAAATACTCCTATCTTATAGAGGGCTTCTGCCCACATCAGGATATGAGGTGGACAGGCCAGTGCAACCATGTCCAGACAGTACCTTTGGAATGCCTGGCACAGCTTTTCTCATTCATGTTTGAAAAAGATGGTAAATTGCTACTTCTTGATGGACAGTTTGGATAAATGCAGGAGTGTTAGGAACAATCATGTAACTTACAAAGGGGTTTTGCATTGCTTGGCTGATTTGTGTGTCAAACACGCTGTTCACCAAACCTCACCTACTAACATCAATTTTACTTTTAGTAGTCTTGTTTTTTTTTTTAAACGTGAAAAGAACAACACGTATCTGCCTCAAAGATAAACATCATGGGGAGCCAGCTTTCACTGGCACTGTGTTTGTTGAATATAATTGTATATTACAGAATCCTAATATTAAATAAAAATACATTCCAAAATGGACTGAAGAGGCCATGACTGAGCAATTAATCCTTGCATTCTTCTCAGCATAAACATAAAAAAATATGGTTTAACTATATTTATGGTAGCCTTAATAAATCATGGTGATGCGTAATAGATTGGTTTTTCTAGTACAGGTTCTTATTTTTAATTTGCTCTTCTTGTAATAGAATTTTAACTTGAATAAGAAGCCGAAAAGGAAATTTAACTTAATGGTAGAAAATGGTTGTGAGGAATAGTGTTGTTTTGACAGAGATTTTTATTGTGACATTAATAACTAGTGCTTAATGTCTTTACTGCATGAAGTGTACCCATGCTTCTATTGAGGGAATTGCTGGGTGAGAAAGGCTTTTGATGGCATTTTGACAGTCAAATGTGTCATCCTTTTTGTTTCCTTTTACTTTTAATTGTCTGCTCTGTTAACTTGTGTAGATCCCACCTGATTTTAGTACTTACTAAATGACACAGGCTTAATTTCTGACACTTGATAGCAGACTGATGGCTCCTATGTAATGATGGTAGATTATTCATATCAGCCTTTTGAAAGGCACTTCTGAGTCATCACTTCCTAGATTTGGGAGTTTTTAAAAATCACAAAATCTTCAGAAGTATGTTGCTGTCATAGTAATGAAATAAAAATGCAGAATATGAATAGGTTAGTACAATGAGTTTAATACTTGCTTCTTTTGCAGCCTCTTAAACTATCCCTAAATTTATTTACACACACACATGTACCTAGGAGATTAAAAAATGCCTTAAATGTTTTAAATTTAAAGAGAATGTATTTTTATATGTATTAAAACCCTCTCAGATTCATTAAAGCAATAAGGAGATTAACTTTGTTTAGTGCCACTGAACTTAATAATCAGCAGTATTTGGAGTCTGCACACTGTTTCTTTTATGTTCTTAGAGCAGGCTAGATGCTGCCTATTTTAAAGGCAGATAATTGATGGATAAATCAGAAATCTCTTTTTTTGGAAATATTTTAGAGAAATTCCATCAGTTCCTATGGATTTTCTTTCAGTTGAACCACATTTTTCACAGAAAAATTTTCAGTGGTGTGAGAGACTAGAAGCGTAAACTTACTCTACTGGTTCCTAAATTGTAAAAATGCTAATACTGTTTCAGATTTCTGTGGCAATAATCTGACTTCTTATGTCCTGTTAATCCTTAACAATTTTCTGATGGAAGCATGTGGTGCTGTGTGGTAAATCAATGTTTGCTGTGGGTTTGCTTTTGCAAGTCAGTTTTGTAGGTCCTTTCTTCCTTAAGTTGCATTCTGCAGGTTTCCGTTTTGCAGTTTGCAAAGGGGGGTGGTGACTGTTCCTGATGGGAAGAAATGGAAATCAAATCCACCAAAAATTGTTTTTGAGATACTGACTGGTAAAACAACCTCTGTGTATCATACCACAAGTACTAGGGTAATTGGCATCATGTCAAATGGTAGCATTACTCAGGTTTTCTTTTGAAAAACAAGACAATAAATGTCAGAACTTAGATATTAAATATGGTCTCAGTCTTCCCTAACAGTGTGGTTTTGTGTTAGGGAAGCAGTTTGCTCAGGATAGTAACAAGTGTTTCAGGAGGTCAATTTTGAGATTCTCAAGGTGAGGCTGCCTTTTAACAGAACTCTGAGAAAGTCAGCAAGTTAAATATTGTAAAATTCTCGTTAATATTGCATTTTCTTATGCTGTGTAATTTTTTTTTTAAAGGCAAATCCCCCTCCAGTGCTGGTGAATACAGATTCTTTGGAGACTTCCACATATGTAAGTCTACACTTTCTTTCAATTATAACTTTAAATCATGTTTAGGCCTGTTTTTGCTGTTTAATAAAACCTATTTTATGTCTCTGATGGTGCTTGATTTTGTCAGCTCTCATGACAGTTATTTAAACTCCTTAAATTGCTGTTTCATGGAAAAAAAAGGTTGCAGATTGCAGGTGGGAATTTTTCTGTGTACC
Source organism: Corvus brachyrhynchos (assembly GCF_000691975.1). NCBI lineage: Eukaryota > Metazoa > Chordata > Aves > Passeriformes > Corvidae > Corvus > Corvus brachyrhynchos. Next base: position 800,208 of record NW_008236622.1, read on the forward strand.
AATGTGTGACAGTACAAAACACAATTGTTTGAGGTTCCAGAGGTTCAGTGTTCAGAGAACAATCTGTCCAACTGTGCAGGCAGCTGCTTTAATATTTAATGTGCCATTTCCGTTGCACTTCTCATAAAAGCATTTCTTCATGCAGTGGCTATACTTAAGGTTTTAGTATTCTAAAAGTTCATAAAAATTAGTTGGTTCTGTTTGAAACATTAAGGTAATAAGTGTAGTTATGTGGAGGCTGAGATTTTCGTTTGTCATGCATAATTACGACATTTATATAGAAAATCCTTCATTCAGGGGAAGACCCTGCAAATAAAGCTTAGCTTAGTGGGTCTGAGATCCCTTTAAAACTTGGAAAAGATAGACTAGGTCAATGATTTTTATCATGGGATATATCCTTGCTACTGTTTCTACTAATGTTTGGTTTGTTAGATAAATAAATTCAGAGGTAATTTTTCAAAAAAAGAGGGAGTCTATAGAGCTGAGCTAAAGGAAAAGATAAAAATGATGGAGGTTTTTGTTTGCTCCTGTTTATCTAGATGATATTTTTAATTGGATTACAGAGTTTTGTACATGGAAATAAGAGACTGCTTAAATGTATTAGGATCAGCTTTTTTTTGTCTAATGGCAATGAATAGGGAAATTATTAATCATCCTTCTTATTTATTTAATAAAAAAAAAGAAAAGACCATTGCACACTGATCAATCATCATGAACCTTTTGCAGGTACTGTAATGCTGGATGACTGCTTCAGTTAGCACATGTTATTATTCCTGTAGATAATAGCTCAAGGACTAAGCTACCATAAAACTTCTTGATCACAGTGTCTTCTTTTGTGTTGGTGTAGCAATAGATTCAGTTTCAGGTATTCAGAAGGTCAGGACCTCATCCCTTTTTAATAGAGAAATATCATGTGTTAAAACCACCTTATCTTTTCCACTGAGCAAACTACTAAGGACATAATCATTTTTGAGGTATTTTGCAAAGATGATAATCTGTTATGTGTGGAATGGATATGGCTCCTATTGTATTAAGGGGAGATATAATTAGAGAGTGAGGGATAAATGAGCTTGATGTTAGCCTGTAAAAGTCATGGCATCACCAGCTTTTGGAGCATTTAAATATGTTAAATAAATATAGGAGAAAGGAAGTAGCTTGATCTTAATTTTTTGGGGGATGAATTAAATTTCCTTTTTAAATTCTCTGCTAGGAAATGGTCAGATTTTAAAATGCTTTCTTCTAAGCATGTTTTTTATCTTTAGCATGTTAAGAGTACAAAGTCTATCAGATACTCTGTATCTTAAGGATAGACCAGGTCCTTTGTAAAATAATAGTATAAATGTTACTTCTTACCTTGTTAAATAGTTCATCCTAAAAGGCTAGAAATGGGTAATTGTCTGTAGCTGCTGCAGGCAGCTGTGGACGAAAGAATTTGAGTTCTAAGATAGGTCAGTAATGGAAAAAATAAAACTTACTCTTGAATATTAAATATGAATAAGAATTTGTTATTTAATTGATTTTGCTTAGTTTTGATATTTGTTGCTTCTGGTATTTGATTCTGTCCTACTTCTGTAGGTAGCAAAGAATGTGGGTATCCTTTCTAACCTGACAATGTCAAGGCTTCTTTCTAGGATTTTGCTTTTTCATCAAGATATAAAATATTCTTCTAAACTCTTCTTCTCTTTTTGTCCCTGTTTTAAATTGTTGAACTTTAGTATGTATGTAACATGATAAATAGTAGTATAAACAGTTGTTAAATTTTACTTTAGAAGGGTCTTGCGCATTTCTCATGAGAAGGTGGTGTAAAGCATCAGTCTTTGATTTTTCTCTGCTCAGTGTGGAACAACAATTGGCAAATGCTGCTCTATTCTTCCTTACAATTCTTCTCTACCCCACATTCTCTTTATTTTTTCTCAGTTTCAAGTTCCTGTATAGCCTGAGGAACATCTGAGTATCTCAAGAGCATTTTTCTTTCTGGCAATCAGAAGCAGAGGACTTGTGCCCTACAGTAGTTGTGTAGAACAGTCTGCTCTCTGAACTGGCAACTTTTAAACTCGTACAAAAAGATTGTCTGATTCATAAATACAGAGTAGTGTGAAAATCACATGTCCCCTCTGACCTCAGTGGTCACTGTGAATTAGCTGAGATTTGATGGGAGTGAACTGCCAAGCAAACTGTGTCATGGAAAGTATAAGATTCTCTGTAAGTTTCACTTTTCTGTTTTTTATAGGTTAATGGCACAGATGCAGATTACGAGTATGAAGAAATTACTCTTGAAAGGGTAACATGCTAAATGTCGTTCTGTACTCTGTTTGAAATGGGATTTATGATACTTTAATATGAAAAATAGCAATCCAAACCAATTTTTACTCTTTCTTTTTTTGTTTTAGGTAGATTATTTAACCTGAAGAAAAAAAGTACATTCAATTGCTAAGCAGGAATTGAAAGTTTATTAATATCCTTGACCATTGAGAGTAAAATGGGGGGAATGATCTCCTCTAAGACATCCTGTATTTAATGTTGCTACCCAGACTTGTAGAGACTAACAACACAGATTCTGATTTCATCTGTATTGCTATTTTTTTCATAGGCTTTTACTTATATACCATTAAGTTTTATATTGAGATTATGTGACACTTGTCACATGCATTTCTTTGTTAGGTTTTCTACATTGAGTTCTAGCTCAGTTCACTTGAGATGCACTGCTAACAAAAAGACAGAAAGAAATTATTGTATCTAATACCTGTGCAGTTTTGGTGGTTACTGAGAGGGTGAAGAGGTCTTGCAGTTGATGGTAAGGGCAAGCAATCCTTGAAGAGAAAAATATCAGTCTGAATCTCTGCATCTGTGGGGATATATTAGAGGCAGGACACAAGCTATTTAAAGGCTTCTCTGGGAAAAAGAATATGCCACTAATAATTTAATGAGGAGCAAATATTTGTATGAATAACCTCAAATATCTAGCACATTAGAGATAGAAGATTTTATGTAGTTTATTGTAGGAACCCAGAGTGCAGAGAATATTTCTCTGCACTCTGGGTTCCTACAGTTTATCAAGTTCAATGAGAAAGCTGTGGGGCTGGAACTGTATCTCTTAGTTATACAATGACTTACGTTCTCCTTACATATATTTAAGATGTAATTATACTTATTTTCATAGAAATAAGTTATATGTGTAGCATACTGCTTAAACTGTCTTTTAATATTTTTGTTATCAGTGAAAATTATGTAGATCTGGTTCTACAGTGAATCAAATACACCAGAATATCTTTTCCCCAGAAAAGAAATGTATAAATCTTTTTTTCCCTTCTATCTTTAGGGAAATTCAGGACTTGGCTTTAGCATTGCAGGTGGTACAGACAACCCACATATTGGGGATGATGCAAGTATTTTCATTACAAAAATTATAGCCGGGGGTGCAGCTGCCCAGGATGGAAGATTACGGTAGGGTGAATTTCTGTGTTGGGTTGCTAAGTGCTGTTATTGTATTTTAAACAGTGGATAGAAAATTTTCTGTTACTTTTAACAGTTTTATCATCCTGCATTAGATGTTAAATAGGGTTTCCTTACAGAAGTGTTTTTTAAATAATGAAGAATGTTTGAGTGGTCCAATATGTGTCTCCCAAAGTAATAATATTGGCAGTTCAGGGAAATTAGGTGAACTTTTTCTATTGTGTGGTATAAATTTATTATACCATATGTTTCACAGTCCTTAATTTGAGAAAATGCTTAGACAGGTAGAATAGGTAACTCTTAGAGATAGTTGAGTTTAATAACAACCCTTTTTTATGCTTGGTAATAATTAAGTGTCTTAATTTTTCAGGTACCCATCCACATTGATTGTAGGACTATCTTTTTTCCTCTTGTGTCGCCAAAAACTTGCCCCATCATTTCATGTGCAAATACCTGAATGTATTATGGGTTTTAGTCCTAATGAGGTTATTTCGAGGCTTCATTTTAGCTTGTTGGCCATTGTCAGAGGTACATCTGGCAGGACATGGTGACAGGTGGGCCTGGCATTGCACTCAGTGTAATGAGGACTCAGTGTTAGTGCAGCAACATGTTAAATGGACTGGAAGGCCAGCACTTAATCTGCTTGTGTAAAGCAAGATTGACTTGTTCCTATCGTGGCTTAAAAATGGTGCGTTTTCATTGTGTGCCTTCAAGGCTTTGATTTTTTAAATTCTGTTTTATAGCTGTAAACAAAAGGTAATTTTTACAAACATCGGATCAAAACACTGTCTAAATGAGGAACATGTAATATGGTGCCCTCTTCAGCTGTGAACTAAATATTCCTCTTAAATGCTTTCTAGTGATCCTTGATTTATTTTCAAGCAATAAGAATTAATTTTAGAGCGTTGTTTTGAATGAGTAGAATTTTGAAAAAAAATCTTTGTATTTTAATGTGTTAACATGTATGTTAGCGTATTCTTGATAAGATATTGGGCTCCTAATGTGTGCACTCTGCTATAACACAACAGCTGAGCATGACTGTTGCTGTCTCCAGGGTTAATGATTGTATCCTACGAGTAAATGAGGTGGATGTTCGGGATGTGACACACAGCAAAGCAGTGGAAGCATTGAAAGAAGCGGGATCAATCGTACGATTGTATGTCAAAAGACGAAAACCAGTCACAGAAAAAATAGTGGAAATCAAACTTGTGAAAGGCCCCAAAGGTATGCTGGAAATATAAAGCTTCTGTTTCATAAGGATAGGATTGAAACTGTTCTTGCAGAATGCAGTGTTTTCTTTTAAATGGTAAAAATGTGTCTGATTATATCTAGTAATTTTTAAGTACATTAAAAATTGGAGTAAAATAATTCATTGGATTACCTAAAAAGGATCTTTGAGAGATTAAAAATAATTTAGGGAAAGTACTTTCTGGGAAAAAGTTCTATAAATATCAGCGGAGGTGCTATAGCTCTGCTGTGCCCATACTTCACAAGGCATGAAGTAAATTGTCTAGCTTTTGGTTTTCAGAACTTGTGTACAGGTTATGTCTTTTCTAGAACTTTATTTTTTAGAAAATTATTCAAGTTCACTTGAAAAGGCATCAGAATTGCTTCAGCCAGAGCCTGATAGTATATATATTTACGTGTGATACAAGGATTGTTATTATGTAAGAATTTGAATACAATGAATGCAATAAAGGTTTCTTGAGTAATGCCTTTATCTTCAAGCAGGTCTTGGTTTCAGTATTGCTGGTGGTGTAGGAAATCAGCATATACCTGGGGACAACAGCATTTATGTAACCAAAATCATTGAAGGTGGGGCAGCACATAAAGATGGCAAACTTCAGATTGGAGACAAACTTTTAGCTGTAAGTAAGAGCTGCATTTTCTTAATGGCCATTCACTTTTAGGATCAAGAGGGGTATGATTCAATTTGTGGTTAAGCTGCCTGGAAATCAGTGATAAAATTAAATCTGCATCATTCAACGCCATCTCATCAGAAAATCTGAAATCTATTCCTCAGCCCAATGTTCCATGCAAAACCTGTATGAATCAGCATGTTTATTTCTGAGGCCTGCTATTATTTTCTGGGATCTGAGTGACAGCATTTTAAACAAACATACAATGGGATTGTTTCTCCTCTCAAAAGAGAAGAATGGAATGGAACTCCTTGTACTGGTGGCTAGCCAGCCTTTAGTAAAACTGCTGCTTATATTGCATTTCAGTGTTTGTAATGCTTTTGAATGGCATTTTTATTTTTTCAAAAGCTTAAAATAGCTTCAAAGTTGAATTTTTCTATGCACAAAGTAAAAATAACTTTCAACTTTCTTAAATTCAGTCCAGAAATTTGTTGTCCAGATAGAAAAATGAGAGCCAGAGCCAGAAATTTCTGAATGTATTTCTGCATTGTTAACTCTAGTTAGGTTAATTGCTCTACACTCCTTCCTCTACCACTGTTTCCTTATGTAAGAGCCCTGGGTACATCTGTACTCACAGTACAAAACAGCAGAACATGTATTCTACTGCTCTTCCAACAGTAGAAATGAACTCTAAATGTTTAGTGCAGAGTTTTCCATCTGTAAAAAGACTTTTTGGATAATTTTGTCACTTAAAACACAGAGCTAGGGAATATGAAGGTACTTAAAAAATACTGGGATTATCCCTTTATGTGAAGAATCCTGCTTCTTTTTAAATATTAGGAATGAGATCTTGGTGTTACAATGCATGGTTCTGTGGAATCAGCTCAAGACAGGAACAGATCCTTACCTGAGAACTGGGAGGAAAAAACAGAGAGAATATGCTTACAATATTAGCTGCACAGTAAATATTCGTCTTCATATGCCATGCAAGTTCACAAACCTAAAGGTCCAACTGCTTGATGATAATGCTCTTCATATTTCATGGTTTTAAGATTTACAATCTTCATTATAGGAAGTGTTTTTATTTATAGGACTTCTCAGAATGCAAGAGCACTGGAAAACTTCCTTTTAATGGTGAATTGCATTCCAGTGTTGTAATTTGTCACCTATACAAAAAATTTCCATGCTAACTTGCTTCTGTCATAAATTATAGGGAAGGCTTAAAGGAAGTTTTGTTATAAGTTCCAAACTTTTGTGACCAATTACTTTGTCCAGCATTACTTTATCCATTAAAAACATTTGGCTGATAAAATTAAATAAAAGAGTTTTAGATCAATATCAGGTACTGTTTCAGAGATACAAGGAGCATGTGCATTTTGCTACTGGATATACTAAATACCGTGTCCTAGTTGGTGGTAGCTGTAATCATTCCCTCAGTTCTTTAACTCAAGAAAGAAGTAAGTAAAATGTCATCTGTGATATCTTCACTATGAGGGTGGTGAAGCATTGGAACAGGTTGCCAGAGAAGTTGTGGGTATCCCATCCCTGGAAGTGTTCAAGGCCAGGCTGGATGAGGCTCTGAGCAACGTGGTCTAGTGTGTGGTATCCTTATGAGATGGTCTCTGAGGTCCCTTTCAACCCAGACCATTCTATGATCTTCTGATTAGCTGAATTTCACTTAGTCAAAGCTTTAGTCACTAAGGTAGAGATACACACCCATATATTGCAGAATGTAACTTCCTCTGTGTTTAGGTTGCACTACAATTACCAAATACAGCAAAATGACTTTTTAGTCTTCAGGAGTGGTAGGAATTAAAATCTATTTAAGTAACCAATTATGTCCATGGCACATGAATCCGAATAAAGACTCTCAGTGCCAGTGCTCCAACAGCTTTCAGTGAGTGTCCTATGAAAACAGTACATTTTTCTGTGTTGAGAATTTGGGGTTTTTTTCTCTTTAGGTGAACAGTGTTTGCTTAGAAGAAGTTACTCATGAAGAAGCAGTGACTGCCTTAAAAAACACGTCTGACTTTGTTTATCTGAAGGTTGCAAAACCCACCAGCATGTTCATGAATGACAGTTATGCCCCTCCTGACATCACAAACTGTAAGTTCATCTTATCTTTCTGATTTAATTAATTTTCCCTTAAGGCTTTAACATATTTCATTTTTAGTATTTTAACTGTTTCAAGGTTTTAAAAATTATATGGGGCAAAAATCTGACATATGTTGATAAATGAGGAAAATTATATGCTGTACAGAACAACATCCTATAGCTTGTATCTTGAAAAGACAGCAACAGCGGGGCTTCAGGTATGTTTTTGTGGCTGTCATGGCCCAGTCCTAGAGGCTGTGTTGCTCATCACTTGCTGATGAGTACAAGGAGAGAGAACAAGTGCCTCATGCTCTTGGGGGCTGTGAAGAATAGCAAGCAATGCACTGTGAGGATGTTCAGTATCCTGTAAACTAAGCAAAAGACAATACTGTTTCAACTAGAGGATAGTGATGCTCTGACATTTTTCCTGTTTTCCTGGTTTATCAGGAGCTTGCATATACTTGAATAAACTGACCTGGGAGGATGGGAAGTTCTTGCTCTGGTGCCTGTCTGTGAATATGCCAAAAAATTCCATGTTAACTTACTTGAAATCTGACTTCAGTTTTGACATAATTGTTGACAATTCAAATGGAAAAAAAAGTATTCAAAAGTAGTTACAAGAATTTCTTGTTGACATAAGGGTACTACTGACAAGAGTATTTTCAAAGTCACACATACAAATCCAGAAAGTTCATGGTTGAACTACAGTGTAAAGAAATATTTGAGTTGAGTACACTTCGAGATGGTTTATTATCATTTAGTGGCTGGAGAAAGGGAAGAGAATGATATGACTGTGTCTTCCCAAGACTAAACAGACTGACTTTTCTGGGTGACCAGTTTTACTCATGTTGTCACATGAAATGGTGAGTTATTTTAGGTATTGCTTTGTTTCCTGCCATTAGATATGTGTAATTGATATGTAGCACTGATCTGTTTAGATACTACTTCATATGAAAAAAAAGAGCACTTTGGGACTGGAAGATGTAATTGAAAACAGTATGTAAAGAACAACAAACAAAAGTGCAGCACAACAGACGACTGAAGTGTACCTTATAAGCCCATCATTTATTGGCAATAGCTACAGTATCTTAATATCTATTTGTAAGCTTATTGAATTACAATTTGGAGGTAATTAGGTTTTATCTCCACTGTGTTATTAGAAGGATGCTCTTGAAGGCTCCATTCTTTGACATACCTAATTTTCAGCCTCCACTGATTCTTCCGCAGTGTTCTACTCATAGATATTATGGTTAAAGAGCAGCCATTTTCCCTTACTGTATCAAGTTTGTTCAATAACCTTTCCCACTGTTTCCTTGGAAAGTAGGCTTCCTTTTCTCTTTACCTATAACTGATCTTTTCATATGTTTCACCTTGAATTCATATTTTTTGAGACAGAGAAATCTGATTTGTACATAGTGTTCCTGGTAGTGTTGCAGTAATGCAGTTACACTGCTGTGGATTGGGGTGTGACAAACATTGGAGTATCTCATCTCTTACTACTGTACCCTGACTCAATCATTGGAATATTTACTTTGTTAATCTTTTGTGGGGACAAAGGCAAAACCTGTAGAAAGTTTGAGGGGAGGAAGGTAGAGAAGGAGCTGATTCCTGATAATTCGCCTAGTCCAAATAAATAATGACACTGGCAAAGTGGCCACTGGTTGTTGGACCTCTTGTCTCAAATGGTGGATGAACTGGAGACTCAGTTCATTGAAGGTAATTGCATCATAACATGGAGCCATAAGAGAGACAGTGACATCTTCAAGAATACCTTCTCACCATGGCCATTGGCTGGACAGATCAGGAAAGTTCTGTCAAGGGTAATCCCACATAACTGCCATGAGGATGTCCACTGCCATCTTGCCTTGAGTCCTTAATTTCTCAGTGGGCATGACTCAATGTCATATCCATTACCTGGAGATTAATGGCCTGGTCACACATGCAGGCTCCTTTTGTCCCATTACCATCCTTCCTGCAGAGTTTCTCTCCATTTGCTCTCCCTCTAAGTGTGATTTGAGAGATGGTGGCATTCTGTGGAGCCCAGTATCCCATTCTTTGTGGGAAGTGTCACTTCTATCCTTTTACTGAGAAGTGAAAAGCCAATCTCCTGACCTTGTCATGTACCTCAAGCTCCAGCAGCTGCTTCTGGGAACCTTTCTCCTCCTACTCAAACATTCTGAAAAGTTTTTCTCAGATTCCGGTGTCTTGTCTGTCTGTTAGTGACCATTGACAAGGTTTGTGGGCTGTCTGTACTTTTGAGTAGATTTTCTGAGTTTCATTTCATTTAGCTACAGTTCCCTTCAGTTCTCCATCTGAAGATACTCTGTTTTTCACTGTTTCTGGTAGACCAAAGAACATTCCTCTGCAAAGTGCTGGGTTCTTTGATGAAACTTTCGTCTGTTTCTTTTCCTTATGACAGGGAAGCCTTTTCTAGAAACCTAAGACTCCATGAGCTTGTGTCTCTGTTAATCAAAGTGCAGCTGGCTGTTACTGCCGCTGATGCGGAGACTGAACCTACTGCCAGAATTTTGAACACAAAGCAGACCCAAAGGTCTTGCTGAGGTGTTTAATGACTTAATTCCAGGAAATCGGTTTATTTTTTAACTCAGTCTTTCACTTATAAGAAACAACTGTGTGTATCTGAGCTGCTAAATGCTATTTTTCTAATACAGGACAGAACAAAAGCTTTTCCAGTACCTCTCAGCATTTGCACATTTACAACAGAAATCTCAAAGGGAGATATCAATCTCTTCAAAGGCTCTTTCTTGCTTTATAAAGGAGTTTGATAACTTTGCAACTAGAAAGCCTCTGCTTTCTGCAAGAAGCTGCTCAGTTAGATAGAACTCTTACCAAAAAATGGTGGCACCTGCATGTAGTATTTTATACTGCATTTAGCAGAGCAGTAAAGAGCTCAAGAGCTTTAGGTTAGGGATTCTGAAGAGCTTTCACCAGATGGCAGATATTAAAGAGGTATTTTCTAGGATCACTTAGATTGTGAGTCAGTGTTGAAAGAGTTACCAGGCTTCTTTCTTCACCTACTCACCTGCAGCTGTTTTGAGACATGTATTTGCGATCCTCCTTCCCATTTCTGTCCATGAGAATCCTTTTGTCCAGGTTCTTAGGATTTCAGTCCTACCATAAAGGAGAAGTAAGTCGTGCACAGAAGCTCCCTGTGAACGTGTCTGTTACAAATGATGTCAAGGTAGAAACTCTGCTCTTGAGTTTATATGTAAACTGCTCACTTACAGACCCCCCCTTGGGAGGGTTTTTTGTTTGCTTATTTTATTTCTGTGTTTCTTGTTTTTTTTTTTTTTAATTCTCATTTTAACAGAAACATCTAGAAGCACAGTGCACAGTATTTGATACTGTGCAGAACATGCAATAGATTGCTCACTGTGCTAACTTGTGTAAACATGGTAGTTAATTCATAAGATTTTGCCTTGGGAACTGGTCTTGTTTAGGTCTGCCTCACCGTGGTGATGGGGATTTAAAATGCAGAGGTGAGGATACTGAAGAACTGTTCGAGAACAAGGTTCACAAATTTCAGTGTCTAGGTTTTGTGCAAAATCTGATTTCTTTTAGAACTCCTGTAGTAAGAATATCAGCCACACAATAGTATGGCCTTGTCAGGTGGTCTGATGGCTCAAAAGAAGGGATCAAAGAAGTTAGTATCTATATAGATAATTAAATCATTTGATGTTTCCTTGGGGTTAGTGCCTTAGAATCAAGGGATATTTCATCAAGAGGTTTCTGAGCTTCTGATTTATGGCAGTATTTATTGGGAAGAGTACAGATGTTGTCCCAACACTGTGCACCTGGGGCTGAAAATTGACCTCTGTCATTTGATATTTGTCAGAGTGAGTGAACAGCTTCCAGCTGCCCATGAGGGAAGTTACTGTTGAAAATCTTGTTCAAGAAGAGTTGGGGTTGTTTGAGACCCGAGATTCAGCAGAGAATGAATGTGGGAAAAGTAGCTGATGGCTGTGTGCTGTAGCTCTAGAGACTGGGATGTGTATGAGTGATGAAAGCTTGGTCACAGACCTGGAATAGTTGATTGCTATGCCTGTTTCTATTGCTTCTGTGGATTTATCTTTTAGCTCTTGGGGTGTGGATTGCCAGTCTAAACAGTTACTTTACAGTGATCTGTAAAGCATTTTCTAACTCAAGAAGAATAAAATTAGGAAAGATTGTTGTTTCTGAGCACATTGCCCTCTGAGTGCTGTTCTCCACTCTCCATCAGGCTGAAAAATGAGAACTTCCCATACGGAAAACATGGAAATGCAACAGAAGTCCCCCACTGTATTTACTGTGTGCAGAGGAACAACAGCACTGCGGGTGGGATGGTCTTGTGTCCTGAGCGTTGACGGCTCAGCTGATATGTGTGGGATAATCAGAGCTATTAGCCTGCTGTGGGGGTCATATGTCAGTAGGAGTGTAAACTGCCTCCATAATCTATATGTAAAATGTAGTCATTAAATGGTTCCTGGAACAAATACCCAGTGATTTGTTCATATAAATGCTTTTAAAGTTATTCAGTTGAAATACTACTAAGAAGGTGTAGTACTTGCTGTTTAAAACACCAACATTACCTGTGAAGTGCATGTAGTAGAATATCAGAGTTAGAAAAGTGGCTAAATGGTTTTTGAGAGAGAGTACTTGCTTCCTATACAGGCCTCCTTTGAAGACATTATTAATGATGCATTTTTAACTCCTAATTAATTTCAAAGTATTTTTTCCTTTGTGTTTTTGTGCCTTGGTACAGTATTTCCACACTGCATTGAGAAATAAAATACTGGAAGGTATGGAATAATCAGTTTCTTCACTAGATATGAATCCCTTATCATTTCTTAAATGGCATAAGTACAGGAAGAGAAGAATATGTAATAACAGTAAAAGAAAATAAAGTTTTAATTTTATTTCCCATTTTAGAGATTGTACTTGTGATTGGTGTCCTCAGTTTACAGACAATAGGAAAATAATAGGAAATCTTCCATTTTTTCTTTTTGTCTAGAACTGTCTTATGTGAAGGAGAGGGTGGATTTGGAAATGGAATTTCTTCTTAAAAGTCTGACTTTTCCTGTCAAAGCAAGTTGATTTTATGCATGCAATTTTCTGTTCATCCAAAAGACAGTTCCTTTATCAGTTCCATCAGTAATAATATTTACCTGGAAACAGAAGTTTAGACCTCCTTTAGGATTCAAAAAGTGATGGCTTGCCTTTTATTTCTATCATGTTCATCATGAATACTGTTCAACTATAATTTCAATCTAAAACAGTTTCAGGAAGGGCACAGGCATGGTTTCGTGCCCGAGCTCCACAGAGAGCCTCTTCGTGCCTTGTAGGTTTTCTTTCATAGCACTGAGAACACCAGCCTTGAGAAAGGACCAGACTGTTCCAAGCAAGTAGCATATGTAAAACCCTATAAAGGATGTAGCCAGTGCTGTTGTGGAACAGTCCACAGGTCTGAAATAATAAACTGTTATATTGATTGATAGCTGACTTTTAGTTACATGGTGAAAGGATAAAAAAATGTTTAAAATAAGATTATGTAGTAGTTGGTGTGTATGTTTCTGAACACAGTGCAGTTAAAAGCTTTAGGAACTTGAAAAACAATCAAGGGAGAAGCACTGTACGTCAATGAATATAGAATTTGTATCTAATTACTTCCTATAAAATATGCATCATTATGGCTGCCATTGGCTTGTTAAAAGCAATTTCAAATTCATTTTGTGAAATGAGATAATTTAGTGCATGAACAGAATGTACAGAGCTGCTATACTGTGCAACAGTTGTTCAGGTTTTTTAATCAAAACCCATTTTCCTGTAGTTGGAAAAGAGCTCATAATGTCTTGAATTTCATTTTTTGTGCTTTAGCTTTAAAATTTTCTGAGAAAAGCAAAATAACTGTATTTGTGCGTGGTTTTGTTTTAAGCAAGTAGTGTGTACAATGACGTGGAAATAATAATGTTGTATTAAAAAACATATCTTTTAACTGAAAAGCAAATATTGCAATATGGTTTGGTAATCATTGTGTAAAATCTGTTGCTGAAATTCCTGTGTGACTAAAAACCCCAAGTCTTGAAACTGACAGTTAGGTGTCCGAATCTCTTACCAGTGCACAGAAACTACATATTGTACTGGGACAGATGGAAGGTTAGTGGGATCTATAAAATCCTTGCAGGGAGTAGGAGGATGAAGGTGCAATATGTGTGTGTTACTGCTGTTCTAAAAAACTGTATTAGGAATCACATATGTTGAACAGTTCCTAATTTTTAGGGAATTGTCAGATGTGAATGCTTATGTTGATAATTTGGTTTTAGCAAAAGCAGCATTCTCTTTGCTTTAGACCTCATGAAGCCAAGCAATGTGAGGGAGCTTCCGTCTGTCTGTTATAGAAGGGCACCAGGTACCCCTTGTACTTCAGTTCTGAATTTTGCTGAAACCTCTTGTGTATCCAGAATTATGATTTCCAAAAATTCTGCACAGTCTCATGCAACTAACTGAGGGCTGGTGTGTCTGAATAGCACAATTACTTTATCACCCAGTGCTTTTAAACTGCTGGAGCTCTTAATAGTGGATTTTAATGCTTGCTGAAATGCTGACAGTGTTGATCTGATGCGTATGCCGTGTGAAGAATTTATTGCACACAGGTTTACTAGGAATCTAGAACTACAGGCACAGTCCCGCCCAGACCTGGGTGGTTTGAAAGATGCCTATTTAGCAAATATATATTGTGTGTGTTTGTGTGTATATGTATGTGTGTATATATGTATTTATAAAATCACGTATATAGATAGATATCAAGAGAGTACTCTTAATAAGTTTGTATATGATTGAAACTTTTTGATAATGGTTTAAAAAGGAAAAGAAAAAAAAAGGAGAATATGCAGATTGCTTCTGCAATCTGTGTCATGTATGTTCAGTTAAAGAGCTTTGGGTTTAGTGTAAATCCTCAGAGGTCAGGTACCCCATCAGATACAGAAGGTAAGAGCAAAGAGAGTCTCGCAACTTTCATAATACTGAATCTGTGAAGTGTCCCCACCCTTCATATTTAAGCCTCAAAATTTGAAGCACATACACCAGGAAAAACATTTCCAATTGTAGAACATGCTTTGTAATAGCAAACAGTGGGTATGACTGTGCCTTAATGAGCACTTAAAATTGATGTGCCTAACTTGGAAACGTCATGCACCTTCTTAATTATTTATTGAAACAATTCTCCTGGTGTTGTAGAATATTTTCCATCAATTGTAATCATTAAGATGCTAAATTTCTTTTAGTATGTGCGTTGTGGTTCAGTTAAAACTTTGCTTCAGTCAAGTTAAAGACAGCTTTAAAACAGATAAATCTCCAGACTGTCCCCATGGGCTTCAACTACCCACAGTAACTGTTTCTAAAAAAGTTTTCTTTTTTTCAAACTGAAAAATTTGCTTACTGACTTGGTGAGGAGACCTGGGAATTTGCAGACTTAAGACAATATTTTAGAACTATGATATTTATAATATATCATTTGAACTGCTATAGTTCATTTTTAGAAGAGGTCACTCCTTTGTTTCAGTTCCTCCAGCCCTTTTTCTGTCTTATCCTAATGTCTTTTCTTGTTTTTCTTCCACCTCTGTGAAGCTTATTCTCAGCCAGTGGATAACCATATCACTCCATCTGCCTACCTGGGACAGTCCCTGCCCCCAGCATCACCAGGGCGATATTCACCAGTTCCCAAGGGAATGCTTGGAGATGATGAGATTACCAGGTAATGAATAACCAAATCTAAGTGTCAAATTGATTAACCAGGGAAGCTCCAAGATGTGTTTGTGGGCAAAATACTAGTGAATGCTATATTTTATTTCAAGAAATAGATGTTAGTTTTTTAACTCTTGTGAACATTGTTGTAAGGAGAAAACTAGGTATATTTATATGTATCTATACACACAGCTGATTTATCAGTCCAGGAATAGCGTTAAAAAGAGAAACCCCTGGGAATGCTGCCTGCGTTAACAGAGATTTTTAGGATGGTAGTATGAGCAGACCAGGGATTTTCTTATTTTAAAGCAAGCAATGTTTGGATCCTCTCTGCCCCCACAGACAAAGGTTTGTTTTGATGGATTCTAAACCCAGAAAGGCTGGAGAGCTCTTAATCCTTTCCCATTAACAGACTGTTCATTCCTTCACTGATTCAGTAGATTGCATTAATCTTTTGTTCATCATTGCTGATCAAAGGAAGCTGTTGTAATTTTGTTGCCCTTCTGTTCTGCAAGTATAGGGATGTTATACTGCATTTTCAGTATGCTGTTGCTGAATTCTGTGTTATACCACCATCTGATATGGATAATGTCACTCAGATTCCAAGGCAGGGTCCACCCAGGATTGAAACATAAGTGGCATAATGAATTGGAGAATTGATTTTAGTGTAGTGGAAGGTAGGATATGTCTTTGTACTGATTTTTAGCTGAGGGTTAGGTAGACATATAAGCCAAAATGATTCCATCCTGTTGATATCATTATGGTTTTATTGCTTTCCTTTAAAATTACTGTAAAAGGCTGGTTTTAGATTTCTTCCAAAATGCAAGGGCTATTCAGAAAAATGTTTAGATTTTCTTTGAATTACCTTCTCGTATTACATTCTCTCCATCCCAAAAAGAAGTTTATAAATTTTGAAAGTTGTTTTAAAAGATACTGCATCTTTCTGTTCTCTCTTCTGTTCTGTTTTTGTTAACGTATTGGTGTGATCCAGAGCAATATATATACTTTTTTTTCACAATGTCATTTATTTGTAATAGAATAGTACTCTGAAAAAATGAATATAATAGTTGATAGAGGTGAAATTTAAGAATTCGACCTTAAGATGATTTAATAGCTAGTGCAAAAATTGAGTGATTTTTAAAGATTGGACTAGATGATACTTTTTGTTTTGGAAAAGAAAGCAGCTTCTTACTTTATCCTGTAAATTAATAATTAATGCCTCCAAATACTTAATGTCCATTAATTGTTCTTTAGTGCTCTCTAGTGATTTTTGAAATGCAGTGCACAGTTTCTCTGCTTTATTAGAAATGTCTTTTTCTGAGATCACTTACGCTTTACTTTTATTAGATCGAGTAGCAGGTTAGTAGATTTTTGGAAGGAGTCTTTCTGCATTAGATTTTGACTGGTCTTATCAATATTTCTTCTTTCCTCCCCTCATTCAGGTAAGGAGGGGGTCCTATGAAAGAGATTGCAACAACTTGGTTAAGTTTAACTTTTTCAATTGCAGTTGCTTCACTGAAATTGAAAATGTATTTGAGAATGTCACAACCTATACTGATGTTCTTGAACAAGATGGAAAACATTAAGTAATGACATTTAGTGCTGAATAGCATTGTAGTATAATAGGAATTTATTTATTCATTTATTTATACATACATACATACAGATTTGTTCAGTTCACCTAACAACAGTGAGGGGATTTTATTTTGCATCTAGAAGCTTTTCTAATTGTTTATTTTACTTTTACTCATGTCTAGTGACCGAGATTTCACATTCCTTTCTTTTCCTTCAGAGAGCCTAGAAAGGTCGTCTTACATCGAGGATCAACAGGTCTTGGTTTCAACATTGTTGGAGGAGAAGACGGAGAAGGAATTTTCATCTCTTTCATCCTTGCAGGAGGGCCAGCTGACCTGAGCGGAGAGCTTAGGAAAGGAGATCGGATAATTTCTGTAGGATTCCTTGCTTCTTTTATTTAAACAGCAAGAAAAGTTTCCCCCTCCCTGCATATTAATGCCAATTAAGGAGATACAAAGAATGTTACTAATTGAGCTAAATTTGAAATAATGGAACAGGTGCCAATATTCTTCCAAAGTATCTTCGAGGACTTTAGTCTGCCTGTTTCTCATCTATAACCTGATTAAAATAGCACTTCGTTCTCTCAGAGGCATTCAGTGAAGACATTAACTTATCTTAGTCTGGTAGCTGAGGGCTGTGTGTGTCTAAATTGAAAGAATGCTGGTTTCAGAAATAAGCCTTCTAATGAGATGGAGACGCTTGGCAGCAGTGTCTAAAACTGGGTCTTTACTTCCTGCAGTAACTGCTGAACTTCCTGTTAGTCTTACAAAGATCCATCTCATACCTCACTAAGGGCTTTTTCTATATTAGTATTGAAGGTCATATATATTTTGTGTGTTTCTTTGTGAAATTACTTAATTTATGGAGAATCATTTCTTTGGACAATTACATCGTAGTTTGGAAGTTATTTAAGAGGAATTATGTCCTTTTAACAGCTGTTACTAAAACTGATATTAAAGCACATCTTTATTTTAGTTTGAACTATGAAAAGTGCTTTTGGTCTAAAATGTGGAACACACATTTCTGCTTCAGTTTTTTTGTGATGCTATTTTTAATCTGCTGCATTGAAAACAATGCCAGATTCACAGAGGGTGTTGTCTCTCACTAGATGTGGTGACAGCATGGTCTGTAGGCACTCTTTGGCTAAGAAGGTCCCTGAACCATCACAAAAAATTACATTCTCTGTGTCTCCTTAAAAAGAAAGAAAACACACTTAAACAAGAAGAAAATTGTCCATTCACTGAGTGATATACTATGATAGTCTCAGTAATTCTTAAGAGGGGTGTATGTGAGAGAGGATTTTATTGACACTTGCTTTCAGGAAGGATACTGGGAACAGGGGAAATTCACATGGTATGGAAACTAGTTTGTGTCCAGTTAATTTTTTTCCACAGGTGTGTGTTCTGTGGTGATAAATACAAGCATTAATTTTGATGAAGAGCTTTTTTTTATATTACTTGTAGGTAAATGGAGTAGATCTAAAAGCAGCAACCCATGAACAGGCAGCAGCAGCCCTGAAGAACGCAGGCCAAGCAGTGACTATTGTAGCTCAGTACCGTCCAGAAGGTAAGGGCTGCTTTATACATGCAAGTTCTCTTGTACGACTTGAAAATCAGAGAAAGATGATCTACAGACTCCTTCCACCTACCACATCTTCTGAGGAGAGGAGAAACAAATAATGTAATGGATGTTGTCACACACATGTTAGCATAATTGCAAGTGACCAGATAGGAATATCTGCAAGTGTTGGTGCCATGGCTTGCTACATTTCTTGCTTTCACCATTTCAGAATTTTAATTTCTTCAGTAAATGTTGCCACTGTCATAACGTGAAAATTAATCTAGTAAATCCAGAACTGAGTAGAAAAACCCTGTTGTTCTTTTCTATTTCCAGTTGTCTTTATCCTTTAATATGGTGGGTTTATATGCTTTAATAGCAGGAAGATAGATCACTAATTCCTTCTTTGCTGTGTTGATTCAGATGACCATCATTCATAAGGTTTTCATTCTTCGGTTTCACACTAAGCTGTTATTTCTATTTATCCCGCAGTTTCTTCTGGTCCAGATTAGAGTGCAGCTGATGCTGATTAACCATCCCTGTGTGTTCTGCAGAGCACTACATCCATACACGTATTTGTCCCCTTGTATTTCTGCAGCACATTTCAAATGCCTTTGTCTATTTGTGATTTTAAAAATTTAATAGTCTGAAATGAAATGCTTATCTTGAGTCTGCAAACTTATCTATTATTGGTGTTATATATACTAAGACGTTTGTTTTATGAACTGTGATGATCAGCAGATTTCTCCAATTTTGCTAAATTGGTTGGCCCACCACTGAATCTTCCTTGCAGAGACTTGTCTGTTTGAAACCTTCCTTTAGCAGTACTGTCAAGGGGTAAGTGTAGGTGTTCATCAGGACTGGATGTGGAGCAGGATTGCTGCCTTCATCTGTTAGGTGGCTGATAGCAGCACGCTTCTAGTCATTCTTTATTTCTTCTTTTCTGTCACCTTTCTTCTATCCTGAACTCCCCAAGTGTTTGAAACATTAGCTTTCACATTCCCCAACCCCTCCACCTGCATCAATATCATATCTCTCTCCTGACCCAGGAACTCTGTTCATAATAAGGCCAAATGATTGATATGTCTGCTTCCTGGTGAAATCCCTGCAGCCAGCCCTTGTTGCCAATGCCTGTATTGTCTCAGGAGGGTGTATCCTGGTCACATGTTCCATCTGTACATTGCTGTGTTCCAGGATTCATTTTCTAAGAGCACTCACTCTTCCTTTCAAAAAGAATAGTAAGGTCAGCATTGGTTCTGAAATATTTGGTTTGGCTTTGTGTCAGAATTGTCAAATATTTCTGTTGGTACACATATGGCCTATCCTCTGCTTGGCTCTTCAGTGTTGTCATGAGTGGGTCAAATTTATGCACCCTCTTGCTTCTTGGGTAGGGGCCCCTCACCTAATTGAGAAATAAAATGTATTCTTTTATTTATCCCTGAGTTGTCCTTTTGAGCGCCTGAGCACTTTTTTTGTTCAAAGAGGGCATTTATGGTCACTATTTCTTCTGCCAGGAAGGCATGGTGAGGTGTGGCCCCTAGGAGAAGAACAAATGTTTCTCTGGTGTAGAATGTGCTTCCAGGACTCAAACACTTCTTTTTCACTTGACAAAGGATATACGTAGACTTCATACAAAATCAGAAGTTTTTCGGTCCTTTCTTTCTAGGATTCAGGCTTTAAGATGAAAAGAATCCTTTCATACTTTGAAAGTCAGAACCTTTTAGAAGAAGAGAAGGAAACATTTTGGATGGTTCCTGCTCTTTCTGCATTGGAAATAAGAGCTTTCTTCATTGCTACTTGTCCAAGTAGATAATTTATTTTATTGCACTGTGTATTGAGGTACTTGACTGACTGCTGAGATTTGTGTCATTGCACTGAGATTTGCTCAGAACAACATACGCTGCCTCTTAGAAATTACTGTGACTGTCACTTGTAGATTTCAAGGCTAGAGCTGTTCTTATTCCTTCATGGCTACTGAGGCATTCCGAACAAGACTGTGTGCAGTTGAGCTGTATTGAGAATTCAGTTCTCAAAGACTTATAGGGCCCATTTGAGAGGATGCATGTGGGAGATGTTACTCAAATTACCCTAGATTATGGGCAGACATCTGATAAATTAATCAAAGAAAGGATTGATTCCTCCCCTCAAGATGCTTGGTCTGCATTGAGCACCTTTCTTTCTGAAACAGTGCTTAAAATCTCCATTTGAAGTGAAGATGTTAGAATCACATCTACCCTTTTGAGGTATGCCATGAAGGAAAAGTGTAACTAGCAAATTGAGATCCATTGTACTTTGGAGGCAAAGAATGAATTGACTTGGCCAGCCTACCTCAGAGAGCTCTAGTTACTGATGTCTGACATCTCTGCCTTGTTCTTACTCCTCATAATGCAAGTTTGAATGGAAGTCCAGCTGTCAGCTTCATCAGGTCTGGTGTGGGAGGAAAATTGAATCAGATACTCATTGTTTATATCTCAGAGATTAGTAAAAAAAATATTTCCTTAAAGGTTACTGTTTGTTAACATAGGAAAGCAGTCTGTTTGCAATTTGGCTTTCCAAATAGAAAATACTATCCGTGTGATTGAGTGCACTTTATAAAAGTGCATATGTTTTTTGGTCATCTTCATATTTCCTAAATTATATCTTTACATGGGAGTCTTTTCTCCTCACTAGAGTCATTTACATGGAATACTTTATATATATATATACGTGTGTGTGTGTGTATAATTATCTTCACTTTTTGTTTATGCCATTTGGAAACAGGTTAACAAGTATTAAAATATTCATAAAGTAGTTGTTCATGATTGGTACTTCTCAAATGTCTTCATAAAGATGGAGAGCATCAGGTATAACTGCTTGTATTGCATATGTATTTTATTTATATTTATGAATCCAGCAGGATTTTGTAAAAGATGCTGACAGCTAGGACAGATCAAGGAGATTCTAGACATCCATCAGGATTGATTATAACCAAGTAAAGAGATTCAGTATGATAGCAACATTTGGAAGACACTTGGGACCTGCTCACTTCACTCCCTGTAATTGTCTATGACAGTTTGTATGTTCATAGATGTGATGGGGAATGCTAATTTATGTTTTTACATCCTATCACATTTCCTATTTTCCCATCATAAATTTCCCATTTGTCTTTCTCCTCCTCTTTTTGGGAAAAGAGGATTTTTGCAAGCAGTTCTCTCATAGGAAAGCCTGAGTTAGGCTATAGAAAAATGAATCACTGGAAAACTCTTTTCGTGCAAAGGGTTGAATTTTCCATATCTGTCGCTTCAAATCCATGGTAACTAAACTCTAATTACAGGATTTGGGGTAGGCTATTATGGCTGAATGAAATTGATTTTATTGAATTTGGGCTCAAATTACGTAACTGCTGACTTCTTTCCCTTAAATCTCCACAATGTTCCTTGGTTATGGAATTGAGTGAAAACAGATATAATTGCATTCTTTAAAATGTCCTTCTGGGTATTCCTGTAGTTTCTAGGAGTGTTCAGTAAATTTGAGGGATGCCTTACAAAGTTTTTCTACTCTACTGAATTAAATTTCAGCAACTTGCCAGCACTCTTTGGGACAGGTAAAAGTCAAACATGGAATGTGAATGTGTTCTGCTGTTTACAGAAGTGGCTTATGCATCAGGCATGACCACACCTGTACTCAGTTGACCTAAGACTTTCTCCTTGTAGACTCCAGGCTTTATCTTGCAACTTGCCAGGAGCTACTGTTGGAAACTGGTCACCTATTGGGTTGTGCTGGTACATCCTTCTGTGGTACATACACGACATGGGTGTGGATACAGAATCTCCCTAGTTGCGCAGATCAGTGGGTTTGGACCTGCTGAGGCTGGGTGCTGCTGCAGAGGAGGGATCTATAATAGGAGATGGGCAGGAGTTTGTGAAACAGGAATTATCCTGTAGAAATGTGGTTGGGAAGTCAGGATGTTGTTCTCATTTTCACCTTGATTTGGAAGCCTTTCCTTACTCCCTTACTTGTACTACAAATTTCTACCTGCTTTTAAGATGTCACTCATGAATAAAAAGGGATTTTGGTTTACTGTGAATTCCACTGGAAAAGAAGTACTGTGATCTGGAGCAGTTTCAAAGCAGGAGTTGTTGGTTCAGTACAAAAAAATTGTTTTGATAAACTCTTTTAATTTGTAGTGGGTTCTGCTCCATTTCATTTTCATGTTGCTCCCTGGCTCTGCAGACACCTCAGTGCCACACTACTGTGTCTCTGGGTCTCTGCAGAGGTAGGATTGCAAGGAGGAATTGTCATGCTGGTGAGGAGGAATGAGAGGAAGCACTAAGCAATTTGGATATATGTGTATGTCCTGGGAGTGGAGATTCGGAGTGGTCAGAATTATGATCATGCTGCATTGCAGGGATACAGGAACTTGAGTGCTTGAAGGGAATGTAGTGAGGAGAGGAGCAGCAAGGGGGAAGTATAGGACTGTGCAGAGGCTTACAGCTCTTGGGGGCTCTGTTTCACATTGACATCCATTATTATATTCATTCAAATTAAAAGGCCATCTGAGATGTAATAATAATGTTGCCTCAAAATTCATAATTTCTGGAAGGTTAGATTTTGCCATTCCAAAAAGGTATGAGGTACCTGTAGGCTACCATAACTGTATTTATCTTGAGTACATTTATGTGTTTAAAAATAATAGAACAGCCAAAAAATATATTAAATATATATTTGATTGAAATTGGGTAGAAAATAATTTAGTGGGTTAAGTTTTCTAGTGTAGTTATACTCTGCTAGATCAGAACTGAGCTGTGTTAAGGATATGGATAACATTAACTGCAGTTACATAATCGGTGAAGCTGCTCTTGGAGGGCCTTGAAGAAGGAAGCAGGCCAAGTCTGTTGGCATCAGCAGTCATTCACTGGTCACATCATCTTTCCTGAAAGCAGGGCAAAATTCATATAAACCTATCATGACAAAAAAGGGTAGCAGTCCTTTCTGTTTCCCAAGGATTCACCTGACATACCAAAAATAAAATCATGATTTCTTTTCTGAAAGAGTGGTAAGATGTTTAAGTGATCAGATTAGCTTCATGTTCTTAGGTGATCTGGTGGATCAGTGTAAGATTAGGAGAAGGTGGAACCAAAACATCAAGAGAAGACTTCAAGGTATTTTTGTAAAACATCTGCTTCTGAACCTACATTGTTCATATAGATAGTTAACACACATTGTTTCAGTTTTGTTAATGGAAACTTTATATCTTTCATTCTCTCTTGTTGTTAAAACAAATGGCTCAAAAGAAAAACAAAAAAGGGGGGGAACACAAAAATGTTTTGTTAGAGCTCTCTGCTCAATGGCCAGTGTATGGCTGATTTTTCTGTTTACAATGCTGCATCTACGTACTGTTTTCTAGTGGAATTCAAAAGAGAATAACAAAGCTCTGGGAAATGGTACCATTTTCATATGTATAAGCTAAGATTGCTTTCTGAGCATTAGCCTTGAAATATATTGTAAATCTTCTGTCTGCAGAAGTCCAGCTGGGGTAGCATGAAGCCAATAACGCTTGTACAAAACTTAGTTTTCATTAATTGTTTTTTATCAAGGCTGAGCTTCCCTTGCTTTCTAGATGATGACATGGATTGTCTTAAACAAAAGTGGTTAGAAAGATCAGTGCATCCCAATTTCATAAAATGAAAAATTCTTGAAAAAACCACTTCAAGTAAAGTTTGCCCTGTTTTTGGGTATGTGGTCCCTGGTTTTCCAGGCTTCTGTTCTTGCTTGTTTTGTACCTGGTTCTACTCATTTGCAAGTAATCTATATTAGTCAATTAGAGTATCTTCAAAGCTGGACCCATCAAGATTAGAAAAAGCGTTTTGCTATATATAGCCCTGATAGACACTGTAAATCGGCTTACACATGTTTTAATCCTTTAAAACCTCACTCCTACTCTTTAATATACAAAATAAAATTGGATGTGCATGCTTGCTAAGTCTTCAGCAACATTTTTAGTGGATTCACTTCAGCAGTGACTGGACCTAGTCTTTTTCTGAGTTTTCCCAGGTCTGTGGGAGCTGTTCTTAACTAAATACAACTGCAGTTTCTCTAATCTTTTGAAATTCCTTGGTCTAGTCTTTCAAGTGATTAATGAGATACAAGCTCATTAAACATTAGAGTGCATGAGAGTCACCAATAACACGTAGAATTCATTGTGGTCTCTCCCAGGCAACGTTAATATCAAATGACAAGCATTGCAGCAAAATAATATCTCCTCAAAAATGATTTATGATGTTTTTAATGTGGTCCATGAATTTTAAAAGAAAAACAAATGGAAGATCAATACAGGATCAGTGTGATGGTGGCTATCCTAAGTACCAGGCTCCATTTCCCTGTTTGGAGGCACCATGAAAAGGAAAATCGAATATTCTGAGAGTTGAGAAAAGAGTATAAATCAGTAGTTACATAAAATTGTCAGCACAAGAGTTCTGCTTAGACAGATCCAATGGGTCCTGCTAAAGAGGGCTTTCCATAGACAGATGGGAAGAGGGAAGCAAGGGGCATACTTTTTTAATTAAAGCGAACTTTTTCAGCTCTACGTGGGTTCAATATATGTAAGAATCTCTGCTGCTCAGCACTGTGTTGCCATCTGTTCCCTGTATGCACATCCCTGCTTCCTGGAGTTGCTGTTCCTTCTGTGCTGTTTGCTGAATTTCCCATCCCTTGTGTAGCCTTCTGCTCTCCTGCCCCATTTGCTAGAAAGTGTGTTCCAGACCAGATGCATTTTCATTGTGGCCTCATTTTCCTCTTCCCCTGCCTGCACAGACAATTCACCACTTTCCTGTGTATCTCTGTGTTTTGTTGCCTGCCAGATGGGCAGTCCAGGAGAGTTTCAGTGATCAGATCCTTTCTGGAGTTCCAGTTTTCTGTTCAAGTAAATATTGACATTGAACACACTACAGATTTGTAGGTAAAATCACTTCAGCATCTTGGAATCAGAGTAATCTACTAGGATTTGCTAATCTTCCCTCCTTTTGTTTCTTGCTGTGGAATGCATGCAGACATGAAATAGAGCAGATTTAGTCGAGTTTTGCACCATCTGGTTATCCAGTATAATTTTAAAGTTTAAACTTGAGCCCAGATGTATTCATCCTATGTTCTTAACAACTGATTATGTGTAAACCTGAGTAGGCTTTGGATTTTTTTTCCTTTGGTGATGGTGGGGTTCTGTTGGATAAATGCCATGAATCGAAGCAGGAGGTGCTTGTGCTTCCTCGAGCTCTCTGTTATGATGGCAGATACTATTCCCTCCCTGCCTCTAAACTTCTTGGAAACTTTGAGAAAATTCTAGTCAAGTAGAAATGCCCTTATTCTAATGTTCTTATTTTGTTTTGTTTCATGTTAGTTTTGCTGCCTGTTACCCTTTATTTGATGAATAGCATCAGCAGCTTTCCTAAAATCTAGACCTTGTGAGAGATTCTGAGTGAAGTTTCATTCAGTGCTGTTGCATATACACCCGATTTTGGAGCCTGATCAAATTCTTACCTGAAAAGATTGAGAGGTTGGATTGTGTGGTTTTCATTTGGTTTTGAATTTCTTTTTGGGTGGGCGTCTGTGTTTCTTGTACCACCATAGTTCTTATTAAAATACTATTTCAGAATCTCAGTGTTGTGATGGCTGTGCAAATTGGAAGCATATTTGTAAGTGGAGTTCCTATGACCAGCCTGCTTCATTTGGGTTAAAATCAGTTTTACTTTTTCATTTAAATAGTTTGCGCCCTTTCTATTTGGTTACCCTGATAACACTACACCAGAAATCAAACACATCCCTTCTCTTCATTTCCTGTTGACCAAGAAAGCAGGGTGTCCTTTTCATCTTGTCCACTGTGCCTGTTCCAGCTCCAAATTTCTGGAATGTTGACGTGACAAAACTTTTTTTAAAAAGTTACGTATTTATATATGCATTGTATGATTTTTTCACAACCATGTGGAAGTTTGTTGTGGTGTGCACTGTGATTTAGGGGAACAAATATCAAATTTGTCATACACTATATATGGTTGTTATGCATACCCATAAGAAAGAAAGGACTTGCAAAGAAATAGTTCTCTAGCATTTGTGAGAATCTAGAGATGAGAAGCTGAAGGAAAGTTAGAGATTGAAGGTGCAAAAGACACTTAATATCCAACTCAATCACAGAGATAGAAATATAGCCTCTTCCAGTCAAATTAGCAGAGCTCACACTTTATAGTGCTGAAGTTGAACCAACCCTACTTGGTCAACCCTTACCAGGGGACAGGTGATGATCCTTTGGGTATCAAACAGATACTGCCTTTCTGATGCTATCCAGAGTCCTGCTGCTGTCTTATTTTCTGTCTCCAGCATTAGTTTCAGTACCACTGTATGTAATACTAAGGTTTCTTTTTTTAAAAACCAAAATCCTGTGTACTTTTCAGCTCCAAACCCAATGATGGTGAGAATTCTATCCATCCTGTTCCTCACAAAACATTCTGTTATGAGGAATATAACCCAAATTTTAGCTAGCTCTACATCAAGGGAGCTCACCAGATTCTGACTGCACAGTGCTTAAGCTTCTTCTAAATATGAAATTTCTTGGCACTCCTTCTTTTCAAACATAAAGCCTTCTCAGTCCCAGCCCATTAGTTTCCTTTTTTTGCCTTATTCATATGGCAGGAGCTTCTGTGAAATTATTCTCCTCCTTACTCCTACAGATGTCCCTGTCATTCATTCAGCACTTACTTCCCAGGAGTCCTGATGAGAAAAATTAAATTAATTCAGGAAGCTGCAAGACCAGCAACCTGAGGATGAGATACAGGGTAGAGTTAAGCAATACTGGGAAATAGCCTCCCTGGTAACCCTCTTACATCTGTGTGCTGCATAGGAGGAAGTCTGATTCTTCAAGCAAATGACACATGATACAGAAATTTGTATTTTTTTCCAGTAGCTATTACAAAGAGCTGCAGATATTTTTAGTACTGAACAGGCAGTAGCGCAGGAAAATGTTTGGATTATCTGATCTTTTCTGTGCTTACTTTCCTTTCACTTAGGGGCACACAAATCTTTTAGGTTTGTCGTTTCCTGGGTATAAATGAGTAAAATGAGGTGACTTACCCAAGGCCCTGCAGGGCAGCAGTAGCACAGCACAAGTGAGTTGTTCTCTCACTGCATCTGAGCCCTTCCCCTAAGGAATGTTGCTTTCTAAAAAATGTCGTTTTCTCACATTCCTCCTCATCCTTACTGTCCTGTCATCTTACATTCTTTTGTTATTAGTGACAGCATCAGTAGTCGTGGAAATAATGTTTTTTATTCTCTTGTCAAACAACCTCATCAGTTTGATTTAGTGCTGGTAAAGTTTTTGATCTGAACTTTATTTGTAAAAAGGCACTTGGTGCTATTTTAAAAACTAAGACATCTTTAAAAGCTACTAGCTTTTGCTTATAGAGGACAAAAGTTAGGGATATTTAAGAGACTGTTCATATTGTCATAATCTGGATAGGGTTAATTATAGATGCTATTGGTGCTCACTGTATGATGAGTGTGTGGGGAGAAAGGGCCACAGAACTTAATATGATAAAACATTCACAGTTTTTAGATGGATGTTGAAGGAGCCTTAGTTTAAAGATTTTCTCAAGATTTTTTATTTTAGAGCCCTTTCTCCCAGTCTTTCACTTCCTGAATAACTGTGGTGCCCACAGGGAGTGAGGGTGCAGCTCAGGAGAGCAGCTCATTGCCAGTCCAGCAGCTGCTTGCAGCACACACACCCTGGCTCTCCCAGTGTTGGTTTGTTATAATCTGGCATCACGTGGTCTCCTGGGGAAGGTGGTGGCTGCAGAACATTTCGTTTGACTAGGAAGGGTTTACAAGTGGATCTGTTGATCCTGAAGTCCAAACTATTCAGCTGAAGGAAAAACTTACTTGCTCTGAGTTCGTATTTTATGCTGACAGCATGTAAGTACCTCACTTCAGGAGACGTTTGTCCTGAAGAAGCAATTGTTTTTTTCCTGCCTGCCTTTGTAGCTAAAATCAAATGCATTTAGCATAGTTTTATTAGTACATGGTGCTGCTTAAGAACACAATCCGTTTTTCCAGGATTAACATTGTACATAATTCTGTGGGGCCAGTTTGAATCTCTAATGCTGTTTACAAGTGAATTGAGATTCATGCCAGAATTCTGGATTTTTTTTTTTTTTCCTTTCCTGAGCTCCCAGAGGAACACAGTCTTATTTCAGAAGATGTTTTGCGTATTTCCCACCTTGTAGTGTTAAATTCTTTATCTCAATCAAATCCAGTAATTTTGAAGTAAAGACAGTTTTCATTCCCATTTTTTAACATTTTTAATGTAAAATACATAGTTCTTGATTATAAACATGTATTTCATATGTATGTTCTGAAGTTTCCTTTCTATCATGGGCTAAAATTTATCTGTATCAGTCTTTTTATTTCTATGAAATGGATAATTATTAGTAGAAATGTTTGTCTTAATTAGAAAAAAATAGTTACTGTGTACTATAGATTCCAATCAAGAAATTTTGAAGTTAATATTCTTGTGTATTTTCTTCACCTGATCAAAATTATTTCAGATTTTCTTTCAGTTTAATAGCTGAAGTTTGGCAGGAAATTAACTGCCATGCCTTTGTTACAGAATACAGTCGTTTTGAAGCTAAAATCCATGATTTACGGGAGCAGATGATGAACAGTAGCATTAGTTCAGGATCAGGATCTTTGCGAACCAGCCAGAAGAGATCCCTCTATGTCAGGTAATCATCTTTTTCATAGTATTGCTACTGTGTTTTTCTGCTTTCCTGTAGACTTACTATTTTGGCATTTGCATTTTCTTACAATTATTTACTAAGTATTAATAAATGGATACTTATATGCAAATATAATTTTAAAAGTACTTTATTTAGACTGATTAATGTAATGTAGCTGAAAATGAAGTAATATCCCTGAGAACCCTAGATGAACTTTGAAGAGTGGTGCTATTATTTGCTTTTTGTCTTTTGCTTTGAGAAAGATGATAATCCATCAGCAAAAACATGTACTTCTTTAAGTCAGTGTATGTGAAGTCTTAACAACTTGCTTGGTTCAGTTTGTGTTTTTGTGACAGAAGTCTTCATATTCTTCCTTGCTCAGTACTTGAGTTCAAATTTATGGTCTTCCTTTTCTTAAGATTTGACAGATTTCCATCTTCTTTCCTTCAGCTTACTTTAGTTGTTTTCTTGGCTTTATTAAGAAATCTTATTTCTCTATCCAATTGCATTTTGTTATGGAATATTTTTCCATAACCAAGAGAGAAAATGCAAAGCAAATGAACTGAGCATACCTCATTAATTTATTCATATCAAGTTTAACGTAAAGGATGCTGCAAGGAAGTGGAAATGTAAGAGCATGAAGCAGATGAGAAAATAGGTGGTTTCACGGGGAAATTATGGCAAGGTGCAGTTTATTCATGTGTCATTTAACTCCTACATCAGTTATCATGTACTGATAAAGCATAACGTTTCAAGTATGGAACGTAGGTAAAAGGATTGCGTTTTTAAAAATAAATTGATTTTTGAGTTCCCCAAATCAGCTTATCTCTGGATTGAATCAGGGCCAGCAGTAGCCTCTTGGTAGGGGCCAGAATGTTTCAGTAGAGTAGGTAAGGCTTCAAGTAGTTCTGGTGCTTGGGTTAAACATGGTTAAAAATGTTGTAGGACCTCACTGATTTACCTGCTAAAAGTAAGCAGGCTCAGTTGCTGTTGACTTTTCCCATCCAAAGCAGATACTGTTTTGTTAATGGTGTGTTCTATCTACTGAGCTATGGGAAAGGAAGCAAGTCATAGATGAAGCAGTTCCCTGATTGCATTGATGGTCAGAAAAGTCATGGTCCTTTGTAACCTATTTCTGAATGCTTTGACACAAATGTAGCTAAGTACTCATAGGGCTTCTGTTTAGCTTGACTCTAACAGGTAGTTCCTATGTTTAGACATATCATTTCAGTAGCTGGATTCTGTTTTCTTAGATTTGAGCCTACTTTTTTTTTTTATACTTCTGTCTGCATTAAATATTTTGGGGGTCAAAATTTAAATTTCTTAAAAAAAAATGCCGTAAATACTAAGGGTAGGTGCTTGATACCGCAGTTATCCATATCTTTGAATTTCCACAGGTAGGTAGGTGTACATATGGATATTTTGCTGAGATCTTCCTTTCCATAATCCCAAGATTTATTGGTTTAGCCCTCATCATGTAACTAAGCCTAAACAATTCTAAATGCTTTTATTTTGCTTGGTTAGCTATAGCCTGATTAGGTTCTAAAGTGCTTATGCTCATGTTCGCACTCTGGTCTGATATTTTAACCCACTGACAAGCATTTTATGTTTACGTAGCTTTTATTCCACTGATGGAAGTTGTTGAGCTTTTGACTTTGCCAGCTGCTGCAGAACTTTCAGCCTTCTCCAGGTTGTTGACAGAAGCCTTGTGAGGACTGGTTTCATTGAAGGTTTTTGAGGCTCAATAATCAGTGTTGGTATAAGTCAGTACAAAAATCTAAAATGCAAAAATTCCACTGCAGAAATACTTTCCTACCCACATCTCTTTACAGAGGGTGCTGTTAGGGCTTTTGGGATCTGCTCGTGTCATCGCACCAAAAGTTGCCAAAGACTGGGAGGCAACTTTGTATGCACAGAAAGAGTTCACATCTGTTCTGTCTGGTTTCTGATGCAATTTTGACCACATTGAAGTAACTTTTATGAATATTTTCACATATTGCTAGATACTGACAGAACATGTTAGTTATCCGCTTTATTCCTGATAATAAGTCACTCTGGTATAATCATACTCTACTTTTAATTGTACCAATTCAAAGCCAATGTTAGTAACTTCAGCTATCTTTTTTCAGTAGTACTGGGTTTTGGATATGCCTTAAAGGATGCCAGTTATGTAACAAAATGCTGAATTGAATGGTAAATCCAACAGTAAAATGTTTATAGGCATTCAATCACAATTGCAGAAAACCTATTAAATAAAAATACTCTGAAAATCATCTCTGCTGGTTTCTCAAGATCATGGTAACAAATTAGTAAATAAAATCAGCTACATCACTGTATCCCTTTAAACATGGTATCTTTAAGACTAGTCTACCTGTAAACAGCATTTTTGTGGTATTATGTAATATTAAGGAAAAGGCAATTGTGTTTTCCTGAAGATACCATTTGAAGTAAAATGGAAGATTTTTCTTTGTAATTGTATGTATATCAAAAGTGACGCATAGCAATCTAGGAAACAGTCCTTGGAGAGCAATACAAATACAGCAATTCAGCAGCAGCTGACTCTTCATTTGCACATCCAAGTCTCCCCCCACACCACCACCCTGTCCCCAGCTAATTCAGATATTCAGATGTACTGATGTACCTTCTCTTATTTTGCTTTATATTTCTTCTGGTCTTTGTTCTAAGAGAAGACAGATTCTCTCATAATAATGTCTCTGGGTTTGCATCTGAGCTATATCCATATCATCTGCAGCTTCAAAAAGCCCATGTGAGATACCTTCATGGTATCAAGTTTCTGTGATAATATGTTGAGAGAGAGTAAATCTGTTCCATATTTTATCTCATCTTCTGTGGCAAGTCTCAGTCTGCAATGCGTGTAGCATTCAAAATCAAAAATCACTTTTAAATTTGTGCCTTCTTCTGACCAGCATAATACATTCCAAATTCAAACAATGGTGCAGATTTGTGCTTGAATCAGAGAAAAAAATGGTTATATCTCCAAGGTGAAGAAACATAACAGTTTTTAAATGACTAGGATATTTTAACTAAATCCTTTGGAAAAATAAGATCAGATATTAGCAGCAGGCTAAGTGTACTTGCCTGAAGTTTAATTGGGTCATCTCCATGTTATTCTCAGAGTTCAGACATTAAGTTTCAAATAACTACCAAAAACTCAGAAAAAGAGAACCTCATTTACAAGCTGACCTTCATTTATTTGCTGCAGGAATTCTTGGTTGCTTTTTTTGTTGAAGAAATGCTTCAGTCAACAGCCTATGATAGTGGAAGTAATGAGTGTGGCAGGTAAAAAGATACTCTGGAATATTTGGCACTGTTACAGAGCCATGAAATTTTTGGCTTTGAAGCATAACCACTTATGAAATATGTAACCCAACTTCAGTTTCTCTAGACTTGTGGATGAAGGAACTGAGTTACCTTTTTTAGTGCTCTTTGGTTCCAGAGTAGTACAAAGTGAAATAAAAGGGAGGATTTGGTGCTTTCTCTAGAAAATAATTTTTAGGGCTTCCCATTTAAATTTAAATAGAGCTTTACAGTAAATATCATGGACTACACTGAAAGCAGTAGTTGATCAGAAATACTAAATTTATTTTTAAGTAAATTGGGTTTATAACTTACACTAGGTAAATGTATACATGGCGTATTTAATCTGTAATAAAAGTCTCCATGCAGGGAGTTAATAGAAGCAGTATGTTTTATATACCAGCCTGTACATAAATGCGTCATCTGGGCTGTGAAGTGAGTTCTTGGTTGATGACATGCCAGGCATACAGGAAAAGCCATGTTAATCACGTGGAATCAAAAAAAAAATTTGTTAATTCTATTTGCTTTTGAGGTCATCTATATCATCATTAGCAGTTCCTGGTACTCCTATAAATGTTAGCTGCATGGTTTTGTCACTATTGTGTGACATTCTAAACGATCTTTTTCAAAAACCATCTTCATCAGCTTTGACTTTTTTGCCCAATAAAATTATTTTTCTTGGAGTGACTCCCCCAGAAGAAATGATTGAAACTGCCTTTCGTTGTGCAAAAACTGTTCTGTGTAACCATCTATCTAGTTTGATGGTTACACAGTTTGATGATTACATGTTGGTAATAATGACTTTATCCATTTCTGCTTCCATTTCACTCCTGAGTATTTTTTCTCATGTAGTCAACATATATGTTAATGCTGTTAAGCCCAGCTCACAGCTTTTATAAATTTATATGCAAACTCAAAAATAGAAGTTAAAAGAGGAGCTGGTAGAAATCATTACATGAATGCTAACAAGGAATCTCAGGAAATAAATTTCACAGTGCATGTAATTAATTCAGTGAAAATGTATACAACTTAAATCTGCATTGAAAGTACATACTGGATTATGTGCAGTTTATTTTGAGATATGAAATGATATTTGTCCAGAGTGTCTCTTGACAAATGTGCAGAATAAATGTGGAGGAATAACTACTTCCTATCTGAATAATTTTCTTACCTGCAGTATTTTGGCTGTTTCAAAGGAAAAAAAAATTGTTCTGATTTTTTAAAAAATAATCAGGATATCTTAAGTATGCTATGGAATTAACCCAAAAGATCTTATCGTGAAGGTTGCACTGCTAAGGAAGGTGGTATTTCAACCTCCAACCTATTTCAAAATTGAAAGCCTAAATTTTGTTATAAACTTAAATTAATGGTATTGCAGACTTAAATATAAGGCTCTTTGTATATGAAGAGTAAATATTTTGAAGCCATTTAAAAATTTCTGTGGTTTTTTAGACATTTTTTAAAATGTTTATTAAAACCTTCAATCCTTTAGGAAAAGTTGTGTTATATTTTATAACCCAAGAAAGGCACGGTGTCTCAAACAACTCTGGTTTTGCAATAGATGCTGAAGGTGAATTGGTCTGACAAAATATTTTGGATTTTTTCCCTGTAAACAGTTTGTTATTGATTATGAATAAATGCAGTTCAAACCCAAAGAAATACACTCAGTGCTTTAGAAAGGTAAAATTCACAAAGTGAAGTACATTTTGGAGCAAACAGGTTATGACTTGCATGGGTTAAAAATTTCTGTGATATTAAAAACCTAGCAGAAAAAAGTATGTAAGACCAGTGTTTGGGATAAAGTGACAAGCTGAATTTGGACAAGGAAAATGACACCCTTTTAAATCATCACAATTTAATCTGTTGGCACTACTTTGTGATGGCTTGATATAGAGCAAGTTGGATTTGGGTATTGTTCAGAAATTGCAGCACTGACCACGTACAAACTGGCAGATGAAATGATATTGAGGATTTTTTGGATGGTGTCATACAAGCACTTATTTTACATAGGTGAGGTTCAGGAACTATTTTCAAATATAAAAGAAGAGTTGTTTAGAAGGCAGAATCTTAGGAGTAATTTCTTGCCGTTTGCTACGAAGCTTCTGTCATCTTTCATTTCCATGTCCTCATTAAACCCTCAGCTGTGCCAGGCAGCAGCATACTGCGGATATCTTCATTTCCTCAGGGAACTTGTCCAGGTATAAAATGATCCAAAAGGGAGAAAAAATTTTACTTGTAAACCAGATCAGTTCCACAGTGTGGTGGACCGTGGGCCTTTTCAGGCACCTGTGCTTTGTTAAGCAAGACGGGGAACAGGAGTCAGTACAAAGCAGGCATGGATGTGGGCAGGGTAATAGTGGCTTGCATAAACTTTTCTTGCTGCCAGAGGGAATGTTAATAAAACTGTAGTCACGCAGCTGCTATTCAGGTATTGTGAGTGCCTATTATTTGAAAACAGGCTTACCTTAGGAAAAACGATGAGATTCTCTTGAAATAGTCAGGAATTTCCCAAAGGAATGTGCATAAGGTTCTCTGCCTTTAGGTACTACAGTAGCAAAGTGGTGATCAGATCACATTTCTAAGTTGTTTTTTTTATCCTGGGAGCAGGACACTGACTTTTATTTGAAAGACAGTACTAAACTGTACTAAATTACTAAATAATTTCAATTTATAACTTGATATGAAACAGTGTACTTAACAGAACTTTTGTCAGTGCTGTAGCTTCAACTACTTGTGTGCCTTTTTTGTCCTAGGCTGATACATAACTTGCTCTGCGCAAAGTACTTATTGAATTGCAGAAGGTGTCTTCTAGAGAGCTTTTGTAAAGCACTAGAGGTTTGCTCTGGATGAAGTTTTTTCTTATTCATTAAAGCTTAGAAGTGTGTGTGGATACTGTTCTACATATTCTGTGTGTGTATGAGAGAATGTATTCAGCCTTCTGTAAGTACCTGTCAGAATGATGCAATTATTTATGAATAGCACAGGCAGCTTGCTTCATATTTTGTGCTATTCATACTTCCCTGTTTTTTTCTTGCTTTTTTCTATGTTTAATTTTTTCTTTTCAATGTAGAGCTCTTTTTGATTATGACAAGACTAAAGACAGTGGCCTTCCGAGTCAAGGATTAAACTTCAAATTTGGCGATATTCTCCACGTCATTAATGCTTCTGATGATGAATGGTGGCAAGCACGGCAGGTAACTCCAGATGGAGAAAGTGATGAAATTGGAGTTATCCCAAGCAAACGGAGGTATGTCATACTTTATTGACTTTGAGATGTCTGCTATTAAACATCTGATCTCATTAATACATATACTGTATATGCTTTTCTCTTTGTTGTTAATCCTGTACCACATCAGCCACTTGTTTGATTTTGGTTTTTTGGTTTGGTGTTTTGTTTTTTTTTTCAAGTAATCTGTAGTGGGATTCTCATTTACTTAATGAGAAGTTTATTAAAACCCTGTTTAGCCTTAGGAGTTGTGTGCTGAAGTTGATAAAGGTAGTCCACATCCACCGTCTCTGTTCTCATTGTAAGCAAGTTATGGGTTTAATAACATCACATGTGGGTTTAATAACAGTTTAATAACCATTTATGTATGAAAAGATGCAAAGTGAATTTTATTCAAGTCACGACACTATCATGAATTCTTTCTACCCAGAACCTGGAAAACTGGAAAATCATCCTTTGGTAGCCAGAGCCAATGGAGATGAGGTTTTGGTTGGCATACTGGAGACTCAAATAAGAGTTTAAGTGCTCTGAATCTTAATATCTGCTGTTAACTGATAATTGAGGCTGTTCACTTACTGTGTCATGTTTCCTCTTTGCACCCTCTGGATTTATTGAACACATATAGTCACAAAATACTCCCAGTACTCTCACAGCTCATCACTTGAGAAATAACAGTTTTCCATTAGCAGGCTTCCATTTTCTGAATATGTCATAAGCAATAAAATGTGTAGTTCGAAAGGTACATCAATATAGTTCTTTTGTAACAAGCAGTAACTTGAAGTTCTGATTCTGCCATTGTTGTGTGTGTTTTTGTGGCAGAGTTGAGAAAAAAGAACGAGCCCGTTTGAAGACAGTGAAATTCAATTCCAAAACAAGAGGAGATAAAGGGGTGAGTTAATGAAGTGCTGGCATTGTGAATGGTAACATTTTTCAGTGATTTTATGTGTGGAGAATCAGTTTCAGATTTGAGTGAAAAGACTAAATTCTATCAAACAGAAATAAAATAATTCTGAACACCAAAGCAGACTTCAGTTGCCAAAACACTGCAAATTGTTTAAAGAATTAGCATAGAAATATATATGCTTGTTAATACTGTAATGTAGTAGGAGCTGTATATCCTAACCAAGTATTGAATAGTGCCATTTCCAATAGCTGTGGTTCCTGTCCCAGTACATGTGATGGGATTGAGTGGTGAGAAAGCAGTGAGCCTATGAGTAGTAATAGGAATATTTGTAGCCAAAATTATAGCAATTTCATAATGGCACAACAGTTAAATTTGTTTGTTTTGAGGGTGAGGCTTTTTTGAAATGTTTTGTTTGTTCTGAAATTTGAGAAACAATTCCACAACCTTACCATTTCTACAGTAGTATATGACTAGTAATTTCAAGACTTAGGCATGTGCATTTTAGATGTAAGTCTTCTAAAGTAATAATATATTGCCATTTTAAAAAATCTGAAGTATGCTTTAAGCTCCTGAGGAAGCTATTTCTTAAATAGTGATTATATTTTTAATTGCACTAATGCTGTAGCATTTGTTAGTTGTTATTGTAAATCCTACAAATGCCTGTTAGTAATTTATTTCAGTTACAATGTTTACATAACTTCAGAAATCACATCTGTAAAATATTAAAGCTTCAGTATTACGTCCCGATAGTGTAGGACTACAAAGTATAAAGACTCTAAAATCCATATATACATCCCTCTGCTATATGGCAAAGGTTTCAGTTATTAACAAAATGTCATGGTTTTCCCCATATGTATTTGTTTAAAAGGAAATCAGTATCTCTAGCTACTTTCTGATGCACAATTATGGTACTGCCTTGGAGATTCGCTGGATTAATTGCAGTATTTTTCTGTTTTGGTGCATTCATAATTTGGTATTGGAATAAAATGTTATCAACTGACATGGTAATTTGAGTTTGCTTTTTAGAAGTCATACAAAGAGTGGCTTAAATACTTCAGATTCTTTTCATTACGTTAAGTAATTTTTCAAATGTTACCATGTTCTTTGAAAGATAATTGCATGGTTTTGTAGTTTGTCTACCAATAAACTGCAAACAGTTAATTACTGACGTGTTTGAAGTTAGCATTTTGACAACAGCAGAATTGGTGCACAGTCCCTGTGTACTAACAGAGCACCAAAGAAATGCATGGAATACTGAGTGGAAAAGCAACTACGCTTGCCATTGATGTAGAACTGCAGTTCTCTTTCTTTAGTAATATTTCATTTTGCAAACACGCTTGCACTGTTCACAATCTTTTGCTTCAGCTGTAAATGTTTTAACATCAGAGTTTCTCTTGAAAGTATTCCTCCTGTATTTGTCATGATAATACTTTTCCCAGTAAGTTGACTGCACCGTCCATGTCCTCATGGACCACATGCCTTCCTGTGTCTGTGTATGCTAATACTCCATGAACAGGATGAAATACCCATTTTGTACAGTTTTTGAAAATGTCTATTTCCTTGAAGAATAACCCTAGTGATGGCTAACATTGAAATCCATGTTCCTTTCATTGTAAGGAAAGCTAAAAAGTCTGGAGCAGAAATGGTTACATTTTATTCTTGCTCGGTCCTTTCATATACACATCTCATTTTCTGTGCTGCTTCTGATTTAATATATTCCTGCTTATGATGCTTGTGAATGATTGCCAGTGGGCTTATGAAAAATTTAATGCAATTACTATGCATTTTCAACTAATAAGCAAATCCTTCTAGCTTTTTATAATCATGATATCTTTTAAAAGTAATCTTTTGGCTAATCTTTTATGCAAAATCAGTATAATATTACTTTTATTTTCTCTTTTTTTTTGGCAATGGAACTGACTCTGACCATTATACATGCAGTATATAAACTTTCGTATTGATTCAGGAAGACTTACTGTGCAGAAAGTTAAAATAATTATTATGAAATATTTTCAAAACTATAATGAAGAACCTGATTATGTTTTATGAAGTCCAATAAATCAGCCACTCCTTTTAACTGTAGAAATTGCAGATTCTCACTGCCTCAGCTAAACTGAACCATTTTAGCTTTATTACATTTGTCTCCTTTTACCAAACTGAGGGACTTGCCCAAATGAAACAATTACATAGATGTGAGACTTCTACTTTTTGAATTTACATTACAGTATTTTTCAGTATACTCAGAAAGGATCTCCTCTGGACATGTTTCTTTGTTGCCCTTTTTCTGTAGATGACATTACCCTTCCTGGTTGTGAGAAATCATTTGCAGTGACTTGACTTCTGTTAGAGAAGGTCAGGAGGACCATAACGTAAAAATTTGCCTGTGCCAAGTATTGTTCCTGCCAGCATATGATTGGCTTGAAACTTGATCTTTTGTCAATGTGTCAGGTTGATAATTTACCAATTTTTATAGTGGAATAACAGTTTTAGTCGAACACAGATGCAAGGCAATTAAAGGTTTTATGGATTTCCTCCTTATCACAGTATTGTTATTTCCAGAGCTCAATGTCACTGATCGTGCTCCCATGGTACCATGTGCCTCTTTAACACCTTGTAATTTCAAGTAATTTTTAAAAAAAAACATTGGTAATAAAAATCACTGGATTTTTCTGCTATTGCCCAGCATAGCAAAAGCATCTGTATTAAAACAGATGGCCAGAAGGATTGTTAGTCCTGTAGCAGGATGCAGCTTTTGTGTTGCACTGTAGGAAAAGAGCACAGCTATAGACATTCTCTGTAGGAAGGCCAAGTGCTAGTTTTCAATTGTACCAAAAAATGTGGCCCACCATTTAAAAAAAAAATTTGTCCTGTTTGACCCCTAGTTGTTACTGTAATTCATTCCATACTTAATGCTGGTAGAAAGGATAATATGCCTTTTTGGAACTGTATTGCATATAATAGAAGAATGTGAACTCACATGGGCTGAAGAAAGACAATTACTTGAAAGTTAACATGGTCCGAAATTTAGAAACAATTGTTAAGAGTCGTGATTGCATGATGATTTTTTTTTTTTTTTTACAATAGCTTTTAAAAGATGTTTCTGTGGTGCTTTTCTTACTTCCTGCTGCACATAGCTTAGAAATAAATAGTTCCCCTACAGCACAGGGTCTCAAAACCAAGTTGGGTGTTTTCCTATTTTGCCATCCTTCCCATTGTAGTTCTTTTCTGCAAACCAAATGACAAAAACATGGCAAATTTTATGTCTTGGCAAAACTGGTCAGATGAGTCACTCATGCCAAAAGAGGGAAGGAAATTTCTGCTGACTTTAAGTTAGCTGTATTAGCTCTAGTTCTGGGCATAACTGCAATTAAAACATTACTGACTTATTTATACTTTGAGGTTTTTTACTGACTTGGAACAGCAAATTAAAGGTGCTGTAGTCACAAGATGCCTTCAGCAGAAGACATGGCAGATATTACTAAACTCTGTGCTAAGTACCTCTAGACATACCTATATATGAATGAAAATGCATTGATGCTCTCCATCACTTGGACAAGGAGCACAATAATAGTTTATATTCACATGGATGTAAATGTCTATGTAAGTAACTCTAGAAATGTTTGTAGCAACTGAGATGCAGAAATTCTTCAGCAACATGAGCAGTTAATGTCAAAAGTTGCTGAACATGATCCTTGATATACAGGGTTTTTCATGTGGTAATTATAAATGCAGTCTTGAAAAACATAATTGCCACAATAAACCAATGAAATTAGTTTGTCTCTTTTGAAAGTTAATCTTTGTATTGGGATGCAGACTTACATAGAACAAAGTCATTTCTTTCAGGGAACTTGCAATGAACTGCAATAGTAAAACATTGATACAGGTTTTGGAGTTGTTTGTTTTAGTTGGTTGGTAACACTGCCAAATACTTCTGATGTTCTGTTACAGTATCAGCTGTTTGCAAAAACCACAGCTTTTTTTTTTTTTTGGGCTTTTTTTTTAAAAATACTGTAACCCCTAAATGAGATAATATCAATGATTTAATTGACTTTGAGTCATTATGGTTTGGCCATCTTACAGCAGCCTAGTTTTCACTTTTTTTTTTACACTCACAGTAAGCCTAAATTTGTGAAATACAGGTCAGGCTGTATAGGATGAGCTAGTTTTCTCAGTACTAAGCATGTGAAACATGGAGAATATGAGCAGAGTCATGATCCCAGTCTCTATTTCTTATGAGCTGAGAAGATAAGTGTTAAACTGAGATATGCACTGCATAATGTGGTTGTAGGAGTCAGCTTCCGCAAAGCTGCTGGTCTGGGCCTTTGTTCACACAGACATTAGACATCCTTTGTTTTGCCCCTCCTTCTCTTCTTCAGCAGTCATTCAATGACAAGCGTAAAAAGAACCTCTTTTCCCGAAAATTTCCCTTCTACAAGAACAAGGACCAGAGTGAGCAGGAAACCAGTGATATTGACCGTAAGTATGTGGCATTCGATGGAGAGCGAAGCACAGTAGAAGGGCCTGCTAGACTGCACTAGGGTGTTACCATGGAGACAGTTTCATGAGCTGCAACAGGCTGAAGAGCTTGTGGTGCCAATGGCAAACCAGTCTACCAAACCGGTGCAACCCTTTGTTTGCTGCTAAAATAAAACTTAACACAAGAGTATCCCAGTTTGGAATAAACTGGGCAATATTGTTGACTAACTGGAGGAGATAACTGCCTTCCAGTGCTGTCAGTGATACTTCTCTGTTTCTGACTTGGAGGAGAAGGCACAATTTGATGAAAGTATAATGGAGCTTACCAGCTTCTCAAATCAGTCCCTTTAGACTGGTTCTTCAAAGTCGTTCATTCTAATTTGATTTTGCTAATGAAGAGAGGTTACTTTGATTTTCATTGTTCTTGCCAGCACTAAAAAACAAAGTGTATTCTCAAAACGTAGTTGCATAAATTTGCTAATTTAGACCAGGTTCAAAACACTGTTCTCTGCCATTTGCATTACTGATTGCACTTCATGTGCCAGTCAAGTCAAATTCTATAGACTTATTTTCCCTGTGATGTTCTAGGAACTGTCTCCTGTCGTAGCGCCAATTTTATATATTACTGACAATTATTTTCTTTGTGATTGTCTTTTTATTGCTTGCCCTCTGGGGACTACTCTGCAGGAGGTCCCTGACGACATGGGATCAAAAGGCCTGAGTAAGTGATCAAAATACTCCCAAGTTATTTTAACCTCCATCTGAAAAATTACTACTTTTTTTTTTTTGACAGATCTCTTTGAGATTGGTGCTCTACTGGCATAAGGAGGTTGACTAAAAATGGTTCATAAGCTTTTCCTCGTTTGTAATCTTTTGGAGTTTTTGCTTTCAGGAACATGTAAAGTTTATGTGACTGTCACATTAGATTTGTTTTGTTTTTAGAAGCTTACCAGTGCTTTCTTGTTTGTCCTTAACAGTACTGTGTTTTTAAATTTGGTGATTATTTTTTAATGTTATTTATATCTTGTCCTTGTATTTTTATTTATTTAAAAATAACCTTATGGCTTTTTACAGTAATAGTACAACCATTGCCATGCTACTTTAACTAGTTACAGTTTTCACTCCTCTCTTTAGGCGACTGATGTTTACGGCTACTTAAAGCAAACAAAACTTTCCCTTAACAAATGCCATGAGAATTTTTCTGTTTGACTTGAATGCTCATGATGCTTTTAGACCAGGTGGACGGCTAACAGGGGAGACTTATAAGCATTTGTCATATTTCTATTTGAATCCAGTAAGATTCAAAAGTTGCTCTATACTCTCAGCAGATCTGTTTGTGTATACACACCTCACCACTAAATGTATTAAAATGACAAATAAAAAAAGTCAAGACCATGATTTCATCACAGGTATTAAATTCACAGTTAGGCACTTATGCAATAGGAACAGTAGTCTCTAAAGGGATGTGCCTAAGGGTCATTAAGGATAGCATTTCTTCCCAAGGCATAACTGTAAGGCTCAGTGTTTGTGAAATTACTTGTAGGCCAGTGTGCTTCCGTACCTGGCCTCAATCATGAAGTAAAAATTCTAGTCACTGTAACATTCATTTTTCAATTCTGAAATGGCTACTTTCAAAGGAATTATTCATCTAGACCAGAAGAATTTAGCAACCTTTATGGCCTTATGGTTTAGAACAAGATCAAAAGCAGCCTTTATGGCCTTATGATCATACCTAGTTTAAACTACGTAATATGGTCCAGAAATATCTCTAGATGACTCTATTCTGTAAACAGTTGGCTTCTAGTCTGTTTTTCAGCACAGACTTTTTGAAACTGCCTTACCACACTTAATTCAAGTTGTGTTACATGCTACACTGTATTTCCTCTAATTTAATCCATTATTTTCTGCTACAAGACTCTAAATGTAATCAATGAATTGCCTGCATAAAATTTGAAATGCCATCATTTTTACTCAACTCATGAAATCCCATGATTTTTACTCAAAAAAATTCATCCCGAAGTGAAAACCTAAAAATTGCAGGGTTACATGTGAATCGTGAATTAGTGTACTTTTTGTAATCTTATTTTGTGTGCTGTTTAATGTTTTTCTTTTTATTAACATCAATTCCTTTCATATGAAATTAAGCTTGATCCTGAGAGCTATGAGAAGTACCTTAAAACTTTTATATGCAGTATGTATTGATTTCAGCACTTTGATATGAGTATTGTCTTTCATCTGGATTATTTTTTGTCGATTTTCTTTCTGTTTGACTCATGCCATTGGTGTATGTTCCTTATTTTTTTCCCATTGTGTTGCAATTTCAGAGCATGTAACCTCTAATGCCAGCGATAGTGAAAGTAGTTACCGTAAGTGTTTTTAAGTTCTTTGTTTATTCAGAACCTTTGTTTTGTAGCTCTTTCTTTGGTTTTGTTTGTCTGTCTTTTCTGGGTATTTACATGTTAAATAGAACTTCCAGTCACCTTCAGGTGAAATCTGTGTTTGTGTATTTGGTGCAGTACTGCAAATTGTTCTATGTCTTTGTTTTTAAAAAACTCCCTAGAATCACTGCAAACCTCCTTTATGGATATTTTTATTGTTGCCTGTGATTTTCTTAGTTCAGCTTAATTTGAATCTGCTCCTATTTTTTTTTTTTTTTTCAAATTACGCAAGCTAGCTAGACCTGTTAAATTTAAATGTAAATTTAATACTGACAAATATAATTATATGTAGCTGAGACTTAATACTGGAAGTGTAATAACCAAACTGTGTAATCTGTCAAATAATGCCATAACTATCTAAAGTTTTTCACAACTGATAGTCAGATTGAATATGTATATACTTCAGTGAAAGTACAGATAAGCAAACATGTATTTACCCTTGCTTTCAGCTCATTTATTTTGTCAAGCATGGGTGCTTAGTATGAACTGTCTTCAAAGCATACGACACACATTCAGTGCTGGAGTCAGTTTTGATAAATCAGCATGCTAGTTCTCTCTCTCTCTCTGAAGACGTAGTGTCTTCTAAATACCACACTCAGTTTGCTTTTTCTACTAGCATAAGCTTCAGTAGTGTTAACTATTACCCAGTAGCACTCCATGTTCATGGTGGGTAATAGGCTGCATGGTGCTGCTCTACTGTGCTTTAACATGTCTTAAACCATAGCAAGAACTCGAATGCCACTGCTCATTTCCAGTGAACAGCTTCCCAGTGAGGTTGCAGTCTAGACCTGGAAGCCATGATAGACCAGAGCAGGACAACAGCAAAGCTGAGGATTTGAAGAGAAACATGAAAAGAAGAAACAGTAGAAGTCATGCAATGATTTGCTGCTCAGCTCCTGGCTGCCTGCTAACTGTGTAATGGGCACTGCAGAAATACGTAATTTATGTCAGGATAATAAGGAAGGTGGTTCATTAACAGATATATATGTTTGGAAGCTGTAGATCTTTTCAGAGGTGATGAGCCACATATTTTCTTCCAGATGATTACACTGAAGGAGAGAATGTATATACACATATGCAAAATGCTGATGATGTTGCAGACTGTAATTGAAAAGAAACCAATTGAGGGAGGCATCTGTATTGAGAGTAACACAGAACTGAGCACATATGGAAGTTGCCTTTGACAAGGAGAAATTTTAATCATTTTTAATGACACACCATTAAAACTATCTAACCATGACTATTTCTTCATAAATTTGCTGCTTTGCTCTCTTCCCTCACTACCAAGGTTTTTCTGAGAGCTTGCTTTATATACATTTAAACCTCATTATTGGTACTACTAGTTAGTTTTTTACTCTATTGTTACTTGAGAAGCCAGGATTTTATTGTAAATGTCATGGATTTGCTTATGTCAATGTGTAACTCTGAGCACTTTTTATTAAAATATTCTTTTAATTTCTTCTTACTGCTGTCTAATATGAAAGTTATCTTGA
This sequence comes from Corvus brachyrhynchos, assembly GCF_000691975.1. Lineage (NCBI taxonomy): Eukaryota > Metazoa > Chordata > Aves > Passeriformes > Corvidae > Corvus > Corvus brachyrhynchos. Next base: position 845,077 of record NW_008236622.1, read on the forward strand.
TTACAGATGAGTACGGTTGTTCAAAAGGTTCATTCCATTAATACTAATTTTTCTAAAGTATTGAAAAGCAGTGACAATATATACTTTTTGCCCTCGATCAGGGGATGCTTTTCACTTGTTCTTATCTCTTTAGTAGTCTGCATAACTAATCTTTGACCTTATAGCAATGTGACTTCTCCAAAGAAATATCTAATTATACGTGAGCTGGATCTTTCATAGATGAGTTGATAGTTGGTGACTCCCTATTCCTCTCCCTAGCCTAAAAAGGGTTCTGAAAGTATATACTGTCCTTCTAAAATCCATTTGCATGAGTAACTTTTTGAGATATTAAAATGTACAGGTTGCATGGTTTTGTGTCTGTCTTAAGGTATTCCTCACTTGCAGCAATTTAGGAAATTAAAGTCTTCCTTCATGTATTGCTGTAGGACAGTTTGAATGCAAACTTATTGCAAACTAAGAGAAATATTTCTGTTAATGAAATGGTAAAATTTAGATTTAAAATATCAGTGGCATTTGCTTTGAAATAGAGATAGATATATAGAAGCAATATATGAATTTATAGAAGTCTTTGTCTTTCCTCTGTTTCTACACAACTGTGGTGTAGCCTTGGTATGTTCTTTTGCCTGTTTTAAGTATGGCTTATGAACATCAAAGAATGCTCCAAAATTAGACAAGTTAAATACTTGAGGACTGTATTTTCTTCAGTTCAAAGCTATGTCATATAATTTGAGCTTGTATCTTCAGAATTATAAATTCTCTGCTGTCACAGTTAATTTTTAGTTATGTCATTGAAAGAAATTTTACTCAGAGATATGTTAGACTAGAAGTAATCTTTTAGAGACATGGCAACTGAGGTATATTTCAGATGCTTTCACTAACATTTAAAAAGCCTACAGCTGTCAAAATTCAAGATTGAGTTATTTTAGTTTCATTCACTGCTAATGTGCTTCCTGGAGCTGAGAACAATCCAAAGCATTCCTTGCTTTCAACTTTGTCTTTAAAAATTAATTGATAAAATAGTAGTTGTTTAGTATATACAGTCGTAGCGTTTTTGGTAGAATTAGAGTGGCTGAAGATGTTTATATAAATGCCAGTTCATGGTAAAGTTAATGGAAGATCTGTACACCTTGACATACATGGTTACCAGCCATGTATAAATATGGAAAAATGTAATTGTAAATGCTGGCTTCAGAGGATGGAGAATGCTCCCGATGCGGGTGGCACTGCTCTAGCAGTGAATGACAGCATGCATGTGTTGCATCCAGGACATGTGGGGAACAGCATCTCAGCAATGCTTGAAAGTTCTTCTTGTGCTTGACACCAGCTTGACATGCCAACATACACCAGGAAGTTATTTATACGGTATGCGTCTTATGCTTTAAAGCTTGGTGTTTGGCTTAGCTTTGTGAGTTTTGTAATTCATCGCTCTTGAAAGATGTCCCTCATCAGTATCATCAGTATTGTAATGCATATTGCTGAACAATGTCTGTATCGTTATAGTCCATGGAGTGACTCAGCTTAAATATGTTGCTTTAGGAAAAAATACATTCATATGTCTTTGCCTTTACATTTTAGGTGGCCAGGAGGAATATGTGTTGTCATATGAACCAGTCAATCAACAAGAAGGTTTGTAGATCTCGCTCAGTAAAAAATAATTTGAATTGTTAGAATGCTTCATGTACCTTTATGTACTAAGCACCATTATAAACAACTTCACCCTTTTAAACTTACTGTTATTCAAATGAATAAATCATAAAGGCATAAATTATTAAATAAAATGTCTAAATTATTTAATGCAAAATCCAAAGGTGGGCTACTTCAATAATTTCTTGTGTGGTTTATATTGTGGAAGGAAATGTAGTATGCTTAACAGTTTCATCAGTGAGAACCTTGGAAATTATCGTTTTCTTCTGTTTCATATTGCCTTAGCATTCTCACTGTTTCTGTCACAGCAAAAAGTGTATGAATAGATCACTTGTCTATTTACCAACTTTAATTGAAATGTCTCTGAACAGTCTCCCATTTCTGTATGGACTTCTTACGTGGCTAATTTGGTTAACAATTGCCAAGGGATTTTTTCCAGAAAAAAAGTAAAATTTAATGAAATGGAAATCAATAGGAGAAAATATTTTCTCACACTTGCATTTAAAAAAAAAATGCTTTTCACTGATTTCCAGTGGAATGGTTTTGTGTCTCTTCACCTTGGTCTTGATTGTGATTCACTGTGTGAATATAGACACAATTTTTAGTGTTCCCAATCACTGGTACAGGTGCTTTACATTATTTGATACATAGCTCATATACTTGTAAATTATTCTGATGAAAGGAATGTCCTTTGGGAATACTTATCTGTTACCTATCAAATCAGATGGCAGTCAAAGTAAATATACATCACATATTCACAGGAATTTTGAGTGCCGAGATTTCATTTTTGGTTTCCTGCAGTGAGTGGTGTGGCCAAGTTGTTTTTGCAACACATACACCTGTATAGACTTTCCACTCTGACTTGATAATCATGGCACAAAGGCCTCAGTTTATCAGTAATCTTCCAGAAGTAGTAAAAATTGTTATACAAGGCTAATATAGACTACATTATTTATGTAATATAATTTGAATTATTGCAAAATGCCAAATAAAGTTATGGATGAGAAATGCTTGAATTAAGACTCTACTAGAAATTGGGAGATGGTAGCCCTCTTTGATATAAAGTAAATTATGCCTAAACTAGGAAACTGGAGTTTTGTCACCCTCACAGGAGCAGCTGCTGGTCTGTGTGTGCCCCCTCGCCAGAGGGACTCACAATGGGAGAAAAAGCAAAGATTTTTGTTATTTAATTAATAAGCTGATAGTTACTGGATTCAAGACATTCCTCTTATGAATATAGTAATGCAGTGGAAAGGAAATAGCTCCGAGTCAAATTAAAATATGTTTAATATGCCAGACTTTAATTAATTGGTACTCATTTGTGCAGACAGATTTGAACCTAAAATTAAAATTTTTACTGCTGAAATTACATGATCGTGACAACATACTTGGGCATTATTGTCTTAATGGTTCTTAAAGTGTGATTAGACATAATCTACTTAAGCTTAATTTTCAACTAAAACCCCTTTATTATAAATAATTAAACTACTTTTAAAAGATACTACACTTAATTTTGTAAGGGTGTTAATAGTTACAGAAACTATTTATAGTTGAGTCATTTTGTATGTGAGTGCTTAATTGTGGTCTTACAGGAAAAGAAGCTTCTTCCAACAGACACAGAATGTCATGAACTGTGCTGCTGCTTAGGTGTCTCTTTGAATTGAAAAGATTTTCAAACCTCCCCTCTTTCCTTTTTCCATTAAAATTTAGGATGTTACTTTGTGAAAAGGGTTTTTTTTTCCCCAAAGCCTTCATAATTTAAGACTCATTTTCAATCACTGAGGATGATGATTTGAGAGTGAAGGTCTAACATCTTACTATGACTATGATATTAACTGATTTATGTTCTTCAACGTGTTTTTATTCTCTTCAGAAGTACATATTCTTTTAAGTATTAAAATCATTGCTATGTGAGAAAGCTTATTTTGATGAACTCTTAAAAGTTAATAATCATATGAAATATAACTGATGTTATTCCTTTATGTTTAATAGTCAGTTACACTCGACCTGTGATTGTTTTGGGACCCATGAAAGATAGAATAAATGATGACCTGATCTCAGAATTTCCAGACAAGTTTGGCTCATGTGTTCCACGTAAGTTTCAGCAAACACTAAGGCAATTTTAAATTATACTTTTCTCTTAATTTTTTAATAGACATCCTCTGTTTCTTGGGTTAAAAAAAAGTTAATATATTGTTTAAACTTTATAGACCTATCTTAATGTTGTCAATTTGTTTGTGAAAATTTTGCAGTATAAATGGGAGACTTTTTGGATATTGTAGCGAAAAAAAGTCACTGTTTTTTATTTTCCTTTAAAAACTACTGGTTTATATTTAAAGATACTACTAGACCAAAACGAGATTATGAGGTGGATGGACGTGATTACCATTTTGTCACTTCTCGAGAGCAAATGGAGAAGGATATTCAGGATCACAAATTCATTGAAGCTGGCCAGTACAATAATCATCTTTATGGAACAAGTGTCCAATCAGTGCGAGAAGTAGCAGAAAAGGTAAATCAGTGCCACTTACTTTCTTTTACTGAGGTGATTATATGCCTGTGCTGACAGGGAAAAAGAGAAGAATGGCAAGAAGCCATTAGGAACACTCTGACTTCTAAAGGAAATTGTATAAAACTAGAAACAAAGCACATTGTCACAGATGCATTTAAGGAAATAATGAAGCTTTGGAATAATGAAAGCATCATGATTAAATTGTGGGAAAAGAGCAATGATGTTGTGCCCTCTCATTTAAAGAGAATATAGAAGAAATAATTGGAATCATAGGCTAATGAGCTGAGCTCACATACATAGATCATTAACTAATTAAGGTAGTGCTGGTAGAATTAATTAATATGATGATCCCTTTGACATAGACCTGTGTAGAAGAAAACTTGTAAAAATGTTATTCCTTGTGCTCCTCATAGTTTTAGCTAACAAAGGGAAAAGAGTAAATGTAAAGAATTTAATTTTAAAAGTATTTTTTTCCATAACTACACTTATATTTTGAAGATTGACCTTACTGTTTCTATCCCAAAGTGATTTGAGTTAACTATTTCTTGCAAATTCTACTTATTTCTAAAGTCAATCTGAAGTTGACTTGATCTGTCTGAAAAAAAGTGGGAAAAAGAAAGTGTATGTCTGAGAGTGCTTGTCCTAAAGAAAAATTTTTGGTGAAAATTTTTTGCAAATGTTCCATGTTGAGTTGATGAATGTTGCTCTATTGCTTACAAATCCAGTGCATTTACAGTAGCCAATGTTATCTGATTTCTGTGAGAGAAGGACCAGCTATTTTCTAGGTGGGAACTCACAAGTGTGGGCACAGTCAGTCTGGACATGCAGAGGGTAAGTATGGGTAACCCATGGGCCACAGGAGTGTAGTTAAGTCCTCTGGAAAACTCTGTAGACCATTTTGACCAAATGGGTGAGTATTGCTATTTCTGGCAAATGAATTTACTGGAAGCAAAACCAGGGCAAACATGGTGAGATTCTGTGGGTCAAGTGATGTTTTCTTCTCCTGTCTTTCTCACCATAGGGAATGGAACCTGGCCCTGTGGGATATAGTGAGAAAAGCAAAGGAAAGAATATTAATTACAGAATTGTTCAAGTAAATGAACAGTACTTTGTATGGGAGGCTGAACAAAGCTGTGAAATTATCATATGTGGATAAATGATGAAACTGTTGAACAGCTTAAACATTATAAATCTGTTGGCAGTGGCTTCACTTGGTGGCACGAATACAATCCTTCAGTTCCATCCTGGACCTGAAAGTGGCTCTGTTCTTTTGTCCATCTGTTGGGATTAGTAAGGTACAAAATTGCTGTGAATCTTTCACAAATGGACATGAAGAACAAAGTATTACCGAATGTCTCCATGCAGTTAAATGTCTTGCACAGGCACTGTGGGACTTTGGGTAGATGCAGCAACTTCTCAGTTGCAGCTAACTTTATTTTTCTGGGAAGCAATGGCCTGTCCTTCAGAACTTTACTTCAAAATCATGACAGGGCTGCAAACTGGTTGATCTGGGACTACTCCCATCCTTGTATTCTTTTCCATCTTGCTGAAAAGATGAGTCTTTTCAGTGGGTTTTATTGCTGGGATACAAAAGATGATTTCCAGGTTTTCTACTTGGATGAATTTAGGAGAAGACAGAACAGAAGTGACTGCTATTGCCCCAAAAGAACCAGAAACAGTATTCTTAAAATAGCTTTCAGTTGTGTTCATTTGCCCATGCTTCCAGCTGATCCCTGTCTCTCTCGTTTCCTTACCCGCAATGGTAACAGCTAAAGATGCTTTCTGATGTCATTGTTCAGTTATAGAGGGCACTGGCTGCTGTGCTGTGCTTCTCAATCAGATGCAGTGCAAGTAAGGAACTAAAATATGTAAAATATTATTCTAAATGCACTGTGCAAAGAGTAAAATAGCTTCCCTGGATGAAAACATGATAGTATCACGATGTACTTGTGTTTCTTTTCCTTGTCTTTCACTTGAAAAGAATTTTCATATCCTCTTTCCTTTGGAATCATCAGCAGTTTGCAAATCTCTGTGTCTTGAGGCCACAGTTAATGAACATTCATTGCTGATTTGGATTAAACTGTCACGGTTATATCCCATAAAGTCCAGCACAGGTACTGTGCTGGCTCTCTAGCCCTTCACCCTTTGCCCCAAATCCTTTGGCTCCTGGCTTAAGTTGTTGGGCCAAACACAGCAAATAGTGTTTTATTTGAAAAAGAAAAAAGGACTAAGTAATGCTCTTAATTCTCAGTTCTCAGAGCATGTGCCACATTTAAAGATGTGGACAGATGAGCACATGTAAAATACTCTGCTAGGACATACAGACACCTTTTTTAAATGTTACCAGTTGGCATCCAAACCCATGGACTGGATCTGGGAAACAGCTATCATTAGCTGAAAGCAAACAGACATATGCGTTGTTCATGTGGGAAGAACACTTCTCTTTAAGAATTCCTGAAATAAAATTCTGATTTTGTTGTGCAAGAGATCAAATGTAAACGATCCTAGTTATTTCTTCTGCCAGGAAGCAGAAGCATGTCAGTAATTTCAGACATTCCTCCAGGAATGATCTCCCAGGAGTTCAGGAATGCTGTTGTACGGTATGAGTAACCTTTGGTTATATGGTACTTGCGGGTTTGTATCCTGGCTCACAGATTTCTGCAATTCATATTGGTCACCGCTAAAGAAAAAGCTTTTCTTAATGTACTCACCTGAGAGTGGTTTTCTGTTCCTCTTCCCCTGTACTCCTCTAAAATGATGGTATGCAAAATTAATCCTCTGCTACTCAGAAAGGAAAGAAATAAAAATGTGTGATGTGGAAATGAGCATATCTGAGATGGAAGGAGCTGAGAACAGGAAGAGCCTTTGAAGTGAAGCTGGAAAATTCTTTATAGTGGGAGTATACAGAGGAGTAGGAAAGCAGCCTTACCACATTGTCTTCCAGCTGCCCAAAGAATGGTCAAGTTACATTTGTTTCTCAAGAGATGAACAATAAATCAACACAAATAAATTGCATTCACCATCTCCAATGTGGTATTTCTGCTGGGTGGTACCTGGGGGAGGAGAGGGCTTTTGTGCAGTTCCATCTGAAGATTCTATGGTGGCGTATTTCCCTGCCAACAGGGTTGTCACTCCCTCAGGTATACCAGTTAAGTCATCTGGCTCCTCTCTAAACTGCATCTGTGACATGGCCACCTCCCTAAAGCATCCTCAAATTAGTACCAAAACAAAGCAAAATAAAAAATTTGTTGGTGTGGTTGAAGTCCAGCTGCTCCTCTGTACAATTCTGCGTTGCTGATTGGGCTGCAACCTGTGATGAAGAGAGGAAGGAAGAAAGAAGGGTCAGGAACATCTCAAATGATGTCTGAGCCAACAGAAGAGATTGGGGGACCTTGTGCCAAAGTGGTGAAATCACAGTATCATTGATGCAAATAATCTAATTTTGTTGGTTTCAGTGGAGACATGTTTTCTCTTCTAAATTATTATGCTATGCTACTTGTGACTTAAACTTTACTTAGTGCCATTTTCCCTTCTCTGTCACTTTTTAGGGTAAACATTGCATTCTTGATGTTTCTGGTAATGCGATCAAAAGGTTGCAGATTGCCCAGCTGTACCCAATCTCCATTTTTATTAAACCCAAAACAGTGGAAAATATCATGTGAGTAAAAGTAAAGTACCTCAGGCTAAATTGTTTGAGACTGTTGTATTTGAAAAGCCAACCGCAAGTTATATGCAGACAATTGTAATGTTTGCATTTTAAATAATATTTAATTCCCTGAGTTTAATTTTTAGGAACTTTAAGATGGACCTTCTAATCCAAATTAAAGTGCTTGGGAACAAATGCCATTGTGTTTAATTCCATGCAACATAATGCCAGAACAGCTTATTTCCACTACAGTCTTTGCTTGGTGTCTTTAGGGTTAACCCTCTTATTAGGATTAATACTCAAACAGTTTAAAACTTTAAAGACTCCAAGTATTTGACAGTAGTTTAAAAAAGGTATGATGTTTTCCCTTTCAGGGAAATGAATAAACGCTTAACAGAAGAGCAAGCCAGGAAGACATTTGAGAGAGCCATGAAACTGGAGCAAGAATTTACTGAACACTTCACAGGTATGTTTTGCTTGTGACTGCTCACTTGCCAGAGTTGAAATTTTATTGCTTGCTGTAAAAATAGTACTTGCCTAACCACTGAGATAGTGAGCTTTGTTTTTCAGATGACCTGTGATTACTTTGAGGTATAGAGTCATCTTAGTATCTCTACACTGATTTCACTTTGATCAATTAATGTAATAGACACAAAAATTTACTGGGAACCTAATTTAGGTTTTAAAAACTCTAAGACTTTCTACCATTTTCCTGGGTATTGAAATGCAGAGGTTTGTTTTGTTGGTGTCTTTTACACTTAAAGATTTTATTTGCAGACCTGAAATTGCTCAGCAAAGCTACTTGTAGGAAATTGTTAATTACCTTTTTTCTTTTAAATTGGGAAGATGATCAAGCATAATGGTAAATGAAGCCTCTGAAAATTGAACACGCTACAGCATTATGGTACTTAGGGAATCAAATTTGTGCATGCCATGGGCCACACTGTAACAGCAAGGGACGGGCTGCAGTCACTCACACTGTGCTCTTCTTCTCATTGTGGCTTCTAATGCAGGGAGGATGGTCAAGTCATGACCTTCAGGAGCCCAGAAATGAACCTTCCCTGTTCCTACCCTGACAGACCTTTCCTTTCCCTTATATTCTCTTTTGCAGTGTTTTAGTGTTTGCTGCCCCATTTACTTCTTTTCTCTGACATGACTCCTTTGTCCAGTTCTTTTCCCCACATCCTGTGTGGGGAGAGCTGTGAATGCAGCAGTCTGCTTCAGCTGGGCAGAGACACAGGATGTGGTGATGGCTTCACAGGGAGGAACCAGCATATTCCCTGCCCAGTCTTCCTGTGCCTTGTTCTCTGCATTTTGTGCTACCCAGTTGTCAGTTTATCCCAAGACTGTACCTTGCTCTTCCCATAGCTGTCTATCTGTCTGCACCCAGAAAGTTACGGGACTCTCAACATATCTTGAAAATTCTTCCTATTATAGAGTCCCTTACCAAATAGCTTGCAAGTGTATTAGCTTTGTTGTTCAGAAAATGAATGAGTGTATTTTAATACATATCAATTACATATTTAGTCAGTAACTGGTATTATCCCAGGCTGTCTCAGGGCATTATATAGGACACTTTTCCAAGAAATTAAGGGACATAAATCACGATGTTTCAAAAACCTAAAAGACTTTTCAAATGCTGTAGTGTTTAGATCCATGATTTTTCTCCAGAGTATAAGGCTTGCTGACAAAGGAAGATGGTCAGACTTCTCTCCTTGATAATCACGTTACAACCAGAAATTCTTTTCTGAATCTGTCTGAGATACTTGAAGGCATTATAGATCCCAATTACAGTGTGGAGTCTGCCACCCATGTGAGTCAGGTAGTAAAACACAAAGTGTGAGTATTCCCTAATCTGTGAAAAAATACCACGTCCTGTGGTAACTGATACCAACTTCAACAACAGTTTCCGTTTCCACAGACTTTAGCTTAACGTGAAGCACATGAAAAGCACATCTTTTGCAACTTTCAGGTTAGTGAGGTTTGGAAGAGCTGTGGTTGAACTTAGCTGGAGAGAAGGTGCTGAAGCTTGTGGCCTATTTGCATTGCAAAGACATTTCTAATTCTTTCTAATGCACTGTTGTGCTGTGAACATTGCAGTTGGCCTGTGGCAATGGAGCAGCCTCTGCCCACAGGCAGTACAGCATTGGGCTGCAGATAGGGAGAAAGTTTTTAAGAGATGAGAATGCAATGGTAGGAATAAAATGGAACTAATTTGCATGAAAGCAAAGCTTGGAAGCTGTAGTACTCTTAATGCACAGAAGAGTGAGTCTGACTTGCCTCCAAAACTCTTTCATGCTAAACTTCTTGGATTATTGACACTGAGATTGTGACACTAATTAAAAAGAAGTTGCTGTCTTACAGTGATTGCTCTTCCAGGCTGAAGTGTTGGTAAGAACAGCTCAAACTTCATCTTCATTTTCACCAGACCATACTTTATTCTCATATGTCAGAACACATTCATATTGGCTCATTTCTAATTATTTTCTAGCCTTGGCAAAAATATATCTTAACTTACACCATAGAAATGAGTATAGATTGTGCTTTTAACTCTATTAAGAAGCCTCTTGTCTATAAAACTTAAATCTGTTGTCTGGACAACAAACTGTGAGTTTCTCCTCTTTTTAGCCAAAAGCAAAGGTAGAGCTAGCAGGTAGACATTGCAAGGTCAGGCAGCCTTGCTGTGCCAGCTTCAGGATCGAGCGGAAGAGTTCACCAGCCTGTGAGGACACAGCCCTGCACTGTCTTGCTTTGTGTTGGGAACACAAATGAAAGTTGGGCCAAAAACAATACTGGAGGATGTGAATTGACTCAGGCAAATTGGAACATGTGGCTAGGAAAAAGTTAAAAAACTCCTTGGTTGTATGTATATACTTGGTAAGACAGTGGAAGCCACTCCATGTCCCCAAGGAAGCTCTGTATGTGTCCTGCAGTACCAGTCTGTGCTTCACTCCAGCACAGAAATCGGGAATGTCCATGGGTGTCTGTTCCTTCAGCAATCAGAAATCCTCCTGCCACTCTGAGGGGAAAGAGCAGCTTGGCGTGGAGCAGCCTGGTTTCTGCACGGAGCGAGGAGGGATGATTGCTGATTGCCACATTATGTTTTGCAGCTATTGTCCAGGGAGACACACTGGAGGAAATCTACAACCAAGTGAAACAAATCATAGAGGAACAGTCTGGTCCTTACATCTGGGTTCCAGCAAAGGAAAAATTATGAAAACAGATTTTTATTTTTCATTTTCTAACTGACATCACCTACTACATCTGACAACTCTTAAGCCCTTCCAGTGGAGCCTGCCTCTAGTTCTTTCCAGCGTGGTTCATACCCTAACCATCACATTCTACAGTTCCCACAATGCTTTACATTTGGTGTCTCTCTTAGTTTAAATAATTTGTATTATTGTGTGTTGTTGGTTTGCCATTTTTCAAACATGACAGTGGAATGGCCTGACCAGCTATTAGTTTAGGGTGGGGGTGGGAGGGAATTGCTTGGTAAAATTCCTTAATGTTTAAGGGAAAGTAACTTTCAAAGATTTTTCAAAAAGCTTTATAGACATTCTTTTAAAATTTCATAACAATTGAAAGAAATGTTGTATTCAAGGAAGTTGTAAATTATGAGTAACTTTGCACGCTTAACTTTAATAGCATGGTTTGGTCAGGGCAATCAATTTCAGGTTTTATTTTCTGAGTTCAATCCTCTTGTCACAGTATTTTCTTTTCTTTCCAGGCAGTTAGAAAGAAACTTTCAAATTTTGAGTTAGCATTTTCATTAAGTCCCATTACTACTCCTGAAGAGATATTCATTTTCATAATTTCATATGGATATTCTTATAATCTATTTTTTCATTTTTTGCCAATAAAATTGCTAGGGACAAAGATGTGTAATGTTTTTAATCTTCCTCATGAAACACTATTTATAGTGTGTTACAGAAATTCTTTATAGATAATGATCATCACACTTTTTGAGCCTAAAAATATGTTTAGGTGCTAGGAAACCTTGTATTTTTCAGAGGAATGCCAAATTTCCATTGGCAGTAATTCAGAAAACAGCTGCAGAGATGGTCATTAGGGCAATGAAAGAATGATTCATAGCCTAAAAATGTGTGTGTTCTTAGGGGTCAGATTTTAATGAATATTTTACCCACAATAACTGCCTATTTTGTTATAATAAATATATATATATTAAACTTTCTTTAACTAAACTCTGTAACTATGGGAATTATTTTCTTTACATAGTTGCGCACACATATAAATATATATATATAAAATATATATTTTTCTTTTACCACCTACTCCTAGCTTTTTGTTTTGAATACAAAAAAAAAAATTAGAATTTACCTTCCTTAATCACGGAAAAATCAAATGGGCTGTGATGGCTGGGCATGAAGTCCAGGGAATATTAGTACAAGAAAAAAATACTTGCAAGTTCTCCTCTTTTCTATGGAACTCCAGGTATTTCTCTTCCCCCGTCCCCTTTGTAATATGCATGTCTTAACCAAAGGGAGAATTCAGAGTCAACAATATATTTTTTTCTGTACATGTTCGTCTTGGATTGCACAGTCACAAGATTTTCCATTTGCAATGCACAAAATTCTGTGCTGAATGTTATGGATACGTTGTACCAAAACCTCCAATAATGAAATTCTCTAATTCCTGTGTTACTTGGTACCTGCCATTGCTTGTTTGCAACGGATTGTTTTTGAGAGGGATGTACTTATGGCAGTCATGGGGCAGTCACACAACCAAATCACCTTTGGTTTGTAAAGAATTACCAACACTATCCATTCCATTTGTTAGAAAGAGGAGAACAGCTAATAAACTTTATTGTACAATATATTTGTCAAGCGTGTTTTTAATTATGATAAATACAGGTGTTATAGCACTTTGGAATAATTGACTGAGACTGTAAATGAAAATCATATGTGATTTTCTGGACAAGTGACCACATTGGGGTCTGTGAAGTTACTGCATTAAAAGCAGGTTTAAACTTGTGACACTATTATTGCTGGTGTTATGTGGAATGCTAATGAGGCTTACAGGAAGTTAAAGCTGTTGGTGCATGGCTCAAAAGAGTTTCTGGTTTTCAAGATTTGGGAAATCAAGTGTGCTGCCTTTCTGAGAATTCCTGCCCATGAAAGTGCATGGTGTACTGGATTGATGCAGCTTTTGATAAATAATGTCATAAAATTTTAAGGCAGCTAGAAGTGTACTGTTGTCTCCCTCTTTGAAAGTGACTGATTGTTTGAGGTGTCTTGTGAGACATCTTAAAAGACCAATTCTAAAAAAAATAGAAGGATATGAGTCTTTATTAAATCTGCAAACACATCTGAGATCTCTGTATTGTAAACACTTCTTTTTACCTCTTTTTTTAACCCATCAGAAAGAGCCCTGTTCAGCTGAGTAGGTCTGTGAGGAATTGCTCTTTCATATGTTGGAGTGTCTGAGTAACTGTCACTGAACTTCACCCCCAGGCACTTGTCATAAACTAGCCAGGTATCACCAAATACTCCACTCAGACTGAAGTCCACAGCAATTACCTTGCACAGGTGTCATGCTGGAGTGAAAACAAGTTTTGGATCAAGAAAACCCAAAGGACTCTGGAGTATTTGCTTTGCCTTTTTTGTTTTGTTTGCTTCCAGTGTTGCCTTGGAGCACTGGCAGAAAAGTTGATTCTGAAAGCCTTTATGCTCCTTGTTGTCTTACCTTGTGTAACTGTCAGGGTTTTGCATTACTTAATGTTTCTCTGGAGGGGTCTCATTTTTCCAGCATCAGGTGCTGATATATCTTTGATTCTTGGGTACACTTTTCTGTATTTTAGAGTTACATTTTATGATACATGTACTTTGCTTAAGGCTTCTACTTTAACAACTAGAGTAATTAGGAAATCCAAATGGCATCATACTGATTCATTACCACTCTTTTGCTGGCGCAGTGAAGGCATCGTGGGTTTTCTTCCTGCCTGATGATAACCCAACTATTTGTAATTGCTATACAGACACATGCTCGATGAAGTATTTGTTACTCTCTATTATTACTGTAAGTTATATTATTTTCTTGTGGGCATTTTTGCTAAGCTGAAAACTAGGAGAAATTTAATATCTCCTTAAAGCGAAGGTACTCATAGAGTTAAGAATAAAATAGGAAAATTATCTAAATTCTGATGAACTGTGCTTGTGTGATTGTTTAGAGGGGGTTGTGTTTGGAATAGACCTCCTGTACAAAAAGGCTGCTCCTCTGCCTTCTGAACCTTTACCACAGAGGATCAGAAGAGCCACAGGAGAGCCCTGGTATCAGATTCATGTCTTACTAATCCTGCCCTTGCAGTCCTAAGCAACTGGTGCTAGGACTGTGCATCAGTCTTGTTATCTGTATATGAATGTAAGCCCTTCTGCAAACATCAGGGAGAGAGGGCTTCAGATGTTAATCTGGCCAGTACAAAGGGCACAGGAGGGATCCAAGCAATGGGTCCTTAAAAGCTTTTGGAAATACTGCAGTGGCACCAGGTTATTCTTTAACATGTAAGACAAAAAAGGGACAATAAATTCCAGATGGTCTAGGCAGCCAACAATCAGAGTTCAGCCATAAGGTTTTGTTTGGGGAGAAGGCCTGGAGGGATCATTCTCTCTTTTTTTGAAATTCTAAACTTGAAATAGCAATTAATTGACTCGGCTGTTGTTGTACAGGTGCCTACTAAGGGTTAGAGCATCCTGCCAAACTGCAGTCAGGTAGCTGATGAGTGCTGGAAGCATTCTGCCTCACTCCCTGCTGTACAGGCTGGGGGATGCACAACGCTGTGTGGCTCATGCTCTCCCTGGGTGGGAGGACTCACGGGACACAGCCCTTCTGTTTCTGGGAGCTGGGTGCTGAGCTGAGAAATGGCAGTCAGCAGAGTAAAGCAGCACTTAATGGCTTTCATCTAAACAAAGTGTTACAGGCACCTGCAGTTCACTGACTAATGAGAAATGAAGAAAAGGGCGGAGGCTTGCTGTGTGAAAGTTACACTAAAATTCAGAGAAGCTTTTAACAGAGCTACTGTCAGCAGTTTTGGCTCTTTCTGGGAGAGAGGATCCTTCCTGGGCTTTCTCTTAAACCTTAAAAAAAGTCAGAATAATTCAGCTATTTTACAGCACTTGCTATTAAATTTCAGGAAATGTGCACTTAGCATGTCCTGTACCACCTGTACAGGCTTTGCTGTTGTAAGAGCCTGGGCTTCTGGTTATGGCTTTATGCAATTTCTGACAATGCTGAGAATGTGGCATCAAGTGACTGTCTGCTCTGCCAGATAAACTGCTTACCTTGAATCTCCTCCTGCTTCCTGACCCCCACGTATAGGGGATACATAGACCTCAGCAGGAGTACTGGTTAGTGCGTGGTTCCCCAGCCCTGCCCCCACCTCTGTGTGCCGGTGTGCAGCCGTTTATTGAATGAAGTCTGTGGGTGGGTGGTGCCAATGCAGAAGCGACCTCGTTGGTGCCTCAGATATTTTGCAATTTCCAGGTCTGATTTTTTTTCCAAGTGTAGAGGCAGGGTGGAGAGAGGCATGCTTTCTTTTCCAGTAGTCATTACAAGGTGACGTGTTCCAAGGTAAGCAAGGTATATTGGTGAACAAAGTGCATCGGCAATTGAATGCAGCAGATTTCCACCTAAGAGCAGACTGGAGAGAGCACTCTTGCAGAAGCCTTGATATCTGGGAGTTCTGAAGGCTGAAAAAAAATCACAGATTCCAAAATTTTCACCATGAAGAGCTCCAGAAATATCTTCTATCTTCTCTTCTTTCATGCTGGTAAGTGTTGTCTAAAAGCTTTTGCTGTGGCATGGGACCTCTGTGTGATGTGAGAGAGCACAAGGAAACTAGAACCACTTCTGAGCCAGTCTCATATGGCCAGAAAATAAACCAAAGGAAATTATAGAAAAGCAGTAGAAAAGGCTGTATTGAACACCATGTATGCATCTTGATTCATTGTTATCAAATGTTGTATTTCCTCAGCACAATCAATTTCTGGTTCAGTGGTGTCTGTTTCTCACAACAGTGAGCAGTTCCATGATGCTTACTTTGTAAAAATAGAAATAATTGCTTTATTCCACTTATCATGCTCTGTGCAACATGTTGGCTTTCTCCTGTCACTCCCAAATTGTATTGGTGAGTGCTTTTAATTTCACCAGAGGTGTAGGTGCTGTTTCTGAAGCAGTCTTCAGTTCTTCAAAAAAGAAATGGTCCTAGTTTATTCTGTTTTTCCCCCCATTGTTTCTGTTGAAAGCCCATGACAGTGTAGTAGTAACTGTATAAATAGCCATTTGACAAGATGTTACACAATGGAGTACCATTACTTTGAGGAGTCATTGGGGTATTTGTCAGTTATAGTTATAGTGTGCTTAGGACCCTGAGCATATTTCAAATGGAAGTTGCCAGCTTCCGCCATTTCAAGCTTTAAGTATATCTACTGATATACAGAAGGGCCAGATTTGGGAATAAACTTGGGTTCAGACACTGACCTGATGTTTTAAGCAGGTTTTCCTTGGCAGTAGGAAGAGAGGCTAACTGCAGGCCTTGTCTGTGCTCAAGCCCACTTCAGATGGGTTAACTTGTAAGGATACCTGGTTTTTGATGAGTGAGGAAAAAACCAACAGATTCATGCTGTTTCACTATTTTGGCTGAAATATAGAGCTAAATGAACTTAATGTTTCAGGTGTATGGCTAATGATTTCATCATACAGTTCATGTTTTACCTCCTGTGTGTCTATGTCTAAATTCAGAATGCTGAGGCTGAAAAATGGCACTTAGCATATATACCTACTGAGATGCTCTCCATCTTAACTTCTATTTGCTTATGTTTATAAAAAGAAAACTCCAAAATGAAAACCAGGATTCTTCTTTCAGTCCCAAGGAATTAATGCTGAAAATTTCGTCCCGGCAGAGGAGTTAGTACAAACATTAAGTTTCTGTGAGGTGTGTTTTTACCGTGACCTGTTATGCCTTTCTCCCAACCATCTTGGTTCTCAGAATTCCTGCAACTCAGAGGTGGGCAGTTGTTTCTCCCTCTACTGGCACATGCTGCCATGAAAACTTCCTGTAAGCTTTCCAAGTCTGACTTAATATTTGTTGACAGCAGTAGAGTTGGCTCTGTGTTGCAGAGGAACAGAAAGCCAAACCCACTGTTTCAGTATTGGATCTTTTGGCATCAACAGTCTTGTTTAGTCTGCAGCCGCTAAGTCAGAAAATGTGCACAGAGCACTATTGGGCACTAGTGGAGTAATTTTTAACTTGCACCATCAGATGTGGCATCTCAGCTGCATGGCACTGGGGGGGAAGTAGAGGGCCAGCTAGAGGTATTAGAAAACCACATGATAAATGGTTTACAGCAGACTCCAGCTTAAAAATGGAAATTGTAGACAAACAGTGGAATGTTGTGTCCCTGCTTACGAAAATGACCCGTGCCTGTTTGTCAGCGTAACCCACGGGTGCGTTTCCATTTCACCGCACTGTCTGGGCACGATGACATCTCCTTACAAAAGCAACCAAGTGTTTGTAACTTTGGCACTTAGGAGGGTGGTGTTTGGGGCCACTGAAAGGCACCTTTCTTTGCTAATTAATGGAAATCTCCACTACTAAACTTGAGTCTTTTCCTTTATGGCTCTGCCCTCCTCTTTTCCTGACTGCAGTTATGATCTCTTATGAAAGACTGTTTTGAAAGGCCAAGTTTACTTTTCTAGTTTTCATAATAAGCCTAGTGGCAAGGCTTTTGAGCACCTAAGGTTGCTTTTTAAATTCAGACCAATATGGGCAGGACTCCAGGTACTAACTAGCAATACTTGAGACGAGTTGTCTTTAGACAGTCTCTGGTTTTGTAGTGTATCATTTAAAATAATAATTTCATATGCTTTTGACTTTGATTAAGATGATGTATTCTGCAAGGTGTTTAGAACAGTCTGGATGCCCTGACCTATTCCACGGTACCCGCATTTCTTATGACAGAAACAAATGCCACTGGATTTCGGTATCTGAGTCTGATCTTGTGGTCAGTCCAAAAAAACTTCAGGATTCATGTTAATCGGAATGCAAGTGGGAATCATCTCTAAGGACTCACTGCAAAATGAGACCTGATTTTTTTTCTGTTTAGGGAGGAGAAGCAGAACAAAAGTTTGCTTCTAAATGGTAAAGCTCTGATGCGTTCTGTAATGTTTTCTCTTGGTGTTGTGTTTGCAGCTCTCGGCCTGGAGCGTATCCGGTGGTGCACAGTCTCTGAGGAAGAACTTTCTAAGTGTAATGGCATGAGCAAGGCCTTTAGTGAGGCTGGCATCCTTCCCCCTCTGGAGTGTACAGCAGGGGGGTCAGCTGCAAACTGTACCCAGATGATCAAGGTGAGCTGTGAGTGACAGCAGTGTCATTGGTTTAATTTCTTCATGTGCCTAATAATAATCCTCTGGCGAGGTGCACAGGTCTGTGGTGAGTGTCTGGCCATCCAGGCAGCTGACCCTCTGCTTCCTGGCACTCATGGCTCTGAAAAATCAAGGCATATCTTTTTTAGAAAAGACACAAAAGTATACATATGAACTTGAATGTCAGAATGGCCCTGTATCATCTCTTTGGCTGCTCACATATGGCCAGTCATTAGGAACACAGATAAGGTCTTAAATATTTCCTCCCAAATACTAATCTTTGATTTGGGAATTGTGTCAGATTTATTTAGCAGACATTTAAGAAGGGATGGAGCTACAAGATGCAGACAGTAATTAAAGCTGTGCTGCTTAGCCTCTTAAGTAGATTGTATTTTGATAAACTCTGGATCAAACTCCCATTTCAGGGTCCTGTCATGGAAATTGCTGTATAAACAGATGAGCTGAGTGTAATCAAATCAAATCTCCCAATACTGAGTACAAGAGAGAGGCAAAGTAGCAAGTGGGGTGAGCAAAGGGCAAACCTCTGTATTAAGCTGTATTAATTCAGCTGCCCAGAGTATGCTCAGTTTCCAAAAAGAGCGTGCCTCTGGGGAAGGTTTTAAAGACTGGAAACATGTGAATTTGCAAAATGATGTATGCAAGATAATTCCTTCCTTTGGAGGAGGTAGAAGGTAAAAAGTGGATGTTAGAAGCAGTGTGGAGGCAGGTAATCACGGTTGTCTTCACTGGCAGAGTGTGGGGGAAGGGAAGGTTGGCTGGCTGTGTTAATCAATAATGCTCTTTGTGTATTCTCTGTAGATATGCCCAAGAATCAGGTTTTTGTGGAGGAGATGCAGCCTGTCAAGGACAAGAGGTTCAGAGCAAGGAAAGGAGATCTGAAAGAATAGGTTGAAGGGAGATGAGGCAGATGATTGTGTGGCCAGAAAAAAGGAACAGATTTCAAAAAGTGATGTCTTGTAATGTTTGTCAGTGAAGCAGAATGGTTGACTCCTAAGACTACCTCATTGCCTCTTGATAAATACTGTTCTTGAGCAAGGGAGTCAAGGCTGTATTGAAAAATGCTGAGAGCAGATACCAATACAGATGTGGATCTTACCTTGGGATTAGACAGGGCATTCTAATGTCAGGTCTTCCCAAAACCACTTGGCTGATTGCTGCATTGAACAGAGGGACCTGTTAGACTCTGCAAAGCAGATTATTTAAAGGGCTGATGCCTGTCTGCTTCTGAAATACAGAGCTCACAGAATTGCATTTGCAAGCCATTGGAAGTAGCAGGCAGGCAGACAGCATGAGTAAGTTGCTTTCTGATGAAATGAATTTTCACTGTAAGGCTTCAGACAAGACTTTGTCCTTTAGACCTCTTTTTTTTTTTTTTTTTCCCTTGTGCTAATAATCTACTAAATATTCAAGCTGACCTACTCTGTGTAGGACTGTGTGGAACCCCTGAGTTGGCATCTGCACTGAACTCTGATCTTTGAGGCCGAGAAGGGAGCAGGACACAGTGGCTGAAGAGGCAGGTGCTGTTTTGTAACACTGCATAATTTGGACTTAGACCTGTGAATGTGTTAGCACATGGATAAAGGAAAAAACCTTTTTGATTGAAGGTGTGTAAAAATTAAGAAATACCTAAATATTTAACTAGGGAACCTGACAATATTTAATGTGACCAGTGCTTATTTTCAGCAGGTCTTTGAAACACTTATGTAGGTAATTCTGAAATGTTGTGACATACAGTAATTAACTTCCTCTGAAAATAATGAATAGAATATGTCCATCACATGTATACTTACTAAAAAATTGTATGTGAGTCCCATGCTTTTGCTAAATTTATTGGCAAATGCTTGCTGCAAAAAAATAATACACCCACACTGCTGTTGATATGTCACCTCAGCAATAATTGTGTGTATTTAAAAGAGATGTCTGTAGCCAGGAAGCTAATTCATGTTAAATACAACAATAGACTGGTTTTGTCTTGTGCTATTCTTACAGAAGCTATTGATCAGGGGCTCTGTGTCTGAACAGAGCTCGTAGGTTCAGCTTTTTGGTCAGAAAAGTGCTATTTCCTATGAAAATATGGCCATATAACATGCCTCATGACTTCTGTGACACCCTTTCCATTATATCTGCTCTATTTTCTGTCCACCACCAATTCTAGAAGCTCATTTTGTTCTTCTTCAGGGTAAGATCCTTCTAACTCCCACCTCCTCTAACTCCCACCTCCTCTCCTGTCAGGTGTCCCTCCTAAACAAGAGGCTGTATTTGATTCCTAAACTGTCCTGTGCTCTAACCCTCACCAGTGGAATATCGCATCTAGTTATTCCAGAAAGATTGTGTCTGTTCTTTAAGATGCAAATATCTTCCAACACCAAGTCTGCTTCAGGTTCCCTTGGATTTATTCAGCTCTTATTCATGAGAAGCAACTCTCAGGACATCTCTTGTTTCAGCTGACTAATGGATATAATCTTTTTTCTCCTTCAAGCCAAACAAGTAAAAGATTTCAAATTACATGGCAACTTCAAATCTGGTTTAGATGTCAACATCAACATATTACCTGTGCTCTCACATGATCCCTTAAAAAATGTTCAAGCTCTGTATGTTGTTCAGCCTGTGGGAATTTGCTGTGGTGTGCTGAGTAGTCCTAGCCCTGCCCTGACCAGGGCTTTGCAAGCTCCCAAGGGATGGAGAAACTAAATTACTCCCTCCAGTGCCAAACCAGAGGTTAAGCAAACTGGTAAGAAACTTGGAATCAGCTTAGGAATGCAAAATGTCACACTGCTGATTATTTCTTGGCAGTACCTTGTCTCTGGGAAATGCCCTCTCCTGGCTCCCATAGGTTCAGCACACAGTGGGAGCTGGCTCTGCTGGCCAGAGGTGTGTACAGCAGTTCTCCTGGCCTTGCTGCTGTGGGAAGTCCCTTCCTGTGCTATCCAGAGCAATCCTGCATCTGTAGCAGGATCCCAGCCAGCTTGGTGTTACAGTCAACAGAAAATACATTGTGCTGTTGGACACGTTCCCCAAAGTGGATGCCTCAGACTTGTATTCTCCCAATTTGAACAGTCTTTTTAGATACTTCCTCCTTCTCGGGAACCCATTGTCACCTGCTCCCCTGCTGACAAAATGCATGTCTGGCTTGTGCTGAGCTACAAGCCAGCAGGATCTAAGGGTGCTTTGGAGTGCACTTTGGCATTCAGATTTTGTAGCCCCAAAAGATACTATTTTGAACTATCTCTGTATGATCTAAAAATGTATTTACTTTATTTAAATCTTCAAGAGTCAGGGTACTAGCTACAGAGATGAATGAAACCTCAAATCACTGGGCCTTAAGATCCTTCACAGAGCTGCAGCATCCATTTCTAAGGTTCCTCTGAACTATTAACACTAGTGAAGCCATCATGGTGCAGGGCTGGTTTCTGCATTGTTTCTGCAGGAAGGCAGTTTTGAAGGTCTAAAATCCCTCTTGGTAAGAGTTCAGAAATTTGTGTGCCCTTAAAATAACTGGAAAAAAGAAAACACAAATACAGATTAAGGGGTGTCTTGTAAATGCATGGGCACTCTGGTTGTTAATAAATACTGAAATTAAGCTTTAACAAACATTCTGCCCTTGTGTCTGCACAGGATGACTTGGCAGATGCAGTGACCCTGGATGGCCGCTTGATTTTCCAGGCTGGAAGGGAGCATGGTCTGAAACCTGTGGTTGGGGAAGTATATGATCAAGGTCTGTTCTGATCAAATGCCTTTTAGATCACTTAAAATGCATAAGAAAAAGTATTTGCTGTTTGCATTTTATTTGGAGTCCTCTTGAAGACTCTAAACAGTAGGTAGTATTCAGGTTCCCTCTTGGTTGCTCCTGCCTGTAACAGACTGTCTGGGGAAACAGGAGACACAGGGCTGTGGCTGAGTGTGTCCTGAAGCATTTGGGTCAGAATAGCTGTTTCTGTAATAAGTTTGTTGGGTTGTTTCTTGTTTCTTTTTACTGTCTCTCTGCTTACTGTGTTCTCTGTTCCATACTTTTCAGATTAATGAATTGCAAAGCATGAATTATTAGGTTTATCTGTCAGTCCCATGCATTAGAATAATTAGATTTTGTTTTTCCTAGTGTATACGATTACCTGCTGGAAGAAAGGAAGTACTAGATTATGCTTCTTGTCTGGGTGATCTTAAGCTTTGAGTTCCTTTCAAGGCAGAGACAATAATTCAGTGCTTGTGTAGTTCAGAGCTGGAGGATGCCCCCCATAACTTTAAGACACAAGGGAAGGGAGAGCTCTGGAAGCAGTTTGCTGGCAATGCTGTCCCATCACTCTGTTGTGAGATGGAGCTGGATTTGTTTTGTAGCTGGGTCTCAGTGTCACCTGGCCAAAGGCATCCTCAGAAGTGGCTGTTGGGCTCAGTCCATAGGATCTTGGGTCATCTGCAGCAGCCCCCCCACCCTGTTAAACACATCATGACTCTGGTGAGGGACCTGTGCTTTGGCTTCTTAAAACCAAATGGGCCTCAGGACCCAGAGGCTGGCTATCTCCATTAGTCAGGCTACGAGCTGAAATAAGAGAAAAGGGAAAGAAATTTAGTGATTTCTGATCTAAATAAAGTCAGATTAAATGACCTTATGATCACTTCAAACCCTCAACTCTTGACTCTGAGTTATATTAAACTGTAAAACAAAGAGAATGAAATCAGCAGTGATGCTCCAGAGACAACAGTTCACTCTGCTGTAACAAAATTAAGACCAACTGGGGAGTAAATTATATCGGTTTCAATTCAACCCAAATATATCTAAAGTCACAGAAAACTTCCTCCAGCAAGGAACCTCCCTTTCAAAGCAGAGTGACCTCCAAAGTTAGAGCAGATTGTCTGTGGACTAAGACAATTCACACTGAAAAAATAACAGGGTACATTGATACACAGGCAGCAGGTTCTCACCAAGGATGTGAACAGAGTGACTTGCTTGTGGGTAGGGAAGTCACAAGAGGCCAAAGATCAGTGTATGTCACTGTAATGCTGCTGTGAGGCTACTTAGGTTGCTTCTCTTTCTTCCTATGCTGCAGAGGTTGGAACTTCCTATTATGCTGTGGCTGTGGTGAAGAAGAGCTCCAACATCACCATCAACAGTCTGAAGGGTGTGCGCTCCTGTCACACCGGCATCAACAGGACTGCAGGCTGGGATGTGCCCGTGGGTTACCTCACTCACACCGGGCACCTGGCAGCAATGGGATGTGACCTTCCAAAAGGCAAGAGTTAGAGGGCAAAGATCTCTTCAGCAATGCTCTCCCAATGGTCTTGGGACCCTGTGTCTGTGTCCAGAGATGTGATTCAGCTGCTGTTTTGTTCTTTGACTTTGGTGCTCCTTGTACAATGGAATAGACCTAATGTAGGTCTGATGAAGACTGCAGGGTTTTGGTTTTTTTTAAACTTGGAAATTATCTTTTAAGAAGAAAGTAACTTGTGCCTTCTATGTCTTTGTAGAGATGTACTGTGTGGATGTGTTAAAATGAAATTGTAGGATCTTGTTTATTCATTGCTAAAAATGTCTCATTCTAATTTTGCATTTAGCTGTAAGTGACTATTTCAATGCAAGCTGTGTTCCTGGAGCAAATGGTGTGAACTATCCTAAATCCCTCTGTCAGCTCTGCA
This sequence comes from Corvus brachyrhynchos, assembly GCF_000691975.1. NCBI lineage: Eukaryota > Metazoa > Chordata > Aves > Passeriformes > Corvidae > Corvus > Corvus brachyrhynchos. The sequence continues at coordinate 868,905 of NW_008236622.1, forward strand.
AAGGGGACTCAGAAGGACAGAACAAATGTCAACTAAATTCCCAGGAGCAATACTATGACTATAGTGGGGCTTTCAGGTAAAAATCGTGTCTTTGTCAATTTTTTTTATCGCTGTACCCTTTCCGTAGTCATGTTCAGGCCTCACTGACAGGAAACTGAAGCTACAGAGCTTCCAGTTGATCTTGTTAGAAAATCTGTAGTTTTGTTAGGATAGCCATGCTTTTAATTTGACTGAATAAAAGGAATTATTAACCCATTATTTAAGGTATTAATACCTGAATATTAAAACCAAATGGATATTTAGCACATATACTGGGCAGGGAAAGCCCCCTGCTGTTTGCTGTCTCCAGCTGTTGACACAATCTGAGTGTTTCAGCAGGCTTTACTGACTTATCTTTCCCAGTAAAACCTGATGATCCTCGGAGTCTGAGAGCTGAACTGCTGCCCTACTTGGCTATTTCAGTCATCCCACCTCAGCTGCACTGAATTATCGAGCTGCTCTGCCCTCCATTTTTGCACACCAATCTTTATTTTCCTCTTTCCCATCTGTGTGCTGTGTTGCAGGTCCCAGTCCCCGAGTCATAGCATTAATGAGGGCAGAATTTGCTTATGAGAAACACTTGCTCTTCCCTGTGAATTCCCCAAAAGATTATGTGCCTGCCTTAGACACAGAACTGTATTGGACAAAGAAGGTCATGGTGTTTGTCCCAGGCAGCACTGAACATGTTGTTCATGTTCACCAAATGACAATGATAGTTTACTTCATGCTCTAACAGCCACTAGTCTCTGCCTTGAGCAAAACTCTCAGCACAAGGAAGTAGGTCAGTGTCTGTGGCTGATGGAACGGAGCACAGAGCCCTCAGGCTGTCAGCCGGCAGTGGCCAGAGCACGGGGGTTTTATAATGCATTTTTGTGGTTGGATTTGTATTTATTAGGTGTTTGGCTGAAAATGCTGGAGAGGTTGCTTTTGTGAAGCACAGCACAGTGCCTGGATATACAGATGGTGAGTAATCCTGAAGCTTGTTGAAAAATGGCTGCAAGATCTGAAGTACGGTATCTGTAATGACAGTGTAATATCAAATATTTGATGTATTTGGAATTGAGGAATCAGCAAAAATACGCTGTAATAGTGAAAACAGATGTACCCTCTGAGGTGTGCACCAGGAGATAGAGAATTTTTAAAATGTTTGATAGTGTCGGTAAAGGTGAAAGGTGGAATCCTAAGCTGCTTCTGGAAAGAGGCCTTCAACAGCAGAAAACTCTTTTTTATACAGTCCTGGGCTGTCACATTGATCCAGCCTGCCAAGGGATTCAGTGGAGACTAGGAGAGTTAACATGCCCTATCTGGCACTGTGTAAAAACTTCCTTGAATCTAACATTGCTTTAATATCTTGTACCTGCCTGACCCAGGGGAAAAAAAAACCAGAAAATGCTGTACATGATTCTAAACTAGGGATGCTCTTGATATGCTGCAGACACCAGCTCAGTGCAGTCTCACAAGTGTTACAGGACTGAAGGACGACAGAGATGCACAGGATATCCTGTGCAGGCAGGAACAGTTCAGAGATGCTCAGGAGATGTGTGTTCTGCTCCACATGTGAAGCTTGGAGCCAGAAGCATCAGCCCCACCTGATGTCTGTTCCTTAAGCACATCCTGTCTGATTTCAGGGAGAAGCCTTTCTTCCTGGGCCCAGGGGCTCCGCTCCCGGGACTTCCAGCTGCTGTGTCGCGATGGCAGAAGAGCTGATGTGACAGAGTGGAGAAGCTGCCACCTGGCCCGAGTCCCCGCTCGGGCTGTGGTTGTGCGGCCTGACACAGACGGGACAGTTCTCTTCCAGCTCCTAAACCAGGGACAAGTAGGAGACTGTTTTTTCATTGCTACTTTGCATTTTAGAAGGGTTCTCCCACCAGTCTAACCAAACTGAAAACAGGATATCTGAGCACTTTTGGCTCTGTGGGGTTTGAAGTGGTATGGGGTGTCACACATTCCAGGTAGAGAGATATGTGACAGGTGCTTCTTTCTTCTTTAATATTACAGCAAAGATTTAATGGGGTGGGTGCCAAGTTTCAGATGTTTGACTCTGCAGCCTACGGTGCCCAAAATCTTCTGTTCCGAGATGCCACCACGGAGCTTGTTGAAATCACAGCTCAGAATTACCAGGCATGGCTGGGTGATGAGTATCTTCATGCCATGCAAGCTCTGAGCTGCAACCCCAACAGTAAGTTGTCTGTAGATTCCTATTTATAATCAAGAAAAAAGATAGCTGATAACACAGATCATCTTGATTCTGCTTTATTTTCTTCCCACTCTTGGAGGGTTCCGGCAAGATGCGAATCTGATTTTTGAGCATGGGCAAAGGTCACTTTTTGACCTAGAAACAATAGTGCATTGCAGAACATTTTCCTGTGCAAATTGGCCCACTTTTTTATAAGATGCAGGCATTTTTCACCCTTGCTAGTATATGAGAGACATTACTCTGGTAAGATGCTACTGCTACCTGGTACTTAATTTCTTACCTGCTGACAAGGAGAAGTAATGTGCTGCTATGCAAATCCTCAGGTAGTCTATAAAATACGGTGAATGGGCTCCTAGCAGAGGGTTTCCTCCACAAGCTGAAGGAAACCTTCAGCTGCTCTTTATTGAAGCATTATGGTCCTTCTTGCTATCAGAAGAAAGTAGAAATTACTTGATACATGTTCTGGGAAAGTCAGAAACACAAATTACAATAATCTTTGCCTTAAGAAGCTTAAAAATCCTGGCAACTGAGGCTCCCAGATGTGATCTGTGCTGTGGCAAAGCCCCTCACCTTCCTGACTTGTCTCTTCTGGGCATTGCTCCGTGACTGTCAGTGTGAGGAAGCTTGTGTTCAGGGTGGCTTTTTGCTGCACTCAACTAACACATTGTGGCTGGGCTTAATGGTCAGTAATTGTAGAAATTGTTGTTCCTTTGCTATGGAGAGGTTTGCAGTGTGGACATAACTGCTCGTCAGGGAGTGCCCTGGTTCCTGGTGTAACTCTGAGCTGGAGGGATGGGGAGCAACACAGAAGCAAATATTTTCAATAGCATATATGGGACACATGTGACAGTGGGCAGTGTGATGGCTCCTTGTCTAGTGCAAAGAAAGTGAATGTAGTATTTGCTTTTCAATTTTGTGCAGCAATGCCAGAAAGCCTGAACTGGTGTGTTGTATCCACTGAGGAGATTTGGAAATGTGGTGAAATGGCCGTTGCCTTTAGGAAAGAGAATCTGAAGCCAGCAATTCAGTGTGTTTCAGCCAAGACAAAGGAAGAGTGCATGGAGCTGATCCAGGTAGGCTGCTGCAGTCATTGTGCCATAAACCAAATGAACAGAAGCTGCTCTCTGCTGGGTAGGTGGGGTTAGAGAGATGTGCGCTCACTTTGGTGACCAGTAGGAACACTGGATTTCAAGATGATCTGTAGCTCAGATGGTCTGGATGAACCTGGACCCTGATCATCTTTGGCTGTGAGGAGAACACTGTTTCCCATCTAACTCAAGCCTCTGTATGTGAAATCTCCTGCCCCTATTTCAGTGATGATGCTTTATGCACTTTTGGGAGATTTTCTTTAGCAGTGTGATGCTCTTTTGCTGGCAGCCTTGCCCTTCAGGGTGCCACAGGTGTGACCATAAAGGTGTCGTCATTGTAGCAAGGAAAGTATCTGCTGGGTTTTTTCAGAAATCCTATATTTTCTTTTATTTTTCAGAAAAAGGAAAGTGATGTTGTAGTTCTGGGTGGAGCTGATATTTACACAGCTGGGAAGACATATGGCCTTGTACCAGCTGCTGGAGAAAGTTATTCTGGTAAGAAGGTCCAGAAACATAAATATTGGCCTTATTTTTCCAGGTTGTTTGAAAACAGCACTAAAAGCACAGTCCTTTGTTCCCAGCCCTACTAGGAAAGCTGTTTTCAAAGGAAATAAAAATCATGACCCTCTCATCATGGATAGAGGAGGATATGAGATGAGCTTCTACAGTGAGGGAACTTCTGTCTGTCCTGCTGCAGGACCAGGTTGAGTCTTTGGCAATTTTTAGTCTCGTACCTCTTCATTTGTTTTTTGAATTCTGAAAAAAAAATATTTTCAGTGGAAAAAACTAGTATTCACAAAGTCAAAATATTTTTAAGAGAAGCAAAAATACAGAAATTGCACAGTAGATTCTAGTTAGAAGCAAATTCTTCCTGTCAGTGTGGCTGCTTCAGAGTCACGGATTAAAAGAGGGCTTGTGTCTACAGTGTCACTAAGGTAGAGTTGAAATTTGCTGCCAAACTCATTGAAGTTTTAATACAGGTTTGAAGTTTTCACATAAAAACAACTTCTTGAAGCAGATTTTCTAAGTTACTTATGCCCCAAACATTGTTTTTCAGAGGGATGTATTTATAAGAGCTGATGGTAACAAGAACACTTTCATCATCTTGTCTGTAGATTATTCAGCTCAGGTGTGTAGCAGTACCAGCTTACAGACCACAGGTGAATGCAGCAGCATGTACATCCTTACTCCCTGACTAGCAGATTGTTGGTGCAGTTGAGGTTGCCACCAGACAAGTGTAATGGATCCACAGATGATCACTAAGGTGTGGGAATGCTTAAGGAAAGCTGTAATGTGTTGTTTTTTTTCTACAAGCTGATGACAGCAGCAATGCATACTATGCAGTGGTGGTAGTGAAACGAAATCTGTCCAATGCATTCACCATCAGTGACCTGAGAGGGAAGAAGTCCTGCCACACAGGGCTGGGGAGAAATGCTGGATGGAATATTCCCATTGGCATACTAATTAAGAGGGGGATTATTAAGAACAGAGACTGTAATATTCCTCAAGGTAAGACAACATTATTATATATCAAAAACATAGTAATAGTCTAATGATAAACTTTAATTAGGGAATTAATTTTGATATTTCATAGCTCTATATTAATAATATCTGTTTGTGAAGGGGTGTTGTGTTTTTAATAAAATGATTTGAAATTTTAAGTTTGCCACCAGTGTGGACTAGTGGAGATCTCTAACAGAAAATGTTACATCTAACACAAAAGTATCCTTTCCTTTATCACAAAATCATTGGCTAATTTAGGTTGGAAGGGACAGTTTGAGGTCATCTAGTCCAAACAGCTACTTAAAGGTCTGGTAGCTCATAGTGCTCAGGGCTATGTCCAGGCAGGTTCTGAGTAACTCCTAGGACACAGATTACTTACAACCTCTCTGAGCCCTGTCCCACTATTTGACCATCCTTGGTACAAAGGATTTCTTTTCTTGTATCTAATCAGAATTTTCCTCCTCATAACTTTGGTCTGTTGTTTCTCATCCTTTTGCTCTGCATCCCTGAGAAGGACCTGGCTCTGTCTTCCTGAAAACCCCACTATGTAAATTAAGATAGCAATACACTGTTAGTTGTCTTCTCTCCAGGCTGACCAAGCCCAGTTCTCAGCCTGGAAAGTGCAAGCTCTGCTTCAGCCAACTCTGAGCATCCTACTGTCCTTCCACTGTATTTGCTCTAGAATGTCCATGTCCTTTTAACACTGGGAGCTCAGAGCTTGCCACAGATGTCAGAGGAGAACCTTCCCTGACTGCTCCCCCAGCACACTCCCACTATTTTATTGACTTTACATAGTCAACTAAAGAGTGCTCTGAAAATATTTGAGAAGTTCTGGTTTGTGAATTCCAGTAAGGCAGCTGTAACTTGTATTTCTAGTGTTCTACTGAAACCTGCATCATGATCTTTTTTTGTGAAGAGCCCACACTTTTCACTCCTTATGTTGGTTTTGTCTTTCCCCAGCTGTGAGTGAGTTTTTCTCTGCCAGCTGTGTGCCCTCAGCTGAGCAGGACAATTACCCAGCAAAGCTCTGTCAACTGTGTATTGGAGATGACAGTGGAAAAAACAAATGCAGTGCAAGTAGCCAAGAACGTTATTACAGCTACAGTGGAGCCTTCAGGTAACTGATACCTACGGTTGTGATTTTGTGTGTCAGCCTGCCAAAATGCAATGAGCACCTGGTTTCCATCCCAGTCAGCAACCAGAGGTTGTTGTTGCTGCAGCAGGTGCTGTAAATTAGGTGGGATGTGTGTCCTTGCAGACAGCCAGGTGATCATACAGCCCAACCCACATGTCTGTGCACAGAGCACCCACCTCATGAGGATCAAGTAGATTGTTGTTGGTGTGCAGTCTTGCTTTAATCTAGTGGGACAGGGAGTCTGCCACTCTGGATGGGCAGCTCATCCATAGGGAGCTCTAGCAGGGAAGCAGGCGCACAGTAGCCACGATCTGGCTTCTCTAAGTCCCTGCAGAGTGACAGGCTTGTGATGAGGAGCCTGGAATGTGTCTTCACTACTCTGATTCATTGGTGGCTGTATCTGAAGGTAGATTTCTGAACAGCACAAACAGCTATGGCTAATGTTCAATCACCAAAACCTATTCCAAACAGAGTATGTTAAAAATACAGGGGGGAAAATAGTATAGAATGGAATGAATATTTAGTGTAACAGTGTACATGTACACATGGGGCCATACCCAAAGACTGTGAAACTCTCTTCCGTTTCCTGACTATCACCTCAGAAGGTAATGGTGCATGTAACAGCTGGCAGAAAGCCACCTTTTTCCTTCGGGGGGGAGAGTTCCACAGCAGCTGCCTAGTAAATACTGAAGCGTTAGATAGATTTGGGTAACTACTTTTTGCAAATCTATTTAGTTGAGTCCAGCTGCTCTGCTGGGTTTGCCTTGCAGGCAAACTTCAGATCCTCTGCTGTACTTCATGAGTACAGAACATAGACTTCATGAGAACAGAGCCAGCTCCCAGTCACCAGACGAATGAGCAACAAATGCTGTTACAGGCTGCATGAGCCTTGCTCATAATTCTAAGATTCTGCATTTGATAAAGTGCCCATACAGTCAAACTTTATATGGAGATCACTTTTGTTTTAATAGAGAAGGTGCTTAATTCATTGAGTGATGTGGGGCATTTTAAGTATTTAAATGTGTAGAATGTGAAAAAATGGAGGATCACAGTCTTCCTCAAGGTAAGGGTAGGTCTATCCGTGACACTCAGGTGATCCTGTCTGAAAGAAGAATGGGTTGTGGAAGGTGATTGAGATGGACTTAAAATTCAGATTTCCAGATTCCTTCAACTCTGTCTTCAGACTAACTTTACTAGAGGTGTGATGTGAGAGGCCATTCAGTTTGTGTATATTCCAACTGCCTGGGGCAAATTAAACTGCCCAGAGTAGTAAAAAATCTGTTAGGAAAGCTTTTTCTGATTGGGAAATGCACTGAACAGCCCCACTAGTCCTCGTTGTCTGCGTGACAGCATCAACCACATCGTGGTAAGACCTTTGATTAGAACTGCTGATGTTAAACCAGGTGCAATTGAAACATACGCATTTTTGGTAACTGTTACCAGTAATAACTTTCCCTTGCATTTTGTATTGCATAAGCCGTGCACAGTTACAGCTTTACATCTATTTCATTGGTGTGTTTAATTATTTTGTTTTAGGAAATGCTTCTTGAAAACACTTACAGAATAAGCTACATAGGAGAGGAGGTGGTTTTAGGGTCCCTTGTCATGTTGGGCTGCTTCTGCATCAGAAAATTAAAGGAAACTGAACTTAGTTCTGGAACACTACCCTTAGAAATTGCAGTTAGATTAACTAGAGGTCTTCAATATACAGGGCTGCAAATGCTGCATTGAGTATCACATAATAGATCTTCTGTTTCTTTACTCATCTAATACTGGTCTTTCCTGTTGTTTTTCACAATGCTTTTAATAATTTTTTTCTACTCTATTCCACTCTTGAAATTTGTAATTCTGAATATTTTTTTTTTTTTTATATTTTGCAAAGATGTTGCCTTTCTCTACATCCAAGATGCTTAATTTCTCTGGTTTTTCTTACTAACTTTGGACCCAGTACATTTGTTTAAGGAATGCCTGTAAAAAAAATTGCATTCTAAACCTATGAGTTACTGAAAAAATGTGGTTCACATAGAGATGCTTCGAATTGAATTCATATCTTTGACTTTCTTTAGGTGCCTGGCAGAAGATTCTGGGGATGTAGCCTTTGTGAAGCACTCAACGGTGTTTGAAAACACAGATGGTACTTAGTTTTACATGTCTCTTTATTATAATCCAATTATTTTTTCTTGCTCTAAAGCATTCATTGCTTGAAAATGACCAGTTTCTTTTTTTCAGGTAAAAACACTGCTAGTTGGGCCCAAAAGTTGAAGTCCACTGATTTCCAGTTACTATGTCCAAATGGTGCCCGTGCTGAAGTCAGCCAGTTTGCCAGTTGTCACCTGGCTCAGGTGCCAGCTCAGGCTGTTATGGTTCACCCAGATGTCAACGTTTTTGCTCTATATGGACTACTGGACAGAGCCCAGGTACTAATAATCCATTTATTTTTGGGGGGAGTTCCATATGGTCTAACACACTCCGAGGATAAGGACTGCATCATGGCACTGGCAGCATGTGCACAGTGCACAGCCCTGGGAGTGTGACAGAGAAGGTAAAATACAACCCATGTAACTCACCCAGTAAAACCACCCTGGTGCACAAGGGATTTCAACTTTTTGCCCAGCCACTGGTTGCAGTAGTAATTTCCCATGGCTTTCCTCTGTTTCTGCATTACTTTGAGGTCTACAAGAAACAGAGTACATGCTAACGCTTTCCCATTCTGGAATTTTCCTTGGAATGCAATAGAATGTTTGTTTATGGGTTTGTTTATGCTGGGTTTGTTTATGCTACAGCCATGTACCCATGCAGGCAGAGTGTGCCTGGCTGCCACAGCGAGGTTCCTTCTTCTCCATCCTGAAGTTAATTAGTTCAAAATCGCGACTGAGCAATATCCCCATGGTAGGCTTCAGTAGTGTCTGTAACTTCTGGGCAGCCAAACCCTATACTGCATAACAATATTTAGGCAGGAGAATTTTTAAAAAACTACAGCTCTTTTTCCAGATAGTAACTGAGAAAAACAAAATCACAAATGCTGTTCTTGTAATTGCCAGTGGCAGAATTCTGTATCTGATCTACTGGAGCGTCTAAAAGGAATGCATAAGAGATTCTGCAATTGTGTATGAATTTTTAATCTACAAAACAGTTCCTGTCATATTTCATGTTGTATGACAGGAACATGGCACTTCATCTTGCAAAATACTAAGAATTTTTTATTATTTTCAGGTCTACTTTGGAAATAGCAGCAACGGAAATGGATTCAAAATGTTTGATTCTTCAACTTTTCAGGGAAAAGACTTGATTTTTAAGGATTCCACTGTTGAGATTGTGCCAGTAGAAGAGAGGAGAACATACACAGAATGGCTGGGGAGTGAATATATTGAGTCCCTTGAAGGGATGCAAACGCCCCAGTGCTCTGGGGCAGGTAATAAGATAACACAATACTCACTCATGGCTACTGTCATTCCCCTGCTTGTTTTATGGCAGATACAAGGCTTGGACTAGCACAATCCAAATGGCAACTTCCAGGCCACCTCTGCCCGGCCACCTTCTCTTCAGAAAAGCTGCTGTTTGGATAACGTGCTGTGCTACCATGTGAATGCCTCTTCCTGCCTCTCTGCAGGGCAAGTGCCAACAGCATCTGCTCATCAGGGAGTGGGATGGGGCTGGAAGCTGCCCCTGTCTGTGTGGATGGGGTGGAATTTGGGGCAGAAACCAGCAATACAGTATCAACATGGTTTACAAGATTAGTCTAAAACTGGAGCATTTCTGCTATCATTGCTGATAGTGAACCATCCATGATTCCCAAGAACTGTTAGATGGATACTGGGTTTCAATTCTAGAAGAATTTCTTGGAAGGAAATATCAAAACTCTTGCCTAGTGAATCTTCTCTCTAGCAGCCTCCTGGTGGGTTATATTCAGACTCCATATCCCTGCTTTACCCATCCCACCCAGTTTCCCCTGAGCTCTGCTGCCACAGAGGTAAGCGCGCAGAGAACGGACAGGCTGTGAACAGAGACCAGTCCAGCTTCTACCATGGACAAAGTCTTCTACCTTCCAGCAGAAGAAAGTAGGGGAAATTTCCAAAGTCACTGGATGAAGAGGAAGCCCTGAGAGACTGGGAGGGGGACTACCCTTTGACAGAGAAAAGAACAAAGCCAAATGTGAGCATCCACTGAGCTTATTGACTTTCTACACCCAGTGCTCTCATGGCTGGACAGAGATGTCCTGTGATCTTTGATGCAGCCTTCATCAAGAGCCTCATGGCTGTCCTCCTTCCACATGGGGCTATCCTGAGTGTCTGTGCATGAAACTCGTATTTGCTGTAGGTGAAACAAAGTACTTCACTTCTGAGTAGCCATTTCTACTGGCTGTAGCATTCAGGTTTTATTTTTATCCATAGCTGCACTAACCAGATGTTGCTGTGCTGCTGGCAAGCACTGTCCTCTTGACTGTAGAGACCACCTCATGATCCTGGGATGAACAGACATTTGGTGTAATAAAAACCTTGTAAAGCCAGATAGTAATCATGTAAATAAGTGAAAATAGCAAATAAACATCAGAAGTAATCACACTTTAACGAGACTCCAGCCTGGTAGCTAAACTACGGCTTTTCTGGGACATGAATATTTGCCTTTCCCTTTCACTGCCCACTGTTCCATTGCTCCCAGTTACTGGGGCTGGACTGGGACAGACTGATCCCAGCCCCCAGCTGTGCCCGATGGGGTGAGTGTGTCTGTGCGAGGAGCAGTGATGCCGTGCCCAGCACTCAAACCCATGACCACTGGCGAGCTGTGCCCAGCTGCGTCCCTGCTGTGTTTCTTCTCCTTGTGCTTCTGGTTAATTATGAAACAGTGCCTGAACATGAGCCGGTGTGTGCCCAGGTGGCCAGGAAGGCCCATGGCATCCTGTCTGGCCTGTATCAGGAATAGTGTGGCCAACAGGACCAGGGCAGTGACTGTCCCCTGCACTTGGCACTGGTGAGGCCACACTTTCAGTGCTGCTTCCAGTTCTGGGCTCCTCAATCCAGGAAGGACACTGAAGTGCTGGGATGTACCCAGAGAAGGGTTTGGAGCACAGTCCCATGAGAAAGCGGCTGAGGGGGCTGGAGGTGTTCAGCCTGGAGGAGGCTCCAGGGTGACCTTATTCCGCTCTACAACTCCCTGACAGGAGGGTGTAACCTGGTGGGGGTCGGGCTCTTCTCCCAGGCAGTGACAGAATGAGAGAACACACTCCTAGAACTCTCAAACTGTGCCACGGGAGCTCAGGTTGGACATCAGGAGGATTTCACAGAAAGGGTGATTAGACACTGGAACGGATTGCCCGGGAGGTGGTGGAGTCACTGTCCCTGGGGGTGTTTAAAGAAAGGCTGGACGTGGCGCTGCGTGCCATGGTGTGGTTGACACGGTGGCGTTGGGTCAGGGGTGGCACTCGATGATCCCCGACTCGTTTCCAGCCCATTGATCCCGGATTCCCTGAGTGTCAGCCG